>NC_045446.1:11886447-11975561 GCF_002776525.5 Piliocolobus tephrosceles
CCCAACATTTTTGGAGGCCAAGGCAGGAGGATCGCTTGAGCCCAGAAGTTCAAGACAAGCCTGGGCAACAAAGTGAGACCACCATCTCTACCGAAAAAAAAAAAAAATTAGGTGGGCATCGTACATACCTATAGTCCTAGCTACTCAGGAGGCTGAGGCAGGAGGATTGCTCCACAGTGGGGCGAACACCCCCCTCAGGCAGTGTCAACGCCACTGTGCTGAAGAGCACGCTGTGGTGTGGAGGGAAAGTGATTTACCCAGCACTCAACATGTTGCAGGCAGGGCTGGGGCTTGAACTCTGTGGCCCGGGTTTTTATGACACTGTGGCCCAGGCCTTTCACTTCCGTCCACTCCTTTTATGTGAGCACCAGGGGCTCTGCCAGAGACCCAGAGGCTATGGTGGGTGCTTTCAGGCTGATGACGCAAATGGAACAGTCTTAAACTGTTTACGGTCTGCTTCCAATGATGTTATGATGTGTCTAGTTGTAGGAAGGGCTTGCTATGAGTCATTTGCAGCTGCTGGTCTCTGGCATTCCAGGCTGCGCCCAGAGTGTGCACATGGAGCGCTGAGCATTTAAGGCTATCTCAATCTGTTTGCTTGGGGATTGCTGCCTCTCTGCCTTAGGACGTTGATTTGCTGGCCCTGGTGGTGCCACAGGCTGAGTTCCGCAGGGGCACTGTCCTGCTGTGACAGGCGCATGTTGGTTTGTTCCTTGGCTTCTCACTAATTAGGACTGATTCTAAAAAACTCAAAATCCTCCTCTAGGCAGGCATGAACCCTGGGAGCCTGGCCTGAGCCAGTGAGCCTCTCTGTAGCCGCAAGGATGTGAGCTTATTCCCCCAGTCACTCATTGAGCTATACGGCCACATCAAGAAGCACAGGTAAACAGCCAGGGAGGTTCCTGAAATGCCTGCCTTGAAACAAGCTGCCCAGCCATGCTCTGGGTTATGGGGATTAAGCAAGGTAAACTTTCTGCAGTCTTGAGGCTCTTCAGGTCAGCCTCTGGCTGCTGCCTCTTCCAGAGAAGGATGAGGTTGTCAGGCACATGTGCTTTTCACCATCCCACAGTCTAGAGCTCCTTCTGTCATGTCATTCATGGCCAAGACAAATCCCTGCAGATCTTTTTGTTTCCTTAACAAACAAATCATGAGCCAGCAGCTCCATTGCTAGGTGTAACCACAAGAGAAACGAGTACATCTGCCCACCAAAAACACGTGCAAGATCCATCAGGGGAGCTTCACTCATGACAGTCCTAAATTGGAAGCATGCCAAATGTCCATTAGTAGTAAGAAAGGATAAGCATATTCAAACAATGAAATACTACTCAGCAGCAAAAAAGAACAAGCTACATGCAACAGCTTGGAGGACTCTCACAGACTCCATGATAAGCAAAGACGGTAGACATAAAATGCCCCTTGTGTATGATTCCATTTAGATGAAGTTCAAGAACAGGCAAAACTAAACGATGGTGCTACAAGTCAGAAGAGTAGTTACCTTGGGGCAGGGTCAGGGAGGTACTGTTTGGCAAGGGGAATAGGGAATTTTCAGGGTGTTGGAAACATTCTTGGTCTGAGTGGTGGTTGCATAAGGGGTGAGTGTGTGCATGCAGGTGTGTAAAAATTCTTCAAGTTGTACACTTGAGATTTGTGCACTATACTATATGCCTGTTATGCCTCAATAAAAAACTGACCAAACACATTCAAAATTTGTCCTTTGAAATATACATTCCTGGCCAGGTGCAGCGGCTCATGCCTGTAACCCCAACACTTTGGGAGGCCAAGGCAGGAGGGTTGCTTGACCCGCAGGAGTTCAAGACTGGCCTGGGCAACATAGAGAGACCCCATCTCTACAAAAAATATGAAAGTTAGCAGGGCGGGTCGGGCGCGGTGGATCATACCTGTAATCCCAGCACTTTGGGAGGCTGAGGCAGGTGGATCACCTGAGGTCAGGAGTTTGAGACCAGCCTGGCCAACATGGTGAAACCCTGTCTCTCCTAAAAATACAAAAATTAGCTGGGTGTGGTGGCACGCACCTGTAGTCCCAGCTATTTGGGAGGCTGAGGCAGGAGAATCACTTGAATCTGGGAGGTGGAGGCTGCAGTGAACCAAGATTGCACCACTGCATTCCAGCCTGGGCGACAGAGTGAGACTCTGTCTCAAAAAAAAAAAAAAATTTAGCCAGGCGTGGTGGCAGATGCTTGTGGTGGCATATGCTTGTGGTGGCACATGCTTGTGGTCCCAGCTACTCAGAAGGCTGAGGTGGGAGGACCACTTGAGCCCAGAAGGCCAAGGCTGTAGTGAGCTATGATTGCACTACTGCATTCTGACCTGGGCAACAGAATGAGACCCTGTCTTTAAAAAAAAAAAAAAAGTTATACATTCCTACTCTCTTTTCCAACCAGATGAAGCATCCCAGGAATACTTGCTGTCTCTGTCAGCTGGCTACTGTATTAGCTGCTTCCATAAGCGGCTCTTCAGAGGTTTCAGCTCTGAAGTGTGGACCCCCAGGACCTGCCCACATAAGCAGCTTCTTCTCTTTGCCATTTGTCCCCTAACCCTTTATGTTCCTGTATTAGTTCGTTCTCACGATGTTAATAAAGACATACCCAAGACTGGGTAATTGATAAAGAAAAGAGGTTTAATTGACTCATAGTTCCTTGTGGCTGGGGAAACCTCAGGAAACTTACAATCATGGCAGAAGGCACCTCCTCACAGGATGTTGAGAGACAATGAGAGCCAAGCAAAGGGGGAAGTCCCTTATAAAACCATCAAATGTCATGAGAACTTACTATTATGAGACTAGCAGGGGGAAAACTGCCCCCCTTCATTCAATTACCTCCCACCAGATCCCTCCCATGACATGTGGAGATTATGGGAACTACAATTCAAGATGAGATTTGGGCAGGGACACAGCCGCACCATATCAGTTCCTATATAAAGTGTCCCCAGGGGCAAAAACAAAAGAAAAAGAGGGATCCTGAGCAAGGATGTGGGATGTGGGAAGGCCTTAGGAAGGAGTGAAAATTTGAGCAGGGCTATGGTGGAAAAAGGCCTGGAAGGGGCACCCTAGATTGGTAACTGTGGTCGTCTCTGCAGAGAAAATAGTGAGGGGGGGTGTTCACAATTTACATATTTCTGCAATAGCTGAAGGTATTAAATGAATATGAATTTATGACTTAATTCTGCATTTAAAAATAATAGCATATATTCATAACCTCATATAGTCCAGCCTCCTCCATTTGCCAGTGGCAAGGTTGAGGGCAGAGATGAGAGGAATGCTTTGCCTGAGATGATGTGACTGTCCCACTGTGGGCCAGGGCTGGTCTCATGTCTCTGCTGACCAGGATCTTGTTCTTTGGAACTTGTTTTATACAGGAGCCAGCCTGGAATTATAGCTGACTGCTTTTGGTTGTACCCCTTGGTGACAAGCTGATCACATTAGCCTTGTTCAAACTCAAAAAGGTCAGCAGTTCATCTTCACTGTGATTGATACACATATCAGTCTTTCCTGCTCACAAAGCCTCAGCCAGCACTGAGGGCTTGTGGTACTCAATATGACAACATGAGACCCCACATTGTCTAGCATGGGACTAAGCACACACTCAAGAGCAAAGGAGGTGTGGCAGTGGGTATGTGACCATGAAATCCACTGGCCCTATCTCGTAGGGCTCCACCTAGATACTGACAGCCTGGCAGAGTGATGGAATAACCTTTTGAAGGCACCAACATGGAGACCATAGCTTTCAAGGATGAGGTGGCATCCTCCAGGATGCAGTATTCACCCTAAGACAATGACTTTTATAAGATACCATGTCCTCAGTAGGTAGAATCCATGCCTGTGTCTAAGAACCAAAGGGCAGAAGTATGTATGAGAGGCCCTGCTCACCATTACTCCCGGTGGCAGGGTTAATTGCCCTCTGATCATCATGAACAGGTAGGATTCCTGTTATACAATAAGGGCAGGGAAGAATATGTCTGGCATCTAAGTAATCCATGGAGGGCATCTTTTCATAGCCAGTTGTCTGTGTCAGCTTTATTGAGATAAAACTTCCCTATTAATAAGTGACCAATTTAATGAGTTTTGGCAAACATATAGAAGCAATATAACCACTCCCATAATCATATTACAGAATATTTCTCTCTCTCATTCTATGATTTCTTTCTCTCTCAAAAAAAAAAAAAAAAAAACCTAACCCAGGAGCCACATTGCATTTAGTCATCATGTCTCCTTAGACTCCTCTGGTATGTGACAGTTTCTCAAACTTTCCTTATATTTTTAAGTAATTTTTAAATTTTTATGTGGTTACACAGTAGGTGTATATATTTTGGGGTACATGAGATATTTTGACCATATTACAGAACATTTCTGTAATATGATTCTGGGAGTGGTTACATTACTTCACAGAAAGTCTCTTGTGCCCCTTTGCAGTAAAATTTCTCTTCCTACACCATAGTCCCTGGCAACCACTGAGGTGCTTTTCCTGTCATTATAGTTTTGCCTTTCCTAGAGTGTCATAGAAGTGGACTCACACAGCATGTAGTTTTAGGTGTCTGGCCTTTTTCATTTAGCTTAATGCTTTCGAGATTCATCCATGTTGTTGCATGTAGCATAGTTTTTTTCCTTTTTACTGCTACATAGTATTCCATTTTATGGATATACCATGATTTGTTTCTCCATTCACCAGTTGATGGACATTTGAGTTGTTTCCAGTTTTCAGCTATTATGAATAAAACTGCTATGCACATTACAAGTCTTTGACCAAATATTTCCTTCTCTCTTGGGTAAATGCCTAGGAGTGGAATTGCTGGCTCACATAGTAAGTGTATGCCTAACTTTAAAAGAAACTTCAGATTATTTTCCAAAGCAGCTGGACCATTTTGGGTTCCCACCAACAATGCATATTGTTGCTCAATAGCCTTGCCAATACTTGGTGTTCTACTTCCTAATTGCTTCCTAATTGCTCAATAGCCTTGCCAATACTTGGTGTTTTCAGTGTTTTAAATTTTAGTCATTCTATTGGGTGCAGTGGTACCTTGCAGTGATCTCATTGTGGTTTTAATTTGAATTTCACTAATGACTAATGATGTTGTGATATATGTTTATAGAGGTAGATACATATAAAATACTTAGTGAAGTGCCTTATTTGCCACCCATATATATTGAGGAAGTGACTATTGAAATATTTTGCCACCTTTTATTGGGTTTTTGCTTTCCTATAAGTGGGCTGTCGGAGGTCTTTACATATTATGTGTACAAGCCCTTTGATGGATTTTTGTTTCACAAATATTTTTTTCTCAGTCTGTGGCTTGACTTATTTTATTATTTTATTATTTGGGGAAGAAAACATTTTTAATTTTAATGAAATGCAATTTATTAATTTTTTCTTTTAGAGTTTTTGCTACTTTTGTGTATTCAAGAAATCTTTTCCTAACTCAAGGCCACTATGATTTTTTCTTATGTTTTGTTCCAGGATTTTATCATTTTAGCTTCTAAATTTCTTACATTTAGGTTTATGATTCTTTCAGAGTTATTTTTATATGTGAATTATTTCTTCTTCTTCTAATTTTGGAAGCTTTAATGTAGAACTGATGCTATTTTTTCCTTAAATGTTTGGTAGAATTCACCAGAGAAGCCATTTGGACCCAGAGTTTTCTTTGTGGGATTTTTTGTTTGTTTGTTTTTTAAGTTTATACTTTGTTGAGCTTTCCCTAGTTTCAACCTAGTGTCCATTTTCTGCTCCAGAATCTAACCCAGGAGCCACATTGCACTTAGTCATCATGTCTCCTTAGGTTCCTCTTGTCTGTGACAGTTTCTCAAACTTTCCTTATGTTTTTAAATAATGTTTTATTTTTATGTGGGCATATGATAGGAATATATATTTTAGGGTACATGAGATGTTTTGATACAGGCATCCAATGCATAATAATCACATCCTGGAGAATGGGGTATCTATCCCCTCAAGCATTTATTCTTTGTGTTACAGACAATCTAATTATATACTCTCTTAGTTATTTTATTTATTTATTTACTTTTATTTATTTATTTTTTATTTTTTTTTATTTTTTACTTTTTTACCTTTTTATTTTGAAATAATTATAGATTCACAGAAAAGTATAAAAATAGCACAGGGAGGTCCCTGTGTATGCTTTATCCAGCTTTCCCCACTGTTACATCTTACATCACTTTAGGAAAATATCAAAACCAGAAAACTGGCATTAGTACAATGGGTTCTCTTAGTTATTTTAAAATGTTCAAGTAAATCATTATTAACTATAGTCACCCTATTGTGCTATCAAATACTAGGTCTTATCCATTCATTCTTACTATTGTTTTGTACCCATTAACCGTCCCTAACTCCTCTCCACCCCCACCCGCAACTACCCTTCCTTGCCTCTGCTAACCATCCTTCTACGCTCTATCTCCACGGGTTCAACTGTTTTGATTTTTAGATCCAACAAATAAGAGAGCATGCAATGGTTGTCTTTCTGTGCCTGGCTTATTTCACTTAATATAATGATCTCCAGTTCCATCCAGGTTGTTGCAAATGACAGGATCTCATTCTTTTTTGGAGGCACCAGCATGGAGACCATGGCTTTCAAGGATGAGGTGCCCTCTTCCAGGGTGCAGTATTCACCCTAAGAAAATGACTTTTTTAAGAGATTAATGTGGCTGAATAGTGCTCTGTTGTGTGTATGTACCACATTTTCTTTATCCATTCATCTGTTGATGGACACTTAGGTTGCTCCCAAATCTTGGCTACTGTGAACAGAGGGGCAACAAATATGGGAGTGCAGATATCTCTTTAATATACTGATTTCCTTCCTACCAATGGGATTGCTGGATCATAAAGTAGCTCTATTTTTAGTTTTTGAGGAACCTCCAAACTGTTCTCCATAGTGGTTGTAAACTTTCCTTGTTTTTGACGACCTTGGCAGTTTTGAGAACTACTGGTTTGATAATTGTCAGATATCCCTCAATTGGGATTTATGTGATGTTTTTCTCATGATTAGACCCGGGCTATGACTTTTGGAGAGGAAGACCACATATAGATCAGTTATGGCAATAATTAGCAGTGGCTTAAGTTTCTCCAATAAAAAGTCAAAGACTCAGACTAAAGATGAGAGTTAAATTATAGGTTGTTTACAGAGACTCACTAAAAACAAAATGATCCCAAACAGTTAAAAGTTAAGGCCATGGCAAATGCATACACAAAAGAAGCAAAAATTAATGTCAGATAAAGTAGAAACTTCTATTAAATGTCAAAGACACTGTTCTTTTTATTTTTCAACTTTTATTTTATGTTTAAGGTTCATGTGCAGGTTTGTTATATAGGTAAATGCATGTCATGGGGGTTTATTATTTCATATTCCAGGTACTAAACCTAGTACCCAATAGTTATTTTTTTCTGCTCTACTCCCTCCTCCCACCCTCTACCCTCAATTAGGCCCTAGTATCTGTTGTTCTCTTCTTTGTGTCCATGAGTTCTTATCATTTAGCTTCCACTTATAAATGAGAACATGTGGTATTTGGTTTTCTGTTCTTGGGTTAGTTTGCTAAGGATAATGGCCTCCAGTGCCATCCACGTTCCCATGAAAGACATTATCTTATTCTTCCATAGGGCTGCATAATATTCCATGGTGTATATGTACCATCATCCAGTCTCTCATTGATGGGGATTTAGGTTGATTCCGTGTCTTTACAATTGTGAATAGTGCTGCAATAAACATTCATGTGCATGTGTCTTTATGGTAGAATGATATATATTCCTCTGGGTATATACCCAGTAATGGGATTGCTGAGTCGAATGGTAGTCTGTTTTTAGTTCTTTAAGGAATCACCACACTGCCTTCCACAATGGTCGAACTAATTTACACTCCTACCAACAGTGTATAAGTGTTCCCTTTTCTCCATAACCTCGCCAGCAACTGTTATTTTTGGACTTTTTAATAATAGTCATTCTGACTGACTTGAGATTGTATCTCATTGTGGTTTTCATTTGCATTTCTCTAAAGATCAGTGATATCGAACTTTTTTTCATATGCTTATTGGCCACATGTAGGTCTTCTTTTTATATGTGGCTGTCTGTTTATTTCCTTTGCCCACTTTTTAATGGGGTTGTTTGGTTTCCCTTTTTTTTTTTTTTTTTTGGAAATTTGTTTAAGTTCCTTATAGATGCTGGATATTAGACCTCTGTCAGATGCACAGTTTGAAAATATTTTCTCTAATTCTGTAGGCTGTCTGTTTATGTTGTTGACAATTTCTTTTACTGTGCCAAAGCCGTTAAGCTTAATTAAATTCCATTTATCAATTTCTGCTTTTGTTGCAACTGATTTTGGTGTCTTCATTATGAAATCTTTGTTCATTCCTGTGTCCACAACGGTATTGCCTACGTTGTCTTCCAGGGTTTTTATGGTTTTAGGTTTTACATTTAAGTCTTTAATCCATCTCTTCCATGCCACTGCTCTTACTAAGGTCATCCTCATGGCCCCCAGTAGCCTGGCCTCTGTCCACGGCCTCTCAGAAGCTTTTTGTTGTTGTTGTTTTGTTGTTTTGAGACAGAGTCTCGCTCTGTTGCCCAGGCTGGAGTGCAATGGTGTGGTCTCACTCACTGCAACCTCCACCTCCCAGGTTCAAGTGATTCTCCTGCCTCAGCTTCCCAAGTAGCTGGGACTACAGGCACGGACCACTATGCTCAGCTAATTTTTGTATTTTTTAAGTAGAGACAGGGTATCATCATGTTCGCCAGGCAGGTCTCAAACTCCTGACCTCAAGTGATCCATCCACCTTGCCTCCCAAAGTGCTGGGATTACAGGCATAAGCCACCGTGCCCGGCCTCTCAGAAGCTTTTGACACTTGCACATTTTCTCCTTCTTGAACCACGCTTTTGCCCTGGCGGCCATGAGCCTGTCTTCTCCTGTTCCCTCTCCCATCCCGGATGCTCTTTCCAGGCTCCCTGGCCACCTCCTTTCCACTACCCAGCGCCCCGCTATGGACGTTCCTCAGGACCCTGTCCCAGGACTCCCTTCTCACTCTCCCCAAGTGGCTTCCATCACCACCTAAGGGCCCAGGGCCCCCCAGACCTGAGTCTCTCCAGAGCTCTCTCTCCAGTGGCTGAGTGGACAGCTTTGCCGGTGTCACACACGTTTCTCAGACTCAGAGCACACGAACCTAAGCTCACGTTCCCTCCACCTGCCCCTGCACCCCTCCTTCTTTCTCTTGGCCAATGGTACCACTGTTTGCCCAAAACAGCAATTGCTATTGGTTTCCCGTTGCCTTACCATGTTCAATCCATATAAGGCCGGTCTATCAATTTGATGCCACCCCACCCAGACCACACTGCAACCAGAGGGTCCTTCATGGCAAGCCCACTCATGCCCCTTTGCTACTTAAAATGGGTCCAGGTTCCTCACTCCCCTTAGAATATCTAAGTCCAAACCGCTGACCATGGCCTCCATGCCCAGGCCCCTATCTGCGTGTCTAGCTTCCTTCTTATCACTCCCCATCTCACCTCCAGCCCGCTCTACTAAACAAGCTATCCCAGAGCCTTCCCTCTAGGTTCTCCAGGGTCCTCCCCTTCTCCCACCCTCACAGTCCTGTGCCCCATCCTGCTTTCCAGAAGATGGGGGAACTGCCAGGACAAGCGCTGAGTCCCATGCACCCCTTGATGGACAAAAAAGACCCACATTTCTCCAGAAGTTCATTGACACAGCAAAAAGCGAAAGAGAGAGGGAAGAGAGAGACAGGAAAAGAGAGAGAGAAAGAAGAAAAGACAGAGAGAGAGAGACCTCCTCCATGGCAGGAGGTCCAGGGCTATTCTTTCATGGAGGTAGGCAAACAGAGACCCACTGGGCATCAGGGCTCCCGGCTCCCCTTCCCTTGTGGGGGTGAGCTCCAGAGATGGACCCAAGGCTTGGGAAGTGGCTCCTCAGTCACTGATGACACCCACCCTGCAGAGCTTGTTTATTCTGTAAGGCAAGGATCTGCTGCCTTTCAGGGAGACTAATGGGGGTGCCTTGTTCAGTCTTCTGGTTAAGAGCCATCAGTGGGCTGTGGGCCTACCTGCCAGAAAATAGTGGGGAAGTTATTATAGAATTTTGACAAGATTTCAAGAAACCGCAATGAAAAGGAGAACTCCAAAACTCACACTGGAATTTCCTCACCCTGGATCAGCCAAGCGGATCCACCTCCTCTTCCCTGACCCCTAAGAAACCTCGGTCTGCTCTCCCTGAACCTATAAAATCCAGCAAACCCTGTCCTCTGAATCAGTCACAGCTCCTCTGAGTCCTGGGTCCCTGAGAACTACATTTCATTTATTTATTTATTTAGAGACAGGGTCTCACTCTTATTACCCAGGCTGGAGTGCAGTGGTGCAATCACGACTCACTGCATCCCTAGCCTTCCGGCTCAAGCCATCCTCCCACCTCAGCCTCCCCAGTAGCTGGGACCACAGGTACACACCACCAGACCTGGCTAATTTTTTTTTTTTTTTTTTTTTGTAGAGGTGAGGTTTCGCCATGTTGCCCAGGCTGGTCTTGAACTCCTGGGCTCAGGAGACCCTCCCGCATCAGCTTCCCAGAGTGCTGGAATTACAGGCGTAAGCCACTGCACCCAATCCCAAGAACTACATTCTTGAGACTCTACCAGCATTAGAGAAACAGGCTCCATTTCACTCCAACTCCAGGAGCCCTCCCCTTATTAGGACTCACATTAGCAGGTCGGGTTGTGTCTCACTGGCCATAGGGACTGGAAACAACTCCCTTGTCTGGATGCAGGAAGCCAGATTCCATCATGCCCAGGAGTTCAAGAGGCCCACAGTCCCTCCCCCTGACTCAGCTATGCCCAGAAAAGCCTTGGAAAACAGCCAGTTCTGTATTCACCCTGAGACACCTGGGCTTGCTAAGACTTAGCTAGCTGCTAGGCCTTCTGGGAAGTTGCTCACTTGCCAGGGACCCCAAAGCCCTTGTCAGTTTATTCTTCCAGCCTGGAAGCCTGGGACCAGATTGTCCTTAACCTTCAGAATCCACTTACAGCATTCACAGGAGTTCCAGAAAAACCTGGAAGGCAGTGACATTAGCCCAACTTGAGGCTTGGAGAGATTAAGAAACTACTCCAGTATCACACAGGTAAGTTTCAAGGCTGGCTTTCAATCCTGGCCCTGTCTGCCCCTAAAGCCTATGCATGCTCTTTGCCCCATGCCTCAAAGCCCTTTAGAGAAGATATTCTTAGTGCCAACCCTGGCACTTAGAAACCTTATGTGGAAAAAAAAAAAAAAAAAAAAAAGGACTTCTCCCAGGGGCTGGGGAAGATGGGAAACGACTGTCTCTGGGTACAGGATTTCCTTTCAGGGTGATAAAAATGATTTGGAACTAGATAGAGGCATTGTTGCACAACATTGTGAATGTCCTAAACACCATGAACTGTGTACTTTAAAAATGGCTAATTTTCTGTTGCAGGAATTTTTATCTCAATTTAAAGAAGAAATTGTAAATAAAAAGGTTTCTCTAACAGGTTGGGCATCATGGCTCCCACCTCTGCTAAGACAGCAAGGGATTTGGCTTTTGAGTACAGACAGCCTTCCTGTTAATTTTCCTCAATAATCTGTCTCTAGATATTTCTGACACATCAATCTGAACCACTTTTCAATACCCTTGTCTGCTAATTCCATTATTTGTCAACACTGAGTCTGTTTCTATTCATCATATTTTCCCTAAGTCTTAGTGTTCCAGAACATCCAGCATGAAGTTCACATATTCTCACACATGACTGAATTCCACAGATTTTATTCAGGGCAAGTGAGAAAAGCAGATTCCATTGTTCTTACAGGCACCAAGGATCAGAAGTCAAAAGTCGGCTTGTGGGTTCAGGCTCAGGAAATAATTCCAGGACAAAACTGCAGAGGTCACTCATTAGACCAGGATTACATAGGCCTTTTGTTGTTGTTGTTGTTGTTACACCTTAGCAATATTACTCCATTTTTAAAAAAGCTTTCATGAACCACAGTATCTCATTCCTAGAAACCCTTACCTTCTTGCTGAAATGAGGGCATGAGCAGAGGACCAGGGATAAGAGCCAATGTGCCTGGGTCAGGCCAAGGCCTCTGAGCAGAAGAAGGACAGCCAGCAACACCGTTTCCATCCTTAGCTCATCTTGACTGTCTTAGTCCGTTTGGGCTGCTATGACAAAATACTATAGACTGGGTGGCTTCTAAACAACAAACATGTGTTTCTAAGTCCTGATGGCAGGGAAGTCCAAGTCACCATCAGATTCAATGTCGGACAGCCCGTTTCCTGGTTCATAGATGATATCTTTTCATTGTAGCCTCATGTGGCGGAAGGGACAGGAAGCTCTCTCTGGCCTCTTTTATGAGGACACTTCCTGTCCTCATTAGGAATGAGGTCCTCATGAGGACCATTCCTGAGGGCTCAGCTCCCAACACCTAATCACCCCCTAAAGTCTCCACCTCCAAGTAATATCACCTTGGAGGTTAAGCTTTCAATATACAAATTTTAGGGGGACACACACATTCAGGCCATAGCACTGAACAAGACACAGGAGAGTCTCAAGTCAGGAGGACTGCACAGAGAACTGCAGGAGGATCTGCTCAAGTCTCTGGCTGAGTGGTGGTATGAACACACATGAGTGGAAATGACTCAAGGCCAGGGGAAGAACCACTAGCCAGCTAGAAGCCAAATGATTTCTGGAGCACACATAAAGCCAAGATGGTTCTAGTAGCTGAGTGGAAAGACCTTACAAACACACAGGGCAGTGCCATAGTAGTGGGAGTGAGTTAACCCTGGATTAAAGGCTGCTATGGATCCACCATAACAAAGCTTAAAAACAAGTCTCAAAAGCATCAATCAGATTCCAAGTCACTTACTGCATGCCACAACAAAGGCCAACATCATTTAAGTAAATACAACAAATCCATCATCCAACAGTATAAAACTGATATTGTCTGGCAGCCAATCAAGTATTACTACACATGCAAAGAGTCAGCAAGTATGGCTCATATCCTGGGCCATACTTAAAAAACTTTCATGAACCACAGTATCTCATTCCTAGGAACCTTTACCTTCCTGGAGAAAAATTGATGAATAGAAACAGACCCTGTGTTGACAAATAATGGAATTAGCAGACAAGGGTATTGAAAGAGCTATCAAAAACATGCTCCATATATTCAAGAAGTTAGAGGAAAATGTGAACAAGATGAAAGAAATGAAAGATATGTTTTTAAAGATCCAAATGGAACTTCTAGAATGGAAACTACAACATCTGAGATGAACACTAGATTGGATGGGATAAACAGCAGACTAGACATTGTAGAAGAAAAGATCAGCGAGCTTGAAGGCATAGCAATAGAAACTACCCAAAATGAAGAATGGAGAGAAAAAAGACTGACAAAATATGAACAGATCATCAGTGAACCATTCTAACATACGTGTTATTAGAGTCACAGAAGGAGGGGAGAGAAGAGGGGCAAAATAGAAAAAATAGCTGAAGAAATAATCAGGCCACTTTTTGCTGAAAACCCTTCAATAATTTTCCGTGTGCCTTAAAGCAGTGCCCACGGTCCTTACGTTGACCTGCAAGATCCTACTAGCCTCCCTGCTGCCTCTCCAATCTCAGCTCCACCACTCATTCCTTCACCCACTTCACTCCAGCCATGCCAGGCTTCTCTCGACTCTGTGAAATTCCTCCTCTCCTGGGCTTTCCCACATGCTGTTCCCTCTACCAGCAGGCTCTCTTGACTCTCAGTTGACTTCTACCCCTCCTTTGGATTTCAGCTAAATACCACTTCCTCAGAGAAGCCCTCCCTGACTTCCCAACTAGACATGGTCCTCTCAGCACCCTTAATACCCACACTTCTCCATGGCAGCATTTGGTACCTTTCAGATGAATTAATTATGGTTTTAATCTCTTCTTCCTTAGAGTCTTGTTCATGGCCACATTCTCAGTGCTTAGCCTAGTGCCCCAGCCCCCCAGCTAGAAAGTGAAAGAGATGAAACTTCTTTTCCTTTGTTTGTCTCTCTCTTAAATTATGTTTGCAGTGGCAAGCAATTACCTAGTGGGACTTCTGCCTCCTCAGCATGGAGTGGCTGTCTCAATGCAGTCCATGGTAGCCCCTCTTCTATCTGCTGGCAAATACTGTCTTTTCTATGAGCAAATGGGCCAGGGGAGCCCTTGGAGAGGGCCACAGATATCCATCTGTATTAGTAAGAGCTCTCCAGGTAAAACAGAACCAATGGGATGGGGGGGGGGGGCAGGGGGAGAAAATTGGCTCACAGCATTATAGAGGCTGACAAGTTCAAAGTCTGCAGGGTGATGGCTGGGCGCAGTGGCTCACGCCTGTAATCCCAACACTTTGGGAGGCCAAGACTGGCTGACCACCTGAGGTCAGGAGTTCAAGACCAGCCTGGCTAACATGGTGAAACCCGTTAACTACTAAAAATACAAAAATTAGCCAGGCGTGGTGGCAGGTGCCTGTAATCTCAGCTACTCGGGAGTCTGAGGCAGGAGAATTGCTTGAACCCAGGAGGCGGAGGTTGCAGTGAGCCCAGATCGCGCCACTGCACTCCAGCCTGGACAATAGGAGCAAAACTCCATCTCAAAAAAAAAAAAAAAGAAAAAGAAAAGAAAAAAAAAAAATTCTGCAGGGTGGACAGGCTGGAGACCCAGGGAAGGGCTGATGTTGCTGTTCAAGTCTGAGGTCCTGTCTGCTGACAGAATTCCTTCCTGCTCAGGGGAGGTCAGTCTTTATTCTATTAAGACCTTCAACTGATTGGATGAAGGGTACCTCCTTAATGGAGGGCAATCTGCTTTACACAAATACCACTAACCTAAATATTAATTCATCCAAAAAACACCTTTATGGAAACATTCAGAATAATGTTTGACCTGATGTCTTGGGCACTGTGACCCAGCCAAACTGACACATAAAATTAACCCTCATACCATTTAAGAACGGATGCTTCTCTGCACAGTAAAGGAAACTATCATCAGCATGTACAGGCAACATACAGAATAGGAGAACATTTTTGCAATCTACCCATCTGACAAAGGTCTTATATCCAGAATCTACAAGGAATTTAAGCAAATTTACAAGAAAAAAAAAACAACCCCATCAAAAAGTGGGAGAAGGATATGAACAGACACTTCTCAAAAGAAGACAATTTATGAGGCCAACAAACACATGAAAAAAAGCTCATCATCACTGGTCATTAGAGAAATGCAAATCAAAACCACAATGAGATACCATCTCACGCCAGTTAGAATGGCGATTATTAAAAAGTCAAGAAACAACAGATGTTGGCAGGGCCGTGGAGAAATAGGAATGCTTTTACACTGTTGGTGGGAGTGTAAACTAGTTCAACCATTGTGGAAGACAGTGTGGTGATTCCTCAAGGATCTAGAACCAGAAATACTATTTCTGTACCCAAAGGATTATAAATCATTCTACTATAAAGACTCGTGCACACGTATGTTTATTGCAGCACTATTTACAGTAACAAAGGCATGGAACTAACCCAAATGACCATCAATGATAGACTGGATAAAGAAAATGTGGCATATATACACCATGGAATACTATGCAGCCATAAAAAAGAATGAGTTCATGTCCTTTGCAGGGACATGGTTGAAGGTGGAAGTCATCATTCTCAGCAAACTAACACAGGAACAGAAAACCAAACACTGCATGTTCTCACTTATAAGTGAGGGTTGAAAAATGAGAACACATGGACACAGGGAGGGGAACATCACACACCAGGGTCTGTCAGGGATTGGGGAGCAAGGGGAGGGAGAGCATTAGGACAAATACCAAATGCATGCAGGGCTTAAAACCTAGATGATGGGTTGATAGGTGCAGCAAACCACCATGGCACATATATACCTATATAACAAACCTGCACATTCTGCACATGTATCCCAGAACTTAAAGTAAAAATTAAAAAAAAAAAAATAGAGTGAGGACTGCTTTATGTTAGCTTTATACATTCAGAAAAAAAAAAAGAGAGAGAGAGAGAGAACGAATGCTTCAGACACACCCTGCCTGTGAAACCTCTCCCATTCCCATGAATTCTCCCAAAACACTTTGGGCCTTTGTTATGGAAATTGTACTCTACTTGCATCTGTCTCCCTCTATGCAAATGGAGTGAGGGATCAATCTTACTCATTTCTGTGTCCCCAAAGGCTTTTCTTGGTATCTGACTCACAGTAGACACTTGTCTACACAGATAAACACTTGCTAAGTTGAATGGCATGAATTAACATCAGGGAACATGCTTAGAGGAGCTCTTTCTAAACTCGCCAACCTACACTCAGGGCTCACATTTACCTGGAGAAGCAAAGGGAAGGCAAAGGAGCCAGGTGAGGCTGGAGCGCTGGATCCAGACCCCTTACAATGCCTTGTGGAGGCTGAAGCTACTCTGTGGTGGATGCTGATTTGCCATGTTGACTTCTGATTAGCCCCATCTCTGGGAAGGCCTCTAAGATTTCCAGTTCCTTGTGTAAGAGCACATACTTTCCATGAATCCTGACCTTAGGTCTAAACCTTAATGTTATTGTACTTTGATTATCTTACACATTCCTTCTGAATCACACATACTCTTCACCTATGGTATATAAGCCCTGGATCTGGGAGTAATGGCACAGGATCCACCATATTGTCTTGCTGCCGCCAGAGACACAAACATGGCTTCTGTTCCTAAGTGCCTATTAAATCTTTCTAAGAAACTGGATCTGTTAGCCTCTTTCTCTGGCCTCTCAGCTCCCTCAGACTTTTGGGGGTAGGCTTGCATAAACCTGCCCACAACAAAACACATCTGCCCAACCAACCCCAACTGGCTTTGGGGCCTTAACAGCTGATGGAGACACTCATTAATCCCTGCTTCACTGATTCCATGATTAAGGACACAAGCCTTCACCATAAGGCAATAGACACAGGACATGGGCTTTGGAGTCCACATAATAGGAGTTGAATACCAACTTCTATCTTAAAAAAAAAAAAAAAAAAAAAAAACAGAGAAAGATGAATGATACAATGGAACAATGGCTAAGGAATGTAAGTCAAATAGCCAAAAATATGCTTGATTTCATTAGTAATTAAAGAAATATATATTAAGCAGGACACAACTTTTCATCTAAGAGATGAACAGAGATATAAAAGAATGATAATATACAATGTTGGGCTAGCTGTAAGTTGCAAGGAAACAAAAAACCCTGCACAGGGGAGCATCAATGAAATGTGTATACCCTTTGAATGAGTAAGTCCACTTCTAGGAACTTATTCTATAGAAATTAGCAAAGATATGCCTATAAGTATGTTCAAAGAAGTACCAGTTTTGAGTACATATAATTTAAAAATACTCATAAAGTGATATATGCAAGGCCGGGCGCGGTGGCTCAAGCCTGTAATCCCAGCACTTTGGGAGGCCGAGACGGGCGGATCACAAGATCAGGAGATTGAGACCATCCTGGCTAACATGGTGAAACCCCGTCTCTACTAAAAAATACAAAAAACTAGCCGGGCGAGGTGGCGGCGCCTATGGTTCCAGCTACTCGGGAGGCTGAGGCAGGAGAATGGCGGGAACCCGGGAGGCGGAGCTTGCAGTGAGCTGAGATCCGGCCACTGCACTCCAGCCTGGGCGACAGAGCGAGACTCCGTCTCAAAAAAAAAAAAAAAAGTGATATATGCAGCTATTTTTTAAATGGCACAGAGCCATATGCTCTAATATAAAATGATATACAATTATATAAGTGACCACAAGCAAGTTACAAAACATGTAATCTAATCTTTGTTTAAACATTTAAGATAAGGCTGGGCACAGTGGCTCATGCCTGTAATCTCAGCACTTTGGGAGACTGAGGTGGGCAGATCACCTGAGGTCAGGAGTTCAAGACCAGCCTAGCCAATGTGGTGAAACTCCATCTCTACTAACAATACAAAAAATTAGCTGGGTGTGGGGGTGGGTGCCTATAATCCCAGCTACTTGGGAGGCTGAGGTAGGAGAATCGCTTGAGCCCAGGAGGCAGAAGTTGTGGTGAGCTGAGTTTGTGCCATTGCAGTGAAGCCTGTGCAACAAGAGCAAAACTCTATCTCAAAAAATAAATAAATAAATAAATAAATAAATAAATAAATAAATAAGATAAATATGTCGAGCCTGTCGCTGCCACCATCGCCTGAAGGGTGCAAGAAGAGGTTGCAACCAGGGAGAAAACACAGGAGAGGAGTCAATTCCCTAGCCGCAGCCACTGCCAGAGAGGACCATGCACCCATTTCCCCATCCCCCTGTCCCCTTTACAATGCCACCTGCTTCTGCAAAGTGGTACGATCAATCGAAGGGACCATGTTTTCATTGAATTTTCTGTTGAAGACAGTAAAGATGTTCATGTACATTTTGAAAAATCCAAACTTACATTCAGTTGTCTTGGAGGAAATGATCATTTTAAGCATTTAAATGAAATTAATATTTTTCACTGTATTGATCCAAATGATTCTGAGCCTAAAAGAACAGACAGATCAATTTTATGTTGTTTATGAAAAGGAGAATCTGGCAGTCATGGCCAAGGTTAGCAAAAAAAAAAAAAAAAAAGAAAAGGGCAAAGCTTAACTGGCTTAGTGTGGACTTCAACAATTGGAAAGACGGAAGATGATTCAGATGAAGACATGTCTAATTTTGATCATTTCTCTGAGGTGATAAACAGCATGGGTGGTGGTGTGGATGTAGATTTACCAGAAGTAGATGGAGCAGATGATGACTCATGAGACAGTGATGATGAAAAAATGCTAGAGCTAAAGAATATTACCATCACTTGGATTTTGAGAAAGAAAAATAACTGCTCTGAAAGATTTCAGAACGGAGAGAACTCCTGAATTGATTGCTCCAAAGGCATGCTCTATTTGCTTACTTTAACCCATTTTTCAACCTGTTTTGTTTTTGAAAAGGCCTCACGGAGGGTTGATATGTACCATTGTATGGGGCAATTTTAAGGTCAGCTAAGGCAATAACCTGATGTATGAAGACATCCCAGATTTCCAGGAAGCTGTTGAGGTCCTAGGCAATGGATGCAGCAGTTGGGATAAATACAAACATCTCACCTAAGTCTCCTTTTCTTCATAGCATAGATACTGACATGATAGAAAGCTCTCAGCTTAGGGAAACAGAACTAAATTTTAGGTTATAGAACATGGATTCAGAAGTGGCTGGAACAAATTGGCTGACACCTTACTGGTAACCTACTATTCTTCTGGTATTATCCTTCAGGATTTTTCACTAAAGTTTATTTTTCAAAAAATTTACTTCACATGATTCTTGTCAGTGTTCCAGATGTATCTTAGCTAAAACTAGTGAATGCCTTAACTTCAATGGTTTTTAAAAATTATTCATTTGGGCCGGTGCAGTGGCTCACCCCTGTAATCCCAGCACTTTGGGGGGCCAAGGCGGGCAGATCACCTGAGGTCAGAAGTTCGAGACCAGTCTGGCCAACATGGGGAAACCCTATCTCTACTAAAAGTACAAAAATTAGCTGGGCGTGTTGGCAGGCACCTGTAATACCAGCTGCTCAGGAGGCTGAGGCAGGCGAATCGCTTGAACCCGGGAGGCGCAGGTTGCAGTGAGCCGAGATCGCGCCATTGTACTCCAGCCTGGGTAACAAAGTGGGACTCTGTCTAAAAAAAAAAAATATATATATATATATACACACACACACACACACACACACACACTTGGTATTGTTTGACCCTTAAGCTTTTACATCTCTTAGCATGGAGGACGAAGAAAGTTGTACGTTGTTGCACGAGAGTGTGCACATTTAGACCAGATTTGTAGTTGTACTGTCAATATGACAAATGAGTGAAAAAAATGTTTAATACTTTTTTTAATTTCTTTTTTTGATTCAGCTTATACCAGAGCTGAAAACCTCAAGTTAAGTTCATGACAGTGGGGATTTTTTAAAACATCTACATTCTTTCTAATAAACTGTTGGAAGACTTAAGAAAAAATAAGATACATATCTACTGGCATACGCGTAGAAAAAGTCTGGAGAAACAGAAATAGAAGCTCTTTCTGGGGATGCTTTAACTCTGTTTTGTTTAAATTTGTTAGAATAAGCATGCATCCTGCATACCATCTTAGTAATAAAATAAAAGCAATCAAGACTTTAACAACAAATGGGCATCTGGGGCAGGTCCCTTCTAAAGCACCTGTAGGTGCCAGGAGTCACACAGTCCACTCTCCATGCCTGACCCCACTCTGTGCACTCCGCACACTGACCCAGGTCACTGCTGAGCAGCTGGAAGGAAGATGGTGCCTACTGGACACCAAAGGCTTTGATGAAGACATGAAAGAACTGGCAGTGGGAATAGCTCTGCAAAACATGGGTGCAATGGCCAGACCAGATTGTATCATCTCTCATGATAGCAAAAACCTCACCATAAAAACTGAGAGCACTTTGAAGACAACAGTTTTCTTCTTACACCCTGGTTAGAGAAGTTAGAAGAAACTACAGCTGATGGCAGAAAAACTCTGACTGTCTGCACTTACAGATGGCGCATTGGTTCAACATCGGGAGAGGGATGGGAAGGAAAAACACAACAACAAGAAAATCAAAAGATGGGAAATTAGTGATGGACTGTGTCATGAACAATGTCACCTGTACTCAGATCTAGGAAAAAGTAGAATATTACACCATGGAATACTATGCAGCCATAAAAAAGGATGAGTTCATGTCCTTTGCAGGGACATGGATGAAGCTAGAAACCGTCATTCTCAGCAAACTAACACAGGAACAGAAAACCAAACACTGCATGTTCTCACTCATAATTGGGAGTTAAACAATGAGAACACATGGACACAGGGAGGGCAACATCACACACCTGTTGAGGGGTGGGGGGCAAGGGGAGGGATAGCATTAGGAGAAATACTTAATGTAGATGACAGGTTGATGGGTGCAACAAACCACCATGGCACGTGTATACCTATGTAAGAAACCTGTACATTCTGCACATGTACCCCAGAACTTAACGTATAATTTAAGAAAAAAGGAAATGAAAAAAAAATAGAATAAAAATTCCACCATCACTTTGGACAGGAATTAGCTACGAAAATAAACAGGCTCAGTTCAATGAGCAGATCTCCATACTGCTGGGTTTTTTTTTTCTTCATTACTGTGTTCAATTATCTTTATCACAAACATTTTACATCCAACTATTTCAAAGTGTTGATTTGGTTAGGATCATCCCTTTGGTTAATAAATGTGTCCACGCTAAGAACAAAAACAAATATAAAACAAACAAAACAAAGAATGCAGTGTGTTTCCTTTAGCAGCTATATGACCTCAGGATAAGTTACTGACTTCTCTGACTTACAGCTTCTCATTTGTAAAATGGTCAACAAGAATATTGACAATCTCAGAAAGTCGTTGGCAGAGTTAAATAAGGAAATATATGTGAACACTTGAGCACAGGGCTTAGCCGATGTCCGTGCCTAATAAATGATCCCCTCTCTCTTCTTTACTCCTTCTATCCCTGTAGCCATGTTCTGTCCCCCTAGGACGTTAGTCTTGAGTGAATGGCCAACTTTGGCTCCGTACAGGAACAGTTTATCTTTCTCTTCCATGTCGCTGGTTTTCATCCTTGGATTGTCATTTTGTGTTTATTAACGACGGCGAGGTTGACTATTCTAGTAGCCAGTGGGCATGTCCTGTTTCCTCAGAGTCTCCTTCTGGATTGGCCCATCTGTGCACCTGGGTAGGGCTTGCTGATTTGTGTGTGTCACATTAGGACGAATGGGTTGGGAGCTGGCCTTTGGGTTGTGGGAACCTGAAGTGGCAGAACGGAGGGGCTCTCCTCTGGGTGGCCAACTCACCGTAACTGTCAAAGCTCTCCTTTAGCAGTTCCTTCATCTAAAGCTAAATGGCTGGTGTCTACCAGCACAGGGTGAGATGGGAGGGAGAGGGTGCGAGAGTGCTAGAGTGTGAGCAGCCGACAGATGCAGCTGTTTAGTAGATAGACTTTCAGGAATCCCTGGCATGGCCCCGCCAGCTCACTCCCATCCCCCGCCATCCTCCTCTCCAGGACTGACACTGCGCACTGGGATAGCTGTATCCTCCCGCATTCTTTTTTTTTTTTTTTTTTTTTTTTTTTTGAGACGGAGTTTCAGCTCTGTCACCCAGGCTGGAGTGCAATGGCACAGTCTCAGTTCACTGCAACCTCTGCCTCCTGGGTTGAAGCGATTGTCCTGCCTCAGACTCCCAAGTAGCTGGGATTACAGGCGCCCACCACTCCACCTGGTTAATTTCTGTATTTTTAGTAGAGACAGGGTTTTGCAATGTTCGCCAGGCTGGTCTAGAACTCCTGACCTCAGATGATCCACCTACCTTGGTCTCCCAAAGTGCCCGTCCACGGTCATTCTTGGCTGTGGTTTTCTACATTCCACTGAAATTCATTTAACTCCCTTGTCCACTGAAGGGCCATCCTATTTTCTTCAGTTTTATGAGCTTAGTTTTCCTTCCTTCCTTCTTTCCTTCCTTCCTTCCTCCCTCCCTCTCCCCCTTCCTCCCTTCCTTCCTCTTTTCTTCCTTCCTTCCATTTTTTTCTTCCTTTTCTTTCTTTTGCTCTCTCTTTCCTCTTCTTCTTTTTCTTCTTTTCTTTTCTGTCTTTTCTCTTTTCTTTTCTTCTTTTCTTTCCAGGATCTTGTTCTGTCACTCAGACCGGAGTGCAGTGGTGCAATCACAGCTCACTGCAGCCTTGAATTCCTGGGCTTAAGTGATCCTTCAGCCTCAGCTTCCCATTGTTTCTTTGCTCAATTTTAATGGCAAATCAGGAGGGGAGAAAGACAAACACGTGTTTGGTTTGCTATACTGCAAAGAAGTCCGGACTAGCCTTTTAAAAGGCTGACTTCTTTTCATTTGAAGGTTTTGATCCACGCCAAAGTTCCCATGTCCCAAAAGAGGTACTACTTGCTGTTATGAACATTGATGCCCTTATGTAAATGCAGGCTGTGAGCACACCTTCTGATCCACCTCGATGGATCAGTCTAGATGTCAGGCACCGTAGGAGTTGCTGTGCATGTATAACTCGCTTACTCCTCACGGGAACCCAGTGAAGCGGGTATTACAATCCCCACCTTAAAGATGAGGTAATTGGGGCTTAGAAAGGAAACTAACTTGTGTGGGAATTTTTACAATATTCATTCATTCAAGAAATATTTACCAAAAGCCTTCTATGGGGCAGTCACTATTCTAGGTGCTGGGGATAGAGAAGTAAACAAGACAAAGTCCCTGCCCTCCTAGAGCTTATATTCTAGTTGGCAGAGATGGACAATACAGAAACTAACAAACAAATATATGGCGTGTCAGGTGGTGACTGTGCTATGGAGAAGAACAAGGCAGGAAAGGGAGCGGGGACAGGAATTGAAGTAGGGCGCCCTCTTAGACTAGATGGGAAGGCCTCACTGAAAAGGTGGCGTCAAGACCCAAAGGGGGACAATACAAGCTCCCTCTCTGATAAATGACAACCACAAAATGAGTCTTTTTTCAAGAAGGGAATCAACTCTAATTAAATAGAGACCATGAGGCCCAGGTGCGGTGGCTCAAGCCTGTAGTCCCAGCTACTCAGGAGGCTGAGGCAAGAGGATCTCTTGAACCAAGGAGTTCAAGACCAGCTTGGACAACGCAATGAGACCTCTGTCTCTTCAAAAATAAATAAATAAATGGAGACTATAAAGCAAGGTACTTTATTTGGGTACTATACAGGCATTTCTCTGGGAAGCTGACTTTCCAACCGTAAATGACTACATAAAGATACTGGGTGAGCTGAGGTATGAGCTCAGGTGAAGGTCCCAGTGAGCTCTGCTCTGTTCTCTATCATAGGTTACAGGTTCCTCCACTTCGTTTTCCTACCATGTGACATAAAGAGATAAGAACTCTCCTGTCAAACTGTTTGATTGTAATATGCCTTTACTACCTAAAATATAAACTTTCATGTTTGGTAGACATCAAGGATTGTGAACTAGGTTTTAGCTATAAGAAGCCATAAGACGGTATGCCACCACTTATGTAAAAAACAGGAAAAGGTGCATATGCACACACATGAGTACATACATGCACTCATCTTCACACACATGTGCTGTCATAGACAGCAGAGTATGCCCTCAATTCTTCTCCTCTCTAAATGTGTGCCCTCTTGCAATGAGACTTTTACACTTCTTTCCACCATGATGTGGGGTCTATTTCTCCATCCCTTGATCCTGGATGTGGCCATATGAGGTCCATTAGCAAATATAATGAAAGCAGAAGCTTGATATGGCTTGTGTGTTGGAGTATAACCCCTTTTGCTGCTGGGAACTCTTCTGTCATCATATGAGTCAGAGCTAGTCTCCCAGATGTTGGGAGGCATGTGGCCATCACTTCAGTTGACGTAAGCCAACTTCCAGATATGCAAGGATCTTCCTGGTCCACCCAGCCTGACAATTCCAGACCTGTGACTGAGGGTATCCTCTACCACCTAGCCTTGCTGAGGAAGCCCAGACTGGAAGTGCTCCACGGGCCCATAGACTCCCAAGCTTGTTTTTTTCTTAACTCACTAAGCTTTGAAGTGTCTTGTCATGCAGCAAAAGCCAACATATATGTGCAGAGAATATCTCTGGAAAGATTTTCTTAACTGCTGACGTGGGTTGGCTGCTGGGAAAGGTGGGTGGGGTCAGAGGCAGGGATCACAGGGAAACTTTGTTCATTGCATTATACTTTTTTCTGTACCTTTTGAATTTTGAACCCTATGTATTAACCTGTCCTAAAAAACACACACACAATTGTAAAATGTTACAGTCATAAAACATGACTGATGGAGAAGTTTTCATCCATAAATTGTACATTTTGCTGTTACTTCAAAAATACAGTAGGCCATCATTTAAGGTTGCTGATAAGTTCTTGGGAACTGCAACTTTAAATGAAACGATGTATAACAAAACCAATTGGAACACAGGCTAATTGACAGAAACAAGAGTTAGGTTCCTACAGCATATTTCTGTCACAAAAGCATCATCAAACTTCTAGATAAAGACCACAACACTCCCAATATATTAACATTGAAATAAATGTGAACTACACATACATTTATGAAAGATTGGTAAAAACAAATAAGATAATTAGTTACCCAATTGTTTCAGGTCAGGTGGCCAGAGTCTATCCCTGCAACTCAGGGCATAAGGTGGGATCCAACCCCGGGCAGGACACCATCCTGTCGCAGGGCACACATTCACACCACACACACACACCTCTGTCTCTCTCATACACACACACATTCTCTCTCCCACACACACACTCACACATGCACTCACACACATATACAGTGACACACACTCTTACACACTTACCCTCACTCCCACACATACTCTCCCACACACACTCACACACACTCACTCAGACACACTCATACCCTCACACACTCACACATTCTAACACACACACTCACAGTCTCACACACACAGCCTCTCACACAGCCTCTCACACACTCACACACTCACACATACACTCTCATGCCCACACTCACATCCCCACACTCACACCCCCACACTCACATCCACACATACACCCACACTCACTAACACACACACACTCACCTCCCCACACTCACACATGCACAAACACCCACTCACATCCCACACTTAGCCACACCCTCACACACACCTACGCTCACTCACATATCCACACTCACTCAAACTGGGACAGTTTAAACACAGTGTAGACAATTTAGATGTGCAATTCACATCTTTGCACATCTTTGGGATGTGGGAGGAAGTCGGGGGACCTGGAGAAAACCCTGCAACACAAGCTCAGACACCCAAGGAGAACGTGCAAACTTCACTCAGAAAGTGGCCCCGGCAGGGAATCGACTTTTCCTCTCAGCAGCGTTATAATGAAATGACGTTAATCGAGGACCCGCTATCACTGAACTGAAAATGAACATGCACGGCTTTTTATTTTGTTTCCCTTTCTCAGATGCATCTAAGACCTTTGTCCTCAACACAAGCCTCAGCGTACTGTCTGGTGTTCCAGACAATAGCCCAGGCTGCGGTGGCTGAATGTGAGTGCTTCTGACAGTTTTTTTTGTTTGTTTTTGTTTTTGTTTTTGTTTTTGTTTTGAGACGGAGTCTCGCTCTGTCGCCCCAGCTGGAGTGCAGTGGCCGGATCTCAGCTCACTGCAAGCTCCGCCTCTCGGGTTTACGCCATTCTCCTGCCTCAGCCTCTGGAGTAGCTGGGACTACAGGCGCCCACCACCTCGCCCGGCTAGTTTTTTGTATTTTTAGTAGAGACGGAGTTTCACCGTGTTAGCCAGGATGGTCTCGATCTCCTGACCTCATGATCCACCCGTCTTGGCCTCCCAAAGTGCTGGGATTACAGGCTTGAGCCACCGCGCCCGGCCGCTTCTGACAGTTTTTAAGCCTGTAACACCATGCAGTATTGTTTTGTTCACATCTTGCCAAAGTTCTTATTCCGAGGTCCACTTTCTTTCCACTGTAGTGTGCTACCTCCTTACTGGGGAAGAAGGGTGAGAGCACTGGGACCTGAGCTAAACTGGTTGCATCTGATTAAACTTGAATTGGCTTAGAAAATAGGAGGGGGCTGGGCGCAGTAGCCTGTAATCCTAGCACTTTGGGAGGCCAAGGTGGGAGGATTGCTTGAGATCAGCAGTTTGAGATCCATCTGGGCAACATAGTGAGACCCCACCCCTACTAAAAACTTAAAAAATTAGCCAGGTGTGTTGGCACGTGCCCATAGTACCAGCAACTCGGGAGCCTGGGGTGGGAGGATTGCTTGAGTCTGAGAGGTTGAGGCTGCAATGGGCCATGATCACGCCACTGCCCTCTAACCTGGGCTACAGAGTGAGATCTTGTCTCAAAAAGAAAGAGAACAAGAAAAGAGAAGGATTTGTTCCCTTGCTCAATTCAGGGAAAGGTTGAATAATCTAACCATGGGAAATGTGGGGACGGGACAGCCTCGGGAACAATTGGATTCGGGGATTTGAAAGCTGCCAGGGGCCGGGCGCGGTGGCTCAAGCCTGTAATCCCAGCACTTTGGGAGGCCGAGATGGGCAGATCATGAGGTCAGGAGACCGAGACCATCCTGGCTAACATGGTGAAACCCCGTCTCTACTAAAAAATACAAAAAAACTAGCTGGGCGAGGTGGCAGGCACCTGTAGTCCTGGCTACTTGGCAGGCTGACGCAGGAGAATGGCGTAAACCCGGGAGACAGAGCTTGCAGTGAGCTGAGATCTGGCCACTGCATCCAGCCTGGGCGACAGAGCGAGACTCTGTCTCAAAAAAAAAAAAAAAAAAAAAAAGAAAGCTGCCAGGTTCTCTCTCCTGTTTCTCCTTGAGGTGGCCTCATTCCCTCTTCCTGAAGACAGTTTCTGGCAGAGGGACTGCTGAAAACTGAGTCAGCATTTATGGCTTGATGCATTAGAACGTAACGCCTTCTAATCTCTGGAGGTATAAGTTCAGACACTCGAGGAAGATCTCTGACTGGCACTCCCTCCTTGGGTCAAGTTCCCATGACTGGATGGATCAACCATGGCCTGGAAATCAACCTCCCTTGAGCTCAGTCCACATGCTGGAGTAGGAGAAGAAGCCATTTTCAGAAGAGGTGGCTGCTTCCAGAAGAAAAGTAAGTACTAGACATAATACCAGAATCTGGATGCAGAAAACTATGGGCTTTGGAGTCAAGATTAAGTAAGCCACCCAAAGTCACACTGTGATGGTGGCCACTCCACTACAGTGTGACTTTGGGTAGTTTAATCTTTCCAAGTCTCAGTTTTGCCATCAGTAATACCTACCCCATAGGATTGCCTTAGGTGTTGACGATAGCATGCCCGGTGCGCATAGTACGGGCGTCCGCACAGGTAAAAACTCTTCACTGTGTCTGCTCAGCCCTAGTACCAAGTAGACCTACTGGGGACCCTTCTGCAACACGGAAACTACTTGTGAAAAATGTCTCAGAATATTAGGTTGGAAGAGACCTGAGATATCATTCAGTCATCCCCAAGAGCTGGTCCACAAACTGGTCCGAGATATGACAGAGTTTTCAACAGCTAATGAAAACACTAGAAAAATAAAAAAGAATGTAGAGTATTCCATAAAATTAAGGGTATTCCATTTAAATGTTTGCCTTTTATGAAAAAAATTATGTCCTAATTTTTTGGTACTAAAATGGTTTTTGTTTTTTTTTTTTGTGTTGTGTGTTTTTGTGGGGATTTTTTGTTTTTTGAGATAGGATCTTGCTCTGTCACCCAGGTTAGAGTGCAGTGGCACAAACACAGCTCACTGAAGCCTCGACCTCCTAGGCTCAAGCAATCCTCCCACTTCAGCTCCCTGAGAAGCTGGGACTACAGGCACATACCACCACGCCTGGATAATTTTTTAAATGTTTTGTATCAAAATGTTTTTATAATGAAATGATGACAGTTGGTGAGTTTTAAAAAATGTTTATATGGCAAAATGAAAAGTTGGCAACCCTACATTGATTTCTATTTTTACTTCTTTATGAGAAACCCAAAAGTACAAGAACCACTGATCTAGCCCAACTCTTCAAGTAGAAAAAAAAAATCAAGCCCTAGATTAGTTACATGACTTGCTCAAAGTCCTAGAGTTAGCAAGTGGCTACTACAGAGATCACCCAGCATTTTGACTCAAGGTGGGATTACATCTGCAAGAACAGGTGGTTTTCTATCTTTAAAGTCTCTTTCATTATTATTATTATTTTTATTTATTTTTTTTTTTTGAGACGGAGTCTCACTGTGTAGCCCAGGCTGGAGTACAGTGGCAAGATCTTGGATCACTGCAACCTCTGCCTCCTGGATTCAAGCAATTCTCCCGCCTCAGCCTCATGAGTAGCTGGGACTACAGGCTCGCACCACCACGCCTGGTTAATTTTTGTATTTTTAGTAGAGATGGGGTTTCACCATGTTGGTGAGGCTGGTCTCAAACTCCTGACCTGGTGATCCACCCGCTTCAGCCTCCCAAAGTGCTGAGATTACAGGCGTGAGCCACCACACCCAGCCCTGACTCCAGTTTTGAGCATCTGAAAGAAGTTCAGTAGGTCTGGAACACAGAAGCGGCCAAGGGATGGGAAGTGGAAGCGAGAGTTTCAGGCAAGAGGAAAATTGAGAGACAAGGCTGGAGGAGCAGGCAGGCTCAGGCTGCAAGGGCCTGGCAGGGCACACTGAGGAATTGGACTTTATCTTCAGGTTAGGGAGAAGCCAGGAGATTGACTGGCTACAGATGGAGAGGAAAGTAGAGGGTGGCAAGATTGGAGGTAGGAGGTAATCTACTCATTCATTCAACAAATATTTGTGGAATATCTACCCTATGCCAAGCACTGTTCTAAGAAATGGAAGTACAGCTGTGTGCAAGCATTTGCTCCCACGCTACTCGTATTTTAGTCAGGGAGACAGATAACCACCAAATAATTTCCGAGAGTCGTCAGTGTGCTGGGAGGAAACAAAAATAAGGTAATAGATAGAAACTGATAGAGGGCAGGAAGAGATGGGGCACCACAGGGAGACAGGTTATGGGGAATATTGAAGAGCTAGAAGGAAAGACGTGGTTCGTCTCCTAGATGAAGATGGAGTCTTGTCAGTGCTGAGTACAGTTAAGGACTAGCAGATCCCAGTATTTATAAAAGCTGCCCTTAAATGGAAGTATACAGATTGTTAGTGTAGTCTTCCCCCTTAGTGATGTAAGCCTGAGTTTTAAAAAGCAGTAACGTGGCAAGAATCTGGTTTCCTTCTCAGTTCTGGCAGGAGCTTTCTTGTGCAAAAGGATTAGGAGCAAGGGAAAAGCAGAGACAGATGTGTAGCCTTGCTCATAGCCATCTCTCTTCCTGCAAGTCCGGTACCATAGGCTACGTAAAGTCGGAACTTAGAGTAGGAGTGCGTGTCTCTGTGTTTTTGTGTGCGTGTCCTCTTCTTGCCAATCTCTAACCTAATCTGACACTGTAGGAAGGCAAGAAAGGCCTCTCTGAGAGAAGGATATTTATTGAAGCTAAGAACTGAATGAGCCAGGTGCAGTGGCTCACTTCTGTAATCCTAGCACTTTGGGAGGCTGAGGCAGGAGGATGGCTTGAGGCCAGAAGTTCTAGACCAATCTGGGCATTATGGCGAGACCGCATCTCTATTAAAAAAATTAGCCAGGCCTGGTGGTGCATGCCTGTAGTTCAAGCTACTCAGGAGGCTGAGTTGGGAGGATCACTTGAGCCCAGGAGGTCAAGGCTGCAGTGAGTCATGATGGTGCCACTGCATTCCAGCATGGGCAACACAGTAAGACTCTGTCTCAAAAACAAAAACTAACTGAACCCTAAGGAGCCAGGCTAACAAAGATCTGAAGGAAAAGTACTACAAGAAGGCAGAACAAGACAGTGGTGAGTTTGGCATGTTCAAAGCACAGAATGAGAGGTGGTGTGGCTAAAGTATGTAGTGCCTGAGGGGGCACCAGTAGAAATGAAGTTTGTGGTTTGAGAGGGAAGCAGTGGCCAGATCACCAGAGATCTTGAAGGTCTTAGTAAGGTATTTTTAAGTACACTGAGAACTCCCGTAAGTTCTGAGCAAGGGAAAGAAATTATCTGACATATTTTTTAAAAGATTACTTTAGTTTATTTGTAAAGAATCAGTTGTAAAGGGGAAAGAAGGAAAACACAGAGCCCAGTTAGGCGACTATTGTAGCAGTCCAGGCAACGATAGATGTTGCTTCAAGCAGTGGCAAAAGTGATGGAGATTGAGAGAAGCAGATACTTTTAGAATTTCTTTTCTTTCCTTCCTTTTCTTTCTTCCCTTTTTTTTTCTTTCTTTCCTTTTCTTTCTTTTCTTCCTTATTTTCTTTCTTTCTTTCTCTTTCTTTCCCTTTCTTTCTTCTTTCTCTTTCTTTTTCTTTCTTTCCTTCTCTCTCTCTCTTTCTTTCTTTCCTTCTTTCCTCCCTCCCTCCCTCCCTTCCTTCCTTCTTTCTGACAGAGTTTCGCTCTTGTTGCCCAGGCTGGAGTGCAAAGGCGCAGTCTCGGCTCATCGCAACTTCCACCTCCTGTGTTCAAGCAATTCTCCTGCCTCAGCCTCCTGAGTAGCTGGGATTACAAGCGCCCACCACCATGCCCAGCTAATTTTTATATTTTTAGTAGAGATAGTGTTTCGCCATGTTGGCCAGGCTGGTCTCGAACTCCTCACCTCAGGTGATCTGCCCACCTCTGCCTCCCAGAGTGCTGGGATTACAGGCGTGAGCCACCGTGCCCAGCCTAGAATATCCTTTAGAGGTAGAATAAAGGCCTCATTAGTTGGAGGTACAGGGGCAGGGGTGATGGTAGAGATGAAGGAATAAGAGAAATAAATCTGATTCTAGCATTTGAGTTGAGCAAATAAATAGACAATGGGACCATTTACCAAGATGAGGGAACAGAGTGAGTACAGGGGTGAAAAATTAAAAATTATATTTTAATGTTAAGTTTGAAACACCTCAGCTGGGAGCAGTGGCTCATGCTTATAATCCCAACACTTTAGGAGGCCATGGTGGATGGCACCATGCCCAGATAATTTTCGTATTTTTAGTAGAGACAGGGTTTCACCATGTTGGCTGGGATGGTTTCGATCTCCTGACCTCATGATCCGACCACCTTGGCCTCCCAAAGTGCTGGGATTACAGGCGTGAGCCACCGCACCCGGCCAAGGCCTGATTCTCTCTTACCGCAGAAGGGTCTCCTCCATGTGACAAAAAAAATGACTGTATTTGCTAAGCAACATTAGCAGAAATAACTCTCCCCCATTCTCTGCTCCCAAGGATTAATTCCAGTTTAATGGGCTCTGTGGCAGCTGCTAATCATTGGGCCATTGTTATCAGAGGGTTGAGTTACTCTATTCGGTGTAAGTCATAAGCCAGGCAGCAGACCTGGGCTTTGGGAAACAGGGTCTGTTCCTTTTTGTGGGAAGTCACAAACCAAAAGCAATCACAGACCTCTACAGTATTCCTTTTCCATACCTACCACGTGATGTTAGACCTCTGTCTCTGACCTTCAGTTTCCTCATGATAAAAAGGAGATAGTGACTTCTTTTCCTTCCTCCCCCCCCTCTTTCTCTCTCTCTTTCTTTCTTTCTCTTTCATGAGACAGAGTCTCACTCTGTCCCCCAGGCTGGAGTGCAGTGGTGCAATCTTGGCTTACTGCAGCCTCTGCCTCCCAGGTTCAAGTGATTCTTCTGCCTCAGCCTCCCGAGTAGCTGGGATTACATGGCATGCACCATCATGCCCGGCTAATTTTGTATTTTTAGTAGAGACAGGGTTTCTCCATGTTGGTCCGGTTGGTCTCGAACTCCCGACCTCAGGTGATCTGCCCACCTCGGCCTCCAAAAGTGCTGGGATTACAGGCATGAGCCACTGCACCCAGCAGAAATAGTGATTTCTAACCTATCTCATCTATTTTAATAGCGAGGCTTAAAGGACACCAGGTATGTGAAAGTGCCATACATGTATTTTCTTAGCTAGCAATATTGGTGAGGTCAAACTTTAACCAAGCTCACTAGATAATGATTTATTAATATGTGGTGAAAGTCATAACTATTTTTTAAAATAATTTTCTACAACAAAAATGGCATCAACTTAGTAAGTGCATCAAATTTAGATGACTTAAATGACAGGCTGGGGAACCTATCTAAGAAACTGGGTTAGGCCAGGCATAGTGGCTCATACCTGTAATCCCAACACTTTGGTAAGCCAAGGTGGGAGGATCACTTGAGCCTAGGAATTTGAGACCAGCCTGGGCAACACAGTGAGACCCTGTCTCTACAAAAAATAAAATATTAGCTGGATACAATGGTGCATGCCTATAGTCCCAGCTACTTGGGAGGCTGAGGTGGGAGGAACGCTTAAACCTCAGAGGCGGAGACTTCAGTGATCCATGATTGTGCCACTGCACTCCAGCCTGGAATGCAAGACAGAGCAAGACCCTGTCTCAAAACTCAAATAAAATAAGCTGGGTTGTTATCTCTAGGTGGACATTGATAAAAGGTATGGTATGTTAGGTAAAACTTTAATTTAAAGCACAGATTGCTAGTGCTGGAAAGCATCTGGCCAATCTCTTCACTTTACAGATAAAGGATCCAAAACCCATAGAGGTGGACATAATTGTCCAAGATTACACAGCAGTAGGTGGACTAGCAGGTCCAGGTTGCAGGTGTCTCAACTACAATCCTCATTCTTTCTCTTCTACCACATTGCCTCCCTTCCTTGGTACATTCTACTGAAACTTAATGGATCCTTCTCCAACTCTGAAGTGCACAGAGAATAGAATTTGAGATCTTCATATCCCAGAGTCTAGTGCTTTGTTCCTGCATCTTTAGTGTGCACAGTATTAGTGGAGAGGTACTTGGTCAAGGAGCTGTAGGACACAATTCCTTTCCTGTTCTGGTAACAAGAAGTGCAGTAAAACTAAGGAATGCATACTAAGTGCTCGAGGAATACCTGTGAAATAATTTGGCAGCAGGCCGGGCGTGGTGGCTCAAGCGTGTAATCCTAGCACTTTAGGAGGCCGAGATGGGTGGATCACAAGGTCAGGAGATTGAGACCATCCTGGCTAACATGGTGAAACCCCGTCTCTACTAAAAAAATACACAAAAAACTAGCTGGGCGAGGTGGCAGGCGCCTGTAGTCCCAGCTACTCGGGAGGCTGAGGCAGGAGAATGGCGTAAACCTGGCAGGCGGAGCTTGCAGTGAGCTGAGCTCCGGCCACTGCACTCCAGCCTGGGCTACAGAGCGAGACTCCGTCTCAAAAAAAGAAATAATGAAAAAAAATAATTTGGCAGCAAATTGGCAATTTGGCAACAAATGACAAGAGTCTAAAAATGTTGTTATTACTACAGGTAGAATTTATCCTAAGAAGATGTTCAGAAATAGAAACCAATATCTATATACAAAAATATTCACTGCAACATTTATACAAGCGAAACTTCTACAAAAATGTCCAATAATAGGGAAAAAGTTAAATATATTGGGAATATATATATAGGTGTGTTTATAGATATATGATGACTTACTATAGTGAAGTAAATACTCTCATTATAAAATTCTAAGCTTAGCTTTTTTGTTTTGTTTTAAAGAGAGATTATTTGTACTGGAAAGTTGCATTAAAGGCCCAGCAAAATGCTTACAACAATGCCTAGAGGACTCCAGACCCATTCCCCAGGTAATCTGAAGATCTGGGATCTATCTGTCCAGGCCTCCCTTCTCCCACTTAATGGACACAGGTCTAAGGGCCTGGGAGGAAGAAGGTACGCAGAGAAGCAAGGACAACAGCCTCCTCCTCTTTGAACCAGGGTGGCCTTATACCAAAACATTTCTTGAACTCACTGCTAAGGAACTCCTGTAGAGAGGAACTAAAAGTTGTAAATAAGTTCTGGGGTAAATTCCAGTCCCAAATATACTAAATGTCATGTGTGGCTCCAGCTCTTTGGACCTGTCACCTTATCTATAAAACAGTGAGTTTAATATATCTGTCCCTAAGGCATCTACATACAATGATAAGACTGGGCCAGGCGTGGTGGCTCATGCCTGTAATCCCAGCACTTTGGGAGTCTGAGGTGGGTGGATCACGAGGTCAGGAGATCGAGATCATCCTGGCTAACACGGTGAAACCCCATCTCTACTAAAAATACAAAAACTTAGCCGGGCATTGTGGCAGGCACCTGTAGTCCCAGCTACTCGGGAGGCTGAGGCAGGAGAATGGCGTGAACCCAGAAGGCAGAGCTTGCAGTGAGCCGAGACCGCACCACTGCACTCCAGCCTGGGCGACAGAGCAAGACTGCATTAAGGAAATCCCATGAATTCCTCTATGAGCCTACCTCCACCCCATCCCAATCTCCCACATTCTTAGAATGCAGCAAAATGAAAGAGTCCTGTTTCTAGCTCTCGCTCTGCCTCTAATAGAGGTATGACTGGGATTCTCCCTTTAGTTTAAGCACTATATGTCATAAATTATTTGTAATAATATATTACTTGACATTAATCTGCAGAATTATTACAGATGACTCTTCTTAAAACAAAGACTGGTTCGGTTAACTTTATTAGTGCCCACTGTGTGCCTACTGTGTTGTAGTCACTACACCCCCATAAGTTATCCAATTTCACAGAAATCCAGATTTTTCAAAAATGGTTTTGGTCTTTAATGGCCTGAGGGACTGCAACTGAGGGGAGGCTGCAGCAGAGGCAGAGCACAACCAGTATTGCTCCTCCTATACGTGTTGACTTTGTAAAGGATCCAGGCTATTGGCCAACTATTATGTTTAGGATCTTTTGTTAAAATGGATCAAAATTTGAACTCACAACTCAGGTTATTCCAACAGCCACTGGTAGTTAGGATATTCAATTATGGCTTCACTACAATTGGCATTAAGGTCTTTTTTTTCTTCTTCTTTAGAAAGAAAATGGTGGGGCAGTGGGGAAGGGGTCTCACTATGTTATCTAGGCTGGTCTTCAACTCCTGGGCTCAAGTAATCCTCCCACCTCAGCCTCCCAAAGCACTGGGATTATAGGCACGAGTCATTGTGCCTGACCTGGCATTAGGGTCTTAAGCTCATTCCATTCTCTTCCTTGAGGATTAATTTGGCTAGAATAATTAGTATTCGTAAGTGGCAACCTAAAATTAAGCATGTGATTCATATCCAGGATAAGGAAAGTTCTCTTAGGATCAACAGGGCCCACAAGGCAAATGTTTCCTTTAGTTGGCCTGGATATGGGTTTATTGCAGTCTACATGACCACATCTGTAGGTGGATAAGTAGATGACAGGGCAACTCACATTTGCCTAGTGGCCTATATGCTTACTCAGTTGTATTTTTTCCGGTTGAAATAATCAGTTAATTCAGCAAATTATTTATTTATTTATTCATTCATTCATTCATTCAATTTTGAGACAGAATCTGGCTCTGTCGCCCAGGCTGGAGTGCAGTGGCTCAATCTCGGCTCACTGCAACCTCTGCCTCCTGGGTCCAAGCAATTCTCCTGCCTCAGCCTCCCAAGTAGCTGAGATTACAGGCACCCCCCACCACGCCTGGCTCATTTTTGTATTTTAGTAGAGAGAGGGTTTCACCATGTTGGCCAGGTGGGTCTAGAGCTCTTGACCTCAGGTGATCTGCCCTCCTCGGCCTCCCAAAGTGCTAGGATTACAGGTATGAGCTACCACGCCTGGCCAACTCCATAAATTTATGTGGGATTCCACCTAGAACTCCAAACCAAGGTGCTCTGAACATGTATCGGTAGTATAAACAGAATCCACAGTCCTATCCTGGATTATAACCTCGTTAGGAGGTGGCAAAATACATGACACTGACCTAAGAACATGAATAGCCAAGAAACATGAATGCAAATTCATGTCATATAAGTTGTTTAAATCCTGAGCAAGATGCATTTAATTTGCATCTATCCTACTGACCTATAATCTGTGATTCTCTTGTCTCTCTCCTCCCGCAGACATGGCTAGGCATGACCCATATGGTACTGAACTTTGGATTCCCAGCACCTTACCAAAGTAGCTGCTGGGAATACAAAGAGAAGACACCCCACAAATGCTGAATAAAACACTTAATGAATGGTTCTAGGTAGGTGGGGTTAATCCAGGAATTATCCTACAACTGGTATGGGTTTTTTGGGTTTTTCTGAGATGTGGTCTCACCATGTTGCCCAGGCGATTCTCCTGCCTCCGCCTCCCAAGAAGCTGGGATTACAGGCATTAATTTTTGTATTTCTTTTTTTTTTTTTTTTTTTTTTTTTGAGACGGAGTCTCGCTCTGTAGCCCGGGCTGGAGTACAGTGGCCAGATCTCAGCTCGCTGCAAGCTCCACCTCCCGGGTTCACGCCATTCTCCTGCCTCAGCCTCCCGAGTAGCTGGGACTACAGGCGCCAGCCACCTCGCCCGGCTAGTTTTTTGTATTTTTTTAGTAGAGATGGGGTTTCACCGGGTTAACCAGGATGGTCTCGATCTCCTGACCTCGTGATCCGCCCGCCTCGGCCTCCCAAAGTGCTGGGATTACAGGCTTGAGCCACCGCGCCTGGCTAATTTTTGTATTTCAGTAGAGACAGGGTTTCACCATGTTGACCAGGTGGGTCTTGAACTCCTGGCCTTGGGTGGTCCACCTGCCTCTGCCTCCCAAAGTTCTGGGATTACAAGTGTGAGCCACCACACCCAACCTAGTCTTTTTTAATGGAACAGTTATCTCTGCAGTCAAACTTACATCACATTATTTTATTTAATTTTCCTTGATTCTGTATTAAAGATATTATTTTTAATGTCTGCAAAATATTTCACTGATGAGCATTTACAGTGTTTCCATTTCCTGCTATCATAGATACTGCTTTAATGAATATTTTTTGTTTATAAATAGTTTTTTCTTTTTTTTTTTTTTTGTAGAGACGGAATCTTGCTCTGTTGCCCAGGCTGGAGTGCAGTGGCACAATCTCAGCTCACTGCAACCCCTGCCTCCCGGGGTTGTGGCAGGCACCTGTAGTCCCAGCTACTCGGGAGGCTGAGGCCTCCTGCCTCAACCTCCCGAGTAGCTGTGACTACAGGCGCACACGGCCACACCTGGCTGATTTCTTTTGTTCAGGCTAGTCTTGAACTCCTGAGCTCAGGCAATCCTGAGGCACCCCACCTGATCTATAAATATTTTTCTAAGAACATCTCCTTAGGCTATATTCCTAAACACGGAATTATTGGGAATATTTTCTTGTTTTCTAATTTTTTTTCATCTCTTCAGTATTCAAAACATTCCTAAATTCAGGCCGGGCATGGTGGCTCACGCCTGTAATCCCAGCACTTTGGGAGGCTGAGGCGGGCAGATCACGAGGTCAGGAGATTGAGACCATCCTGGCTAACATGGTGAAATCCCATCTCTACTACAAATACAAAAACAAAATTAGCTGGGTGGGGTGTTGGGCGCCTGTAGTCCCAGCTACCTGGGAGGCGGAGCTTGCAGGGAGCTGAGATCGCGCCACTGCACTCCAGGCTAGGCGACAGAGTGAGACTCCATCTCAAAAAAACAAAAACAAAAACAAAAAAACCTTAAAATTTCGATATAAAGTTGTAAAACTATTTTTTTCCAGATTAATCAACTTACCCTTCTAACAGCAGTATGACAGCTTTTATCCCACTGCACCATCACTATAGGAAAAATGGTTTATGTAAAGGACCTCTCTTCTGTTATTTAATACCCCTGAATTTCTTATATAGTTGTCATCAGTGAACCCATACTACTTTGGGTTCTGCTTATTTCACGGGGAAGGATTCTGTATCTATCAATATAGTTCACATTCTGGCCATTTAAAATCATTCTTTAATTCTTCATTGTGTTAACAGATCCCAATAAGCTTGGTGATTTTCTTATTGTCAGAACTCGGGGTTGTTTCCAGTTTTTGCTATTAAATTGGCTATTTCTGCAACTTTGCACAGTCTCCCAACTTTATCAAGAGTGAAACTGCTTGATCAAAGAATAGAAAATGTTTTGTAGCTCTCATTAGACGTTGCCAAGTTGTTGGGCAAGGTTTTTAAAAAAGGAGTACTGGCTGTACAGAGGTGCAGCTGTTTGCACCATCATTCTTGAGCAGGGTCCAATAGCCTGGCATCTTACCTGGAAGTCAGGACATCTAAACTTCCCTATGGGAACTTGGGAAGTCCCTTCCCCATTTCGAACCTCAATTTTCTTCTCTATAAAATGAAGAATTTGGATGGAATGAATTAAATCCTTTTCTACCAGAAACCTAGCCACATTTCACCTAGTCTGTTCTGTATCACCCTCTCCTGACTCCTATGGGCTCAGAATCTAGCTCAGTGCTTGGGACGGTTATGTTTCCTTTTCAAGTGCCCAAATACCAGTGTAATCAGAAAGATGGCAGAGCCTGGGAGTTCAGAGCACAGGCCAGGGTCAAATCTCAGCCCTCCACTTACAAGCTGTGTGACAAAATAACCTCTCCCCGGCTCAGTTTCTTCACTGTAAACGAGGTTAATAGTTCCTACCTCATAGGGTTGTTAGGAGAATTAAATTGAGTTAAGGTTTGCAAAACGCAGTAAGTGCTTTATAGTGTTTGTTGAATAAATAAAATTTTGGACCTAAACTCTGGGTCTCTTTAGAACTCTTTAGAACAGCTTCCTAACTGGCATCCCCACTTTTGGGTGCGTTCCCACTCCTCTTTCTAAAACGCAGATATCTAAATGCCAAATCTCTTTGCTTATAAAGTCTCCCAGGGCTCCCAGGCGCCTCCTGGCTAGAACAGAAATGCCTCAGCTTGAAGACCCAGGTTTTTCAGGTGAAACACCTAAGGGTCAGGAGATGCTAGGATCATCACTCAAGGATTCCAGTGTTTATATATATATATATATATATGGCAAACAGGGTTATAAAAATTGTGGGGCATTTTAAATGTTTCATTGAACAAATTAAAGCATTAACAGCCCTCCCCCAACCACCATCAAGCCCAAGAAACCCTAAATATGTTTTTCACAAGATAACTGCAACTTTCAAGGGCTCTCAGGCTTCTACTTCGGGCAGCACAATTGGCGGGACGACGTGGCGAGGAGGCAATAGTTTCCATCCCTGGAAGGTCATCGTCTGGAGACCCCGGCGAAGGCATCCACAGCCTAAAGATGATGTCCGCAACCGCCCGGGCAGCCTCGTGCAAGAAAAGCCTCGGCCCCGGCCCCGGGGCCGACCACCCTTCCTGCGGCCACCCCGCAGCCCTGGACCCTCCGTCCATCCACTCCTGGAACGCGGCCCCGCCAGACCCGGTCCGGCCAGGCCCGGCACCCGAGGCCTGCAGGGGAACCGCTATTCCCACCGCGGCGCCCCCTGGGAGCCAACGCCGTGACGACCGCCTGACGTCAGGAAGTGGAATCCGGCGGCGACGCCTTTAGGGAGCCCGCGAGGGGGCGCGTGTTGGCCACCCCGCTGTGAGTTGCCCGCCCCGCTGTGAGTTGCCCGCCCCGCTGTGAGTTGCCCGCCCCGCTGTGAGTTGCCCAAAAGACCCGCCGGGGGGCGGGGTCTCGCTCCCCGCGCCACGAAGCTCGGCCAATGGGAACGCGCGCTGCGAGGGCCGGAGGTCCGCGCTGCTAGGGCCGGAGGTCCGCGCGCAAGCGGCTGGCTCTGGGCGCGCGCCAGCAAACCCACTCCTGCAGCCCGCGGACCCAGAGCACGCGCTTGACAGCCCCTGCTGAGCCGGCGCCCGACGTCGCCAGGCTAGCCATGGCCCCCGACCCGGTGGCCGCCGAGACCCCGGTTCAGGGACCTACCCCGCGCTACTTCACCTGGGACGAGGTGGCGCAGCGCTCGGGGTGCGAAGAGCGGTGGCTAGTGATCGACCGTAAGGTGTACAACATCAGCGAGTTCACCCGCCGGCATCCAGGGGGCTCCCGGGTCATCAGCCACTACGCCGGGCAGGATGCCACGGTGAGCGCAGCCAAGCGGGGGCACAGGAGAGGGCGGGACCGGAGGCAGAGTGCAGGCGAGACAGAGTTACGCACCCCGAGCCAAACACCGACTAATTCGGAGGAAAGCCCGGAGGCGCCTGAGCATACCTGTTGCCCGGTGATTGGGTGTCCTGCTGATGCGGGATGCAAAGGCGAGAGAGAGGCCCTGAGAAGTGGAGTCTGGGGAGTGGGGATGGAGGCCAGCAACACGCACACACAAACAAAGGGCCCCGCCGCCCAGTCGTGCATTCCGTCTGCAGCCCCGAGCCTCAGGTCTCCGGGCGAGGACAGGACCCCGGGCTGGGTGGGCTAGGAGGAAGGAGAGCAAGGATGCAGGCCGCCTGGGGAGGGAGGGGGTCAGTGGCCAGGGGAGGGAGTCACACCCTGTCTCGATGGCTAGGAGGGGCAGCGCAGCCGCGTCTGGATCTAGGTGCGGGTCTCCACTCGCCAGCAGGAGCGGAAAGGGAGCAGGAAAGGAGACCATTCTCGAGGATGGGGCTGAAACGGGAAGCTTGGGGAGACCGCTGCCTTGGGGACCCCTGCGTCGTGTGAAGACTGGAAGACGCGAAAGGGACAGTACTGTTCGGGGAGGGCAAGCGTCGGCTGGCGCACAGAAGGGATTGGGAATGGCATACACTTAGCGAGGACCCCCAGAGCTGTCCTCGATTCGCCGGGGAGGCCAGTGAGCCGCAGGCCAGCGAAGTCTTAAGCTATTCCGCGGAGCAGGCCGCTGTTTACGCTCTGGGGCGCTAGGCCCTTCGCGGGGTCCCGTCCCTTCTTCCCTTGGTCTCACTGTGGGGTCGGCGCGCGCCCCAGCCCCGGGCCTGCTGCTTGTCTTTCTAGACCACAGCCCTCAGAGTTAAGGCCCCGGCGCCTCTGCTGGATTGGAGTGCTGGGGACTCAGCCCTGGGAACTCGAAAGTCCGGGCGTTCGCTTCACCGCGTTTCCCCCTTGGCGGCCAGAATGGCGTCCCCTCCTCTTGCATCCTTTCTGATCTCGTGCCCTGCAGCGTGACGCCCTCCACTGTCCCTATCCACTACCCTGGCGTCCCAGAGTGCGCCGCGGGTCACCAGGGTTCCCATAACGTCGCAGCAGAGCTTAGATGCTGCGGGGCGAAGACCCGCCCCACCCTAAGGCGACCAGCCTAGAAGGCGAGGCCAGAGCTTGCGCGGGTCAACCAGAGCGACCACTCGGGAGCCCTGACCGCGGCCGAGGACGCAGGCGTGGGCCGGCGCATGCGCAGACGAAACAGGCACCAATGCTGGAGCTTCCCGCAGTGTGATTTGGGGCGCGGGATGCCGCGGCAGGGACGGCCATTGGTCCGGATGTGTGGTGCCACCGGCCGCCGGCTCCGCCCCGGCCCCCGCCCCACACGCCGCATCGCTTACAGGGTCCGGGGCTGCTTGACTGGTGGACGTGAATCTTACCGCTATGGACCTTACCTTGCACAACCCAAATTAGTTGCCTTGGGGCAGGAGGTGGCCACAGTGCTTAGGGAAATGTGGACCCCTACCAAGAACAACGGTGGAGGGAAAAGGAAGAAATGCAAGTGCCCCAGTTCGGACATAGGGCAGTCTTTCTCTTTGTGGTTTTTGGAGAACTCCAGCTAAGAGAGGAAAGGGACTTACTAAAAGACGGGCAAGAAGAAATGGAAGTCTCATAGCCCTGAGAGGTGAAACCAGCTGAACTTCCGGGGTCTAGTAGGGACCTAGAGAGCTTTTCTGTAGCTAGCTAGAGGTTTGTAAAATGCACCAATCAGTGCTCTGTAAAATCGCACCAATCGACGCTCTGTAGCTAGCTAGAGGTTTGTAAAATGGGCCAATCAGCAGGACATGGGCAGGGGCAACTAAGAGAATAAAAGCTGGCCACCCCAGTCAGCCGCGGCAACCCGTTGGGTCCTCTTCAGCACTGTGGAAGCTTTGTTCTTTTGTTCTTCACACTAAATTTTGCTGCTGCTCACTCTTTCGGTCTGTGCCACCTTTAAGAGCTGTAACACCATGAAGGTCCATGGCTTCATTCTTGGTCAGTGAGATGAACCCACCTGAAGGAACCAACTGCCGACACAGCCCCACCCATCCCTCCTGTTTCTCACCTATACTGAAATTCTTGGGCAAAAGCTCTCTGTGGACACACCCAGGAGAAAAGCTAGCCCAGGCAAGTGTTCCTTGGTGGTCCCCCTCAGCCAATGCTTCCCATTCCTTGATGGACCCTTCTAACTAGAGCAGATGCTGGGTGATCTTAAACTGTGGACACCTGGGAAGGGTATGAGCACCCTCAAAAGGCAGCTGGGCCAAGGGAGATGGCCTGTGCTTCTGTGTCGGGAGTTGGTTCCTTTGGGTGGGTTCATGGTCTGGCTGACTTAAAGAATGAAGCCACAGACCTTCGTGGTGTTACAGCTCTTACAGGTGGCACCCAAAGAGTGAGCAGCAGCAAGATTTACTGTGAAGAGCAAAGAACAAAGATTCCACAGGTGGAAGGGGACCATAGGTTGTGGCTGCTGTGTTGGGGGGGGAGGGGGGGGGGGGGGGAGCAGCTTTTATTCCCTTATTTGTCCCCGCCCGTGTCCTACTGATTGGTCCATTTTACAGAGCACTGATTGGTCCATTTTACAGGGTGCTGATTGGTCCATTTTACTAAACCTCTAGCTAGCTACAGAGTGTAGATTGGTGTGTTTTTACAGATCACTGATAGGTGCATTTTATAAAACTCTAGCTACAGAAAAGTTCTCCAAGTCCCCACTCGACCCAGGAAGTCTATCTGGCTTCACCTCTCACTTCAACTTGGGTAAAGCCTTCTGGCAGGCAGGAGAATGGCCTTTGGTGTGAACACTGCCAGAGTCCAGGGGGCTGGCTCCCTCACCTTTCATCTTCTCCCTGCACTTGCAGGATCCCTTTGTGGCCTTCCACATCAACAAGGGCCTTGTGAAGAAGTATATGAACTCTCTCCTGATTGGAGAACTGTCTCCGGAGCAGCCCAGCTTTGAGCCCACCAAGAATGTGAGACCCTGTGTTTGCTATGTGGCAACTCTTGGTTGTTGAGGGGGACAGAGAGGAGATAGAAGGGCAGTCTAGATGGGATCACAGTCATAGTAGTCATTCAGTAGTAGCTCTGGGGAGTCTTGAGTTCCCTGCTTCTTTTGCATAGTCCTGAGGTCACAGGCCCAAGAGAGCGTAACTTTGCAACCTATGGCTCTCCCAAGGCTGCCACTACCATGGCTTCCATCATTTTTATCATCAATATGAGCACTTACTATGCGCCAAGCATAAACTCATAACTCTCACACATTTACAGATGAGATAACAGGCTCAGGGAGGTTAAGCAACACAGCCAAGGATCACACAGTTAGTAAATGGCAGAGCAAGGACTTAAGTCCTCTGAACTCTTAGGCACTATCCCATAGCACCTCCTCCTGTCATCCTCATTGTCATGGTATCTTTGCCTAGGACTGTGGACTTCCTACAGCTACCTCAGTGGGAGGTCCTTGAGCCTGAGAGGGCCCTTGTCTCCAGTAGCGTTGGGGTGCAGATGAGAAGAATAACAGCTCCTCCTCTTCTGCAGAAAGAGCTGACTGATGAGTTCCGGGAGCTGCGGGCCACAGTGGAGCGGATGGGGCTCATGAAGGCCAACCATGTGTTCTTCCTGCTGTACCTGCTGCACATCTTGCTGCTGGATGGTGCAGCCTGGCTCACCCTTTGGATCTTTGGGACGTCATTTTTGCCCTTCCTCCTCTGTGCGGTGCTGCTCAGTGCAGTTCAGGTGAGAGCCTTTGGCTTGTCAAGTGCACATCAATGCTCAGTATCCCTGGGGAAAGCTCCTTCAGTGTTTGAGGAAGGCCAAGAATTCCTGCCCTCCAAGTAGGGCAGATCTGAAGGTATGCAGGAGAGTGCAGGAACATGCATTCCACTGTCTTGGCCTGTCTGCTCTTTAGCCACATGGGCATGTTCATTTCTCTCACTGCCTTTTTAGCTGCTTCTCCAAGGGTTCCCTTCTTTCTACATGGTTTGTCCTCTGCCACAGCCCACCTGTGCCAAGAACCAAATTTCTGGTTTTTTAGCAAAGCCTGGCTCCCTCCCCACCACTGACATTGCCCAACATGTTAATAATGATTGAGTGCTAATTCTTGACCGTCAGGACCCATTTGGCAAGCCTTCTGCTCACGTTTGAGTCCTTTCTATATTCTGGATGTCAGTCCATCATAAGTCATGGGCTTCAGGCCGGGCGTGGTGGTTTATGCCTGTAATCCCAGCACTTTCGGAGGCCAAGGTGGTTGGATCACTTGATACCAGTTCAAGACCAGCCTGGCCAATGTGGTGAAACTCCACCTCTACTAAACATACAAAAAGGCACGGTGGCTCACGCCTGTAATACCAGTACCTTGGGAGGCCAAGGCGGGCAGATCATTTGCGGCGAGGAGTTCGAGACCACCTGGCCAACATGGTGAAACCTCATCTCTATTAAAATACAACAAGTAGCTGGGAGTGGTGGCGGGTGCCTGTAATCCCAGCTACACGGGAGGCCAAGGCAGGAGAATTGCTTGAACCTGGGAAGCAGAAGTTGCAGTGAGCCGAGATGGCACCATTGTACTCCAGCCTGGGCAACAGAGCGAGACTCGCTCTCAAAACAGGCCAGGTGTGGTGGCTCATGCCTGTTATCCCAGCAGTTTAGGAGGCCGAGGTGGGCAGATTACCTGAGGTTGGGAGTTCGAGACCAGCCTGGGGAACATGGTGAAACCCCCAACTCTACTAAAAATACAAAAAAAATTAGCCAGGCATGGTGGCGGGCACCTGTAATCCCAGCTACTTGGGAGGCTGAGGCAGGAGAATTACTTGAACCCAAGAGGTGGAGGTTGCAGTGATATGAAACCGCACCATTGCACTCCGGCCTGGGCAACAAGAACAAAACTGTCTCAAAAAAAAAAAGTCATGAGCTTTGGAGCTGGCGAAACTGAAGAACAGAGAAGGGATGGTGATTTGCCCCAACTCACGTGTGAGTCAGTGGCAGAGGCAGAACTAGGACCCATGTTTCCTGACTCCTGAGGTGCATCATAGGCCTTAGCAGATGAAGGAAGTGGGAGAGGCTGAAGGAGGCACAGAGGTCAGTGAAGGGGACACTGGGGCTGGTGGACTGCTCTCAGCATTGACTCTTCTCACCTAGGTCCAGGCTGGCTGGCTACAGCATGACTTTGGGCACCGGTCGGTCTTCAGCACCTCAAAGTGGAACCATCTGCTACATCATTTTGTGATTGGCCACCTGAAGGTCAGTGGGATGGGGAGGGGCTCTCTGAAACTCCAGGCAATGAAGGGCTGCCTTGGGGGAAGGTTTTCATACTCGTGTCCCTGCTTTTCTGTAGGGGGCCCCTGCCAGTTGGTGGAACCACTTGCACTTCCAGCACCATGCCAAGCCCAACTGCTTCCGCAAAGACCCAGACATCAACATGCATCCCTTCTTCTTTGCCTTGGGGAAGATCCTGTCTGTGGAGGTGAGTGGAGGTATCAGTGGAAAGGTCTTGGGGAATAGGAGGCAGCCAACATAGGGGGGTTGGGGAAGGTGCCCACAATGTTGTCAATGTGGGCAAGACACTGGAGCTGGGCTAACTGGAGCTTTTGCCATTTTGGAAGTTCTAGAAGGCAACAGGCAATAAATGGGGGCTGCCCAGGAGGGAATCACCATCCTCCTTAGACCGTTCAGTCAGCAAACCGTTTCTGCATAAAAGGCACCTCATTTTGCAAAGGATCCAGAGGATGACCAGAAGCATCCAAAGGATGAGGTGGCCTATCCTTGAAGGTGCTGATGGCACCTCCTGGAGGTGATTTTTTGACACTCTTGTCCCAGGCAAGCATTCCCCTTGCACTTTGTATTTCTCTCCCACACTTAGGTAGCCTTCTTGTCACAGTCTTCTCTGTCCAGGGCTGGACTGTCTTACTCTTCTTTGATGTCCAGTTATCTGGAACATTCATTCACTGAGTACTTCTTCCCACCCTGCTGATCCCCAGCCTGACTTCCTGGGTGGTCACCGTTGGGTTTGAGTTGTCATCTGAGATTGTAAGCAGAAATAATGTAGCTGCTGAAGGAATAATGCCCCCAGGCATTATTCCTGGGGGACATCAAAGTGGGAGATCTGGTGAACTTTTAGTGAGCATTAGGCAATGGAAGGTTCTGAAAGGCCAGCAGCGATCTTTGGAAAGTTAATTTAAAGCCCTTTGTCCCAAGCCTCTAGGCTGCAGAGTTCTTCCAGGTCCCCTCCTCCAGTTTATGATGTTTCAGCTTGCCAGGAATTAATTTGTCGTTAAAACACATTTCAGTTCTAGGCATGAGTCCAAGGTAGCCTGGCTCTCCTCTCACCCCTGGCCGTGAGAACTTTGAAAGGGCTTTGGCAGCACTGGCTGGCCCAGCATGAGGAGCTCATAGCTTGAGGCTCATGCCTCACCTGTCCATAATGCTCTTATTTTTCCATCTCATGAGCATGGACTTGGGCTTGTTACATGTCCGATACCATTACAGTCAGTACTGTGCGGATGATGAAGCAGCCCTGCCCGCCGTCTGACTCCCGTGGCTGCTTCAAGGGCAGTGTGGTTATTTGCTGGGCAGTAGCATGGGGCTTGTGCATTTCTACTGTCACTACAGAGGGTTTAAAAAAAGACATGAGCAGGTTAAGTGGAAGGGAACCATCTCACACCACCACCTTTACTGCTTCCTGGTACTTGGGTTTTCAGGAAATTCCTATCAGCAGATATCAAAAATAGAGAATGAAGGGACGCAATTGGCACGTGCCAGTGGTCCCAGCTATTTGGGAGGCTGAGGTAGGAGCATCGCTTGAGCCCAGGAGGTGAAGGCTGCAGTGAGTATGATCACGCCACTGCACTCCAGCCTGGATAACAGCGTGACCCTGTGTGTAAAAATAATAATTTTTTAAAAAGATTAAAACCAAAAAATACATAAACAGAGCTCAAGGTGACTTACAGATTAAAAAAAGTAAAATATGACAGAAACTGAGAGGTAGTCATGATCAGATATGGCCTTCTTCAGGTGCTGACATCTGAACTGAGACCTGAATGATGAAAAGGGCCAGCACTGCAAAAATTCAGGGAAGGAACATTTGGAACAGAGAGAACAGTCAAGTACAAAGGCTCCTGGATGTTCAGGGACAGTAAGCAATGAGAGAATGAGAAGACCAGAAAACTAGGGAGGGGCCAGATCATATAGGGCCTTAGAAAGCCATGGTAATGGTGTGGCAAGAAGTTTGGGTTTTATTCCAATAGCAGTGGGAAGTCACTGGAGGGTTTCTGGTGGGTACAGCAATCTGCTTTGCACTTTAAAAGGCTTGCTCTGGCTGGAGGTGGAGAGGATGAATTATAGAGGGCAGGTATAATCACAGATATAACCTCAGAGAGGAGGCTGGAGCAAGTCCAGAACAGACCAGGGAGGAGCAGGTGAAGCCAATGGATTTGGGATATGTTTTGGAGGCAGTGTAAACAAGGCTTGCTGAGGACCTGGATGTGGTGGTGAAAATCACCCCATCTTGAACAACTGAGGGAAAATGGAAAGAGGGGCACCCTTGTTTGGTGGGATGAGTGGGGCAGAGCCCCACCCCACCAGGGTGGCCTCCTATTGTGGAACTGTTATGGAAAGGAGCCCCATCCATTGCTTCCTCCTTGAAAGGCAAATGCCTTTATGACCCCTATAACTTGCCCCATTATGTTTAGACCCTTGGTGGTCAGAAGGGTTCTATTTCAGTCAGTGTCCCCTGCCCCTCCTTGTCCTCCAGGAATTTTGAGAGGCACTGATGTGGATGTCATAGGGTCAGCACAGGCATCAACATCCCCAGAGGGGTGGAACCAAGCAGTCTGTTGCCCAGGCATTCACTAACAGGCAGCCCATCCTCAGCCTCATAGCTGGCAGGGGTGAAGAAAGGCTATTTTGGGTCCCAAACCTTTTTTTTTTTTTTTTTTTTTTTTTGAGACAGAGTCTCACTCTGTCACCCAGGTTGGAGTGCAATGGTGCGGTCTCAGCTCACTACAACCTCCACCTCCCGCGTTCAAGAGAGTCTCCTGCCTCAGCCTCCTGACCAGCTGGGACTACAGGGGCGTGCCACCAAGCCTGGCTAATTTTTGTGTTTTTAGTAGAGATGTGGTTTTGCCATGTTGCCCAGGCTGGTCTCGAACTCCTGGGCTCATGCAGTCCACCCACCTCAGCCTCCCAAAGTGCTAGGATTACAGGCGTGAGCCACTGCACCCAGTCTCTGTTTACAAATTTATCACTAGCTTCATCCCCTAAGGTTATAAGCTCCAAGAGGGTGGGAAGTCTGTATTGTTCACCTCTGTATCCTGAGCATGTAGAACACAGCCTGGCACACAGTAGGTGCTCAAGTACTTGAATCTGTTAATGTAGAAAGCATGCTTCATCTAGCTGAAGTGCCTTGCACAGGATAAGCTCTCAATAAATGAACTTGTGGACACATGGAAGGGTGAGCTAGAGCTCTGCTCAGGGGTTGAGTGCTCCTCTTGTGCCCTTGTGGTTAGTCTAGTTACCTGAACTAATTGGAGTGTGATACAGACACTCATGGAGTGAGACAGCAGAACTTTGCTGTCTTGTTTGTGAGCCCACACCAGGGGTTCTAGGCTGGCTGGTTGACATGGTGGCTCCAGCCTGTCTCTTCAGCAGCTCAGCTTATAAAAATATAAAAAATAACCACCACCTACTAGGGAAAACTGCTGGAACCTTCAGACTGCCAAATTGTTCTTGGTGTCTTTTCCAGAAATATTTGCCAAACTAGCCTTCAGGGGATTTGATAAAATCCCCTGAAGTCAAGAGACCATGTTGAAGTCAAGAGACCAAAAGATTGTGATGGGGAGGATTAGGGGCTGGATATAGAGGGAATACTTAACCTGTATGGGGCAGATATGGTTGTCCATGGACATTCTGATGTCAAAAAGTACGATGGTGGCTGGGCACAGTGGCTCACGCCTGTAATCCCAGCACTTTGGGAGGCCAAGGTGGGTGGATCACCTGAGGTCAGGAGTTCGAGACCAGCCTGAACAACATGGAGAAACCCCATCTCTACTAAAAATACAAAATTAGCTGGGTGTGGTGGCACATGCCTGTAATCCTAGCTACTCGGGAGGCTGAGGCAGGAGAATCACTTGAACCCAGGGAGGCGGAAGTTGTGGTGAGCCGAGATCATGCCATTGCTCTCCAGCCTGGGCAACAAGAGTGAGACTCCGTCTAAAAAATAAATAAATAAATAAGCACAATGGGAGAAAGGGGAGAGGGCAGTGGGGCCTGGAAACCTTATGACAAAGAGAATGAACACAAGTGGGCCTGTGGTCCTGTAGACTCTGTGCTGGGCACATCCCTCATGTGAGCATGGGCCATCCAGCTGCAGTCCATGGTGTGACACGCTCTGCAGATTACAGCCTAGGGCTTCATGTTCCATGTGCTGGAGGTAAGGCTGGGCCTCTTGGAGCTTTCCAATAGCACCAACAAGCTGTCAGCCCTGGAGGAGGCCTAAACTTCCAAGCAGGGAAAGGTCAAGGTCACAGAGGGAGGAATCACTGGTCTCTGAATGCTCATGTGTTTGCTTTTCTTCACAGCTTGGGAAACAGAAGAAAAAATATATGCCGTACAACCACCAGCACAAATACTTCTTCCTGAGTGAGTGTCCCCATCCAACACAGGGGAGCTGCCTCAGGAGGGAATGCTGAGGGAATGAGGAGGATGTGGCTCTCCAAGGGATTATGGTATTTTAAGGAAAGGGGCTACAGGAAGTACCCCACCCTCACCCCCAGTTACTCCCTGCATGAGAGCAGTTTGCCATTTCAACTGAGGGAAGTGAAGTTAGGCTGATGATTGGCCGAAGGTTATTTGGTTGGGGGCAAACTAGTTCCTCCCATCCAACCCCAGTTTCCACTAGGAAGCTGGGTGTTTGGAGTGTAGAGAGACCTCTTGCTTTACCCTCAACCTTATCTTAAACTTTGTCAAGATGGGTCAAGGTAACCTGGTAGAGCCCAGTCCAACCCCCTCAGGAACAAAGGTACAGATAGTTCTGGAAGTATGGGTCCTGAGGAGACAGGAATTGCTGTTAGAACTGAGAAGATCTTTCTGATGACTCCATATATTCCCAGCTTTAAAAGTCTGTCCCAGCTACGAGGGAAACTGAGGTGGGAGCATCCTTTGAGCCCAGGAGTTTTGAGGCTGCAGTAAACTCTGATTGTGCCACTGCACTCCAGCCTGGGCAATGGAGTGAGATCCTGTTTCTTAAAACAACAACAACTCTGCTCTGTAATGCCTAAAATGAGCTTTAAACGCCTTTAAATTTTCAATTTTTTTAAAGAAGGAAGGGAAGGAGTCCACTGATCTTATTTTAGTTTGAAGGAATTCATCCTAACTGCCTATCACCAACTATCACTAATAGAGAAAGGTGGATGGGGCAGAAGGGTAGACCAGAGACCTCTGGAAGAAATGATTTTAGAATCCATGGCACATCAAGATGGAGGAGCCGTGGGTGGTCATTGTCATGCTAGGAGTTATAGGTAGCATCAGGTGCCACAGAGAAGGGCTACAGAAAAGGAAATGAGGCAGCATGTAGAATGCAACACTTCTTCAACTCCCAGTTTTCTTTCAAGAGAGACCCCTCTGTTCCTTCCCACGACTGACCTCCAGGCCTTCAGATTGGGGTGGCACAAGCCCATCTCCCTAGTCTAAGGAAGTGAGCTTCACAGCCTGTGAAGGATCCACAGGGTCCCTCCCAACACACACACACTTTCCTGCTCCTGCCCCTTCACCTGCATGGTGGAGCTGCCAGGAACAAAGGACAGATGACTGTAGGGACAGGCCTGTAGCCAAGGTAAGTAAGAGAGTATTGGCACCCTTTTAAAGGTGTGGGATCCATGGAGTGTGTATGTACAAAAGTGAAGAAAAATGAAAGATAATAAAGGTGTGGGAGCAGAGCAAGTCCCATGCGTGGGGCCTGAGTTCCCAGGCTGCCTGTCACTGAAGAGTGCCACTCATGACCCTCACCTTCCCTGGCATCCTCTTGGGAGTTTTTGCCCTCCCCATACTTGGATTTATGCCCACCTTCGGTGCCTGCTGTTTCCAGTAGATTGCAGAGCACTCAAGCAGCTGGAGGGGAGACAGAAGGGATGATCGGAAAAGGCAGTCCCCTTTTAGAGGCCCTCTCTCCAGCATCAACTGGCCCTTTCATGACCGTCTTGTGCTCATGCCTCCTCTTTCTCTTGGTTTCCTCCCCAGTTGGGCCCCCAGCCTTGATGCCTCTCTACTTCCAGTGGTATATTTTCTATTTTGTTGTCCAGCGAAAGAAGTGGGTGGTGAGTATCCATGACCCAAGGAGCCCACGTCCTTGTCTCCAGCACCCAGAGTAGGGGATAGGGATTCCCCAGGGGAAACTGAGGCTGACTCCAGGCCTAATTTAGAGCAAACTAATAGAACCAGACACAGATCCTCACCTTCTCTAAGTGGGACAAAATGATTTGAGCTTAGCAGGCAGCCTGATTCCCAATGTGCAATTTCATGCAGCCAGTGTCTCCAGAGGTTCTTGTACTGGGCATAATGCCAGGGGGCTGAGTTGGGAATAGGCAAGATGAATGATAATACCTACTTTCAAGGAAACTTCTGATGAAGCAGAATGTGGTTGTTAAATCAGAAAAGAGGTACAGGCAATAGGTTCTGGGGACTCCAAAAGGGGCCTGACTGCACTTGGCTTTGTAAAGTCACTTTTCTAGCTGGCCATGAGGCTGGGCGGGGTTTCTGACAGGCAGAGGTGGGGCAGTGGGGATGAACTCCAAGCAGAAAAGCTGGAAATGGGGGGTAAGTTTGACCACCAGACATACTGTGGAGGACTAGTGTCAGGGGAAGAGTATGGTGCTTGGTTCAGTGTACAGAAAAGCAATGAGAGATTTGATCAGGGCACTGGCATGGACTGAGCTATGGTCCTGGAATATTCATTTGGCGGCATGCTGAAGGATTTAGATTGGCTGGGAAGAGCTAGAGGCAAGGAGACCTTGTAGGCCTTGGTACTTTTGAAGGAGACAGGCAAGAAGAGCTGGGGGTGTGCCAATGGGAATGGAAGAAAGGAGCAGCGGCACTAGATATTGCAGGATTGGACCCCTGAGAAGCTGAAGATGACTGACTTTGGATACCCAGGAGAATGGCTGCACCATACAAAGAAAGAGCTGGTGACAGGAAGAGGAAGAGCTGTGCGTGACTATTATGCTCACTGCTTTCCTCACTATAGGACTTGGCGTGGATGATCACCTTCTACATCCGCTTCTTCCTCACTTATGTGCCACTATTGGGACTGAAAGCCTTCCTGGGCCTTTTCTTCATAGTCAGGTAGTATTTGGTGGGGGCGGATAGGGACTGGTGAAGGAAATGTTGGGGAGTGACCAGTCTGGTCTAGGGGCCGTGCTGGGGCTTTGGGTAACAGTGGGTGTTTCAGGAGTTGGCTTGGGAAAGTAGATAGGCTGGAGCAGTTATCTGAGGGGGAAATCAGAATTCTGGGCTCTATGTATACTGTTTTTGTCTGTGTAACATCCAACAGGTTCCTGGAAAGCAACTGGTTTGTATGGGTTTCACAGATGAACCATATCCCCATGCACATTGATCATGACCGGAACATGGACTGGGTTTCCACCCAGGTAAGGGACAGTCACGCAGAAGACTGGAGCATAACATAACTATTGAAAAGGGTGGGTAGGTGAAAACAGCAAAAACAAAAAGTCCCCAAACAGCATTTTCTCATTAGCCTGAGGCTCTTGTCTGCTACCATGTGAAGGGAGTGACCAAGACAGTCTCACGTCCCTGCCTCACCCAGCTTTACCTGGAGAATGCTGGGCTGGCCTTTCCATCTGATACTCAACATGCTCTCCCCTGACCTTTTCCTCCAGCTCCAGGCCACATGCAATGTCCACAAGTCTGCCTTCAATGACTGGTTCAGTGGACACCTCAACTTCCAGATTGAGCACCAGTGAGTAGGGAGCCTGGGGAAGCAGGGTCCTGGGGAGGGTATAAGTGTAGGGTACAGGTGGGAGCAGAGAAGTAGGAACTGACTCCCTGCTGTTCATTCTCCCTGAAGTCTTTTTCCCACGATGCCTCGACACAATTACCACAAAGTGGCTCCCCTGGTGCAGTCCTTGTGTGCCAAGCATGGCATAGAGTACCAGTCCAAGCCCCTGCTATCAGCCTTCGCCGACATCATCCGGTGAGTATCTGAGCCCAAGAAGATGGCTGGTAGGGAGGAAAGAGGGCAGCGCAATGGAAATGATGACATGTAGGGTGGGGAGTGAACAGAAGGTGTTCCCAGTCATGTGGGATGGAGTTCACCATGGCAAAGGCAGGATTCTTTATTGGTCCTGTGGCCAGGTCAGGCCTTTGACCTCACTGGGCTTCCCCTCAGTACCATGGCCCAAGCTAACTTTCTCTAAAGTAGAGGGGAGGAAAGCCTCCAGCTGGAAGAAGGCCTTAACCTCACTGCTGCATCTCTGGTGGGTTCAGCTCCGCTTGTCTCCCTCACTGTCTGCCCCCATTTTGTTCCTGCAGCTCACTAAAGGAGTCAGGGCAGCTCTGGCTAGATGCCTATCTTCACCAATAACAACAGCCACCCTGTCCAGTCTGGAAGAAGAGGAGGAAGACTCTGGAGCCAAAGCAGAGGGGAGCTTGAGGGACAATGCCACTATAGTTTAATACTCAGAGGGGGGTGGGTTTGGGGACATAAAGGCTCTGACTCAAACTCCTCCCTTTTATCTTCTAGCCACAGTTCTAAGACCCAAAGTTTGGTGGACACAGAAGCCCCCAGAAGGAAGGAAGGAGCTGTTGGGGCAGGGGTGTAAATTATTTCCTTTTTCTAGTTTGGCACACGCAGGTGGTTGGTGAGCAGAGAGAACCAGGAGGGTAACAGAAGAGGAGGGACCTACTGAACCCAGAGTCAGGAAGAGATTTAACACTAAAGTTTCACTCATGCTGGGCGTGGCGGCTCACACCTGTAATCCCAGCACTTTGGGAGGCCGAGGCAGGCAGATCACGAGGTCAGGAGTTTGAGACCAGCCTGACCAACATAGTGAAACCCCATCCCTACTAAAAAGAGAAAAATTAGCCGGGTGTGGTGGTGCATGCCTGTAATCCCAGCTACCCAGGAGGCTGAGGCAGGATAATCTCTTGAACTGAGGAGGTGGAGGTAGCAGTGAGCTGAGATCACGCCATTGTACCCCAGCCTGGGCGACAGAGCAAGACTCCATCTCAAAAAAAAACCACAAAAATCCACTCATATAAAGGGTGAGCTCAGCTCACTGGTCCACTTCTCAGTGCCTTCTCCATCCTCATTTGCAAACCTCAGAGGGATAAAGCAGTTGAACCCGATGAGCAAGAATTATAACAGCAAGGAATCATTAATGTTTAGAATTCTGAGGTCCAGCACAACTCAGTCTCTAGGAGCTCAGCTCACTGCCCAGGGATAGGTATGACCTATGTCTGCCTTAGGCTGCTGGGAGAAGCCATTCTCCAGTTTCAGAAGCAGGCAGGGCAAAGGTCAAGACTGTGGTATTGGAGTCTTTTGGCTCTGAAGGATCCTGGAACCACTGATTTTGGTTTATTCCCTCCAGGGTCTAAAGAGAAAAAGAGGTGCTAGCTCTTACCAAAACAGATGGTAGAGAGTTGCTGGCTATTTAAAAGCCCTTTCATCTTTTAATTCACTTCTTTTCACTTCTTAACCACCCCACAGGAACAGAACATTCCTAGGACTGGGAGTCTTACTTTTAGCTCCATAAGCAAGTGAGCAGATGGGACAGGTTAGTCTTTTCTCCCTAGAAACAAAGGGCATGTCTGGTGGTTTCCCTTTGCTTCCCAACCTAAAATTTCAAGTTTAATAAAATAGCAGTTAGCATAAGTGACCAAATTGGGAGATAATTATCAATCATGAGGAAAGATACACATTTCAGTCATAAAGAATGTAAGGGCTATAAGCACAAACTTTCTATAACCTAAATGATGTTATAGCATTAGTATTTTTTAGCAGGAGCAGAAAGATTAAATATGATCACTTCATACTTCTAAATCAGAAATAGGAAGATTAAAACCACAGAACAGTTTGTGACTGCTGTTGCTATAGCTAGGTATCTTACTCTGTCCACTCTTGTTCAAGTATCTAACCCTTCTGGAGACCAAATAGGCTTTAGAAGAGATTATCCTAAATTCCTATCAGTGTAATACTAAACTATAACTTTTTAATCATCTGGTTTTTAAAAGATAAACACAGTTTAGCCCATCTCTCCAGAGAGCAAACATAGGAATATGCCTCAGGAGCCTTTACTCCTAGGGTTTATCATCAGCCCTCATACCCGTTTCCCCCTCCAACCCACAGTCTTTGCTTCCAGGTGGGGGGATTACTTCTTTGCCTCTTCAGCAGCATCTACTCTAGGCATACTGATCACTTTGGACACTGGGAGAAGAGAACCTCAAACTAGGAAGAGGGAGCCTACATTTAGTTTTGGGAGGGGATGACAGACAGCAAGGAGATGAGCGTCCTAAGGCATGCTGGGATAGGGTCAGAGGCACCACCCATGGAGAGGTTTGTCAACACAAAGACATGGAAGGTTAGGTTTGTCAACACAAAGACATGGAAGGTTAGAGGTTTGTCAACACAAAGACGTGGAAGGTTAGAGGTTTGTCAACACAAAGACATGGAAGGTTAGAGGTTTGTCAACACAAAGACGTGGAAGGTTAGAGGTTTGTCAACACAAAGACACGGGAAGAATGGGCTGCAGAAGATTTAGATGTTTTCCATTTGGGCACATTTAACTTAGCTGGATAACTTGGTTTAAAACAGCCTGGGTAGGAAAATTAGAAGCAAGCTGGGTGCAGTGGCTCATGCCTGTAATCCCAACACTTTTGGGAGGTCCAGGCAGGAGGATCGCTTGGGCCCAGGAGGTCAAGCCTGCAGTGAGCTGAGATCTCCACTGCACTACAGACTAGGGTGATAGAACAAGACCCTGTCTCAAAAAAAAAAAAAAAGAAAAGAAAAAAAAAAAAATAGAAGCAGAATTGAGGAGCTGTACCTCATTGGCTTCCTGACTCCAAAATAGGTGCTGATCCTTCCTATTTGCCACCTAAGGTTTGTGTGTGGTGTCACCAGCCTGTTTAGCCAAATGGCTTTGGGCCTAGGCTGCCCAATCTGAGCAAACACCAGTGAGGCTCTATTGAGCCAAGACTAGGTCCTCAAAGCACCTGAACCACTGTGGCCTTCTCAGCCTCCAGCACAGTGGTCTCTCACATGGCCACAAAGGGACACTGACAAAAGGCTCAGAATGTTAGTGGTAAAATGAGTGATCTCAAATCTACTGACAGATGTAAAATAGGCTTAGAGAGGAAAAGCTGCCTCTGGTCAAACAGATCATGGCAGAACGAATTCCAACTCACTTTTTTACAACTCCAACTTCTATGTTTATCTTTGTTCATTTTTTTTACAACCTGGCCAGAGGCATTTTTTTAATCAGGTCCAATATCAGTACCTTTTTGTGTGTGCCAATTTTATTATCACATCCCTGTGAAGTTGAAAAATAAAGTTAATTTTGACCAAAAGACTTCATTTGTAACCCATGATGTTCCTCTGTGTGCGCAGGATTCCTGAGTGCCTCTGCTACGAGTTACTGTTCACCTCTCTGTGCTCTTTAATCGCTAGACTCCCCTTTGTATAAGCTCTCTGGGTAGAGGAAGGCACATCAGGACCCTCCAGAAAACACCAAGGCAAGGGTGGAATATGGCAAGGAAGAGGAAGGCAAAGTCCTTCTGATGACCCCCGTGTTCAAATGTGAGATTGTCAGTAATCTCACCAAGTTTCACATGTATCACTTCCTCCTATTCATGAGGCAATGCCCTTGCCCTTTTGTCCTTCAGCTTTCCATTCTGAATTATTTTCTCTTTATTTTTACTTACTTGTTTTGAGACAAGGTCTGGCTCTATGACCCAGGCTGGAGTGCAGTGGTGCTGCCATCTCAGTTCACTGCAATCTCTGCCTCCCAGCCTCAAGTCATCTTCTTACCTCAGGCTAGTTGTTTTTTTGTTTTGTTTTGTTTTTGAGACCAGTTTCACTCTTGTTTCCCAGGCTGGCGTGATCTCAGCTGACTGCAACCTCCGCCTCCTGGGTCCAAGCAATTCTGCTTCAGCCTCCCGGGTAGTTGGGATTATAAGCGTGCGCCACCACGCCCAGCTAATTTTTTATTTTTGGTAGAGACAGGGTTTCACTATGGTGGCCAGGCTGGTCTTGAACTCCTGACCTCAGGTGATCCACCTGCCTCGGCCTCCCAAAGTGCTGGGATTACAGGCGTGAGCCACTGCGCCTGGCCTCTCTTTACTTTTAAACTCATTTCTAGTTTCCAAATAGTCTCCCTAAGTCTTATCTGCCTAAATTCTTTCTCTGCAAGTGTGATCCCTCAGAGCTGGACTGCAGAGCAATGCCTCTTAACCATCCAACTAAGACAGCTCTCCTGAGCAAAAACATTTGTAGGCATCATTAATCTTGCCTGCAGTGTGCACACAGAAAGTTAGATTAACAAAATTCTATAGGAGACAGACTTACCTTCAAAAGACAAAAGAAAACCACTACAATCTTGACCACCACAAGGTATAAGCCCTTAATTATCAAGAGTTACTGCATTGAGGCAATAACTCCTAAGAAATCTTAACATTTCGCCAGGCAAGGTGGCTCATCCTGTAATCCCAGCACTGGGAGAGGATGGCACACGCAATCCTAGCCTTTAGGAGGCTGAGGCAGGAGGATTGCTTGAGCCCAGGAGTTCAAGACCAGCCTGGGCAACAGTGAGATCCCATCTCTACAAAAAATTGAAAAATTATCCAGACATTGTGGCCTGAGACTGTAATCACAGCTGCTTGGGAGGCTGAGGTGGGAGAATCGCTTGAGCCCAGGAGGTTAAGGCCAAGATCACACTACTGAACTCCAGCCTGGGTGACAGAGTGAGAGACTCTGTCTCAAAAAAAAAAAAAAAAAAAGAGCCAGGCACGGTGGCTCACGCCTGTAATCCCAGTATTTTGGAAGGCCAAGGCGAGCGGATCATGAGGTCAGGAGCTCGAGACCATCCTGGCTAACACAGTGAAACCCTGTCTCTACTAATACAAAAAAATTAGCCAGGTGTGGTGGCAGGCGCCCGTAGTCCCAGCCACTCGGTAGGCTGAGGCAGGAGAATCGCTTTAACCCAGGAGGCGGAGCTTGCAGTGAGTGGAGATCGCCCCACTGCACTCCAGCCTGGGCGACAGAGTGAGACTCCGTCTCAAAAAAAAAGAAATCTTACCATCTTTACATCTTTAGTTCCTATCACTACTACTGCAGATTTAGAAGCAATCTACCTGAATCAGAAAATAGAGCTCAAATAAGTTGTGTGGCTTGGTATAATCTGGGAAAATCAGTTTCAAAAGTTACCTGCCCTTGGGATAGAACTTTTTGTCAACACCAGAGTTTTCAAAAAGTACCCTAGTTATGAGGCCATTGCTGGGTAAACTTTATCCCATTCCAGCTTCAACCAGAGGCACTTGTATATACTGAAATTTCACATAAGATTACACTTGAAGAATAGGTTTCTCCATTAAAAAACTTGAAAACTACTGGTCTTCAGGTTCCCTACCTGTTTAATCTGTCAAGACATTGCCAGCTTAAATTTCGGTTACATAAGTGTCCATGTTAACTTCAAATGGCCCTGACAGGAATGCTAAAACATCGGACATTCAAATGGGCCAGTTCCCCACCAAGCTTTCTCAGGATTATAAAACTTTCAAAGTTCAAAAACATGTGATCTCTATGGGAAATAATACCTTGGATTTCAGTTTACAAAAGGAACAAGAAAATGGTTTCTGAATGGCAGTTTTCAGTTTACAAGTAGTGGCAAAGTAAATGCTTGGATGTTATGAGGTAGATGATCTAACTTGTGAGACTTTCTTAAAGGCACTCCTTTGATCTCACATGAGAGATCTAGAAATCTATTCAAGGTATTAAAACTCCTCTCCCAGCAAGATAAAATAAAGCATCTTCCTCCTAATGGCTGAAGTTCCATCTGCTATGACCATTTTATGGAGCATGGTGCCATCTTGTGGACACTCTCAAACCACCCATTGTTAATCGGGTGCAATTACACAGCATGTTGAGTGAAAAGGAAAACTATTTGGAGTCATGGTCACTTAGGACATTTTCAAATGTTCTCAAAGAACATGACATTTTGGTCACTTTTATAATTTTATTGATCTTTTTTCTTCATAACTGTAAAACAAAAACAGCATGTGAAAACCAGTGTCTTATCCCAGTCTCAACTCAGCTGATTGCCAGATGAACATCACTATCTTACTCCTCTGAATAACCAGACACAAATTATATAGCAAGTTCGAGTTTCTGCCCACCCAAGACATAGCCAATAATCAGTCATAAACACAGACACAGTCAACTCCAGGGGCTCCAGCTCTCTGCCTATCTTCTCTCAGCAGTTCCTCCCATCTGCTAAGAAGCACCTTCCTGATAGCTCTCTCTCAAGGTGAGTCAAGGCTGAACAAGACAGAAAAGCACAGTCTAGGTCCACCATCACCTCCCCCTGGCCACCAGTTGGCCAGCCAGGAAATCATTTCTGTACATCTTTTGTCTCCCCCTTTTATCTCCTTCTCTCTTCTCCAAAACTTGTTGCTAACTATCACTTTCATGTAACAATGGACTTAGTGTCCATTAAACTGCCTGAGAAGTGGTTTGAGCCTGATACATTTTCCTGAGCTAAAAAAGGAAAAGTACCTCTGTGGCCTTCTTGCCATTAAGATCAAGTAAAAAAGGGACTAGCACTACTGAAAAGGGTCACACTAGAAAAGCCTTAGAATCCTCTCTCCGCCCCTGTGAAGGTTTCTCTAGTTGTAGCTCTTAAGGGTATTCTGGGGTCAAGGAGGTATAATGGGGAAACACATTTATTTTCCCCTTTTAAACTTCCCTGCTGCCCCAGTCTTTGCCTTCTTCTTAGTGGATCCCTTGGGTTCTGGCTCCTTGCGCTTAGCTGAAGAGAGTGAGCCGGTCACCTTGAAGAAATCATCCAGGCGGCCCTGGGTGCTGCCTTGGCGGCTCTTACTCAGCCTCTTGACCCCACTGCGGATTCGCTCCTCAGAGAACTGCTTTTCACCACACATGAACTTGACCAGCTCTTCTTCATTTGGCTCGCTCCACTTCAGCTCCACAGACTCTGGGTCCAGCACCTCAGGTTTCAAGAAGAGCTGGTGAGCCTCCTTGTGGAGCCAATTTTCTGGCACAGGGTACTTGTTGGGGTCAAGTCGCCGCACAATCTCCTCGATGCTCTTGTGCTTCTGGATGAGGTCCACAGCCCGCTTGGGCCCAATACCCCGGATACTCTCACAGTAGTCACTGCCTAGCAGGATGCACAGATCCACAAACTGTTCCTGGTTCAGGCCCAGCTCCTGAAGAATCCGGCTCAGGTGGAATTCCTGGATTGGCAGCTTTTTGGCTTCACTGGCAGTCAGGTGTCGCATTAGCACAGGGCTGCCAAAGGTGAGGCAGTCCATGTCCTCGGTAGCCGCAGCATAGACTTTGCCAGCCTTCACCAGGGCAGCACAGCTGGCCTCTGCCTCGCTGGGTGCATCAAGATAAGGGATGCCCATGAGGCTCAGCAGATGTTTGCACTCATCGTTGTGCTGCTTAGTGACCTTCACCAGTCGCTTAGTGAATTTTTCCACCTCCTGCTCGGCCCCAGCAGCCTGAGCCTGCTGCAGCTGCTTCTCTGCCTCAGCCCGCCGCTCACTGCGTTTGGCCAGCTCACCTGACTTGAGCTGTGGTGGCTTGCCATCAAAGACATACACAGGCTTGATGCCATTCTCCATCATGCGAATGGTGCGGTAGAACATGCCCATCAGGTGGCTGGTGGTCTCACCCTCCTCGTTCTGCAGCACATCCCCACCCTGGCGAACAGCAATCAGGAACTGATAAATGCTCATAGAGGCATCAATGGCCACCTTACGGCCAAAGTAGCTCTTGATGTCATTCTCCCGGATGGCACTGGGGGCCACATCAGCAATTAGTTTGGCCAGGCCTTGAATTCCCATGGCAACACAGAAGAGGAATGACTAAAAAAGAAAGGCAAGTCAGAGATGGAGGAAAGAAGAAGGGTTATAATTGGTGTTATCTCACCAACTTCATGCCTTCAACTAAATTCCACACAACAAAAAGGACACCAAGTCAGCACTGCTAAAGACGAACAAGACAAAGTCCCCATTCTCAAAAAACTCAGTCTAGCAGGATAATTTACTCAATAGTAAGGCTTAATGAGTACCAGAAATAGAACCAGGTGCTTAGAGAAATAAGATATTGTTGATATTCTAAGGTAGCAGCATTATTTATTATACCAAAAAACCCTACAACATGGGTCTCTATCAATGACCACAGAAGGCCAGGGTGCCCGGCCCAGCTTGAGGAGTCCAGGGACCATAATGGCAGACCTGAAAGACAGGCAAATACCAGCTAAACAAATAGATCTGACTTGTTTTGAGTCTCTGGAGAACCCTGACTGATAAGGCAGTCTTGAAAAAGGATTGCAAACATATCTGAATAGAGGTGATGTGGCTTTCTCACAAGCTTCTCTAAACTCTCTTCATCATCGCCTCAGCACATAAGAGTTTCTACTTTTATTATGATGTTGCTAGAGTTTCAAGTCTTTCCCTTTGCGTTTTCTCTCCACCACTGAGTCTGAAATGTTAACTCCATGGCTCCTCCCCAGGTCCTGATTTAGGGGTCTGGCATGCTGTAGTCACTGGGCTCAAAAGAGTATTGCACTTCAGAGTTCAGTGTTTCCCAGATAGCAGTGTTTCCCAAATCACCCTCACGATTTTTGCCACTTCCAACTAAAACCTGTACTTTCATTCACTTAGTATTTTTTTAAAAAACTAAACTGGAAAACACATAAGCAATAATATTTGGGTTCTATTAGTTATATTTTAATATGTGTTAAATGTATAGCTATTAAAAAGGATTTTTAGGAGGTGCAATTTAAAATCATCTTGCCATCCTGGCCAACACGGTGAAACCCCATCTCTACTAAAAATACACACACACACACACACAAAATTAGCTGGGTGTTGTGGCGCACACCTGTAATCCCAGCTACTCAGGAGGCGGAGGCAGGAGAATCGCTTGAACCCAGGAGGCAAAGACTGCAGTGAACTGAGATCGTGCCACTGCACTCCAGCCTAGCGACATAGTGAGACTCCGTCTCAAAAAATAAAAACTCATCCTGTACCCACTGGCGGTATGTGTCCAATACTCCAAGAAATACTCTACCAGGGCCAGGCACAGAGGCACTGGCCAGTAATCCCTGCACTTTGGGAGGCCGTGGTGGGAGAATCACGTAAGCCCAGGAGTTCCAAGCTGCAGTGAGCTATGATTGTGCCACCACACTCCACCCTGGGCAACAGAGCAAGACCCTGTCGAGAAAAGAAGACAAAACAAAAGAAAAGAGAAAGAAGAAACGGAAGACTCCACCAGGACTTTTCATTGTTCCCATTCTTCCTTCACAGGGTTCTTTCTAGAGCATCAATGACTGTTCAATTCTTCCTTCTAATTCAGTCCAAACACTTCAGCATGGCATCACGATCTTTCATGTTCTGGTTCCCAACCTAACCTTACATTCTGGGATCTCAACAGAAAGCTGGAATAAGGCCCGCCTTTTCCCACTTTTCCTTAGCTGTGCCCTCCTCTCGCCATCCTTTCACGCGTCCTTCCAGGTCCATCCCTGGATTATTACTCAATTAATAATTAATTGATAATGAATTATTCATTTGATTAATATGAATAATTCCCCTGTGAATTGCAACGGCGAAAGCTCTGGCCTTGAATCCAGGCGCGGCATTTCCCATCCGTGTGACATTACCAAGCCACTGAGGTTTATGAAGAACGATTACCATGATTGTCTCTCAGGGTTGCTACCAGGGTTAACTGAGACAACAGACGGAAACTCCTAACGTCCCCTCTCCAGGCCTGTTCAACCCCTCGGCTCTTGCCTCAAGCCGGCGGCGCTGCTGCAGTGTGGACTGAGGACCAGGCCGTGTAGCCCTTGATCCCCTCGCGGCGTCCCACAGACAGGCAGGCAGGCAGGAAAGCGGCTAAACAACTCAAGTGTCAGAACTCTTTCTCGTCCAAGGTCTTAGGGAAAATACAACACGACCCCATAAGGTGGAACTTATTACTGCCTTTCTACAACGGAGGAAAGAGAGGCTCCGAGCTTACGCGACTGGCCCACGGCTCACAGGGGGAAAAGTGGCGGGACCGCTTGTCTGCATATCACGCGCACTCCAGACCCCGGCTCCCCACGGCCCCAGCGCCAAGCGGACCCCGTCGCTCCCGGAGGCGCTTCCCATAGGGTCTCACCTGGCCTTTGAGACACGAGGCCTTGGCGGCTAAAGCTTGGTTCAGGGTTGCCCCGGGCAGGCGGTTCCTAAGCCCGCTCTCCCTCCTCAGCTTAGCGGCGGGTCGCCTTACGCTCAGCCGCCTTCCAAAGCCCGCGCTTCCATCACGTGACCTGCCCGCCACGCACAGCCTCTTGGGGAGTGTAGTGCAGGCTGCGTCTCCTCAGACTGCTGCTCTCATGGCAACCAGTCCCTCCAGGGAGAACAGAGTCTCTCAGCGACCGTGGCGTACCCTTCTCCACCGCTTGTCCCTACTCCACCCACACCAGGTCCCAGCAGGCCCCTGCTCCCGCTACACCCGAAATCGCAGGACTACAAGTCCCCCAATGCCACTTGCGCCGGAGGCACTTCCTTTTCCAGTTGTGCTAGGTGCCTGCTCCTGCCGACGTGTGCTTCCGGTGGCGGAGCGGCGGATTAGCCTGCGCGGGGCAAAATGGTGAGAGGGTTAAGGGGAGTTCCCGACGGAGAAGCGAGGACCCCTCGGGGTCTGATACACACGGCGCTTCTCTCCTCAGACACCAGAGATCCAGAGGGCTAGACGCTCCTGGAAACTCTGGCTTGGGCTGAAGGGTGGGAAAGGGGGAAGCCCCTTGCCATGAACTCCTTAGGTTTCTGAGCTCGCGATTTCTAAGGATGAGAGGCGTGGGGCGTATTTTGAATACCTTCCAGTTTGTATATCTGTTATCTGTGGTATGTTATCTTTATCTGGAAAGTTCTTCTGCCGAACCCGTGCCCATCCTACAATGCCCTGGGCAAATGTTGTTTCTTGGTGAGGCACTTCCAACTCTGAGGCACTTGGCCAGACTCTCCTAGGAGCGCCCACAGCCTCTGTACACGTTCCATGGACTCCTTTGTTTGCGGCCGCGCCTCCTAGTGACCACCGTCTGACGCGCCTCTAGCTCTGGGATGATGTCTATTCATCTTTGTGTTTCCAGTGCCAAACAGAGGGGCTGTAATTGGAAGCTCAATAAATGGCAGTGATTGTCTTTATCATTTTGGGGGAAGGGGGCCGTGATTGTTTACTGAATTCAATTCCAGTGTCTCAGAACAATGGGGGCAGTTTACTTCTCTAGAGTTGTTATGTTCTGGATTTTAGAAGCGTTGGCTGACGGGTGACAATGAAGTTAACATTTGTACAGATCTTTACGTTTACAGCCCTCTTTCATAGGCATTATGTCATCATGTTCCCTACAACCTTAGGAAGGAAGCAAATACCTATTGAGCAAAATACTCCCTGCCAGGCACTAGAGTTTTGATTCATCATCTTTCTTATACATCAGTCCTGTGAAATAGATAATACAGTCACTTTACTCAGACTCAGATTACTCAGTAGAACCAGAACTTGAATGCCTTCCCTGTAGCTCACAAGATTCCATAATAGTATAGGTAGTGAGGAAAATACTGAATTAGAAATTGAGGGCCAGGCTCCGTGGCTCACGCCTGTAATGCCAGCACTTTGGGAAGCTGAGGCGGGCGGATCATGAGGTCAGAAGTTCGAGACCAGCCTGGCCAGCATGGTGGAACCTCGTGTCTACCAAAAATACAAAAAATTAGCCGGGCATGGTGGTTCACGCCTGTAATCCCAGCTGCTCCGGAGGCTAAGGCAGGAGAATCACTTGAACCCAGAAGGCGGAGCTTGCGGTGAGCCGAGTTCGCACCACGGCACTCCAGGCACTTCAACCACTTCAGCCTGGGCGATAGAGCAAGACTCTGTCTCAAAAAGAAAGAAATTGAGGGTGTGTGTGACAACTCACACCTGTAATCTCACTACTTTAGGAGGCTGAGGCAGGCAGATCACCTGAGGTCAGGAGTTCAAGACCATCCTGGCCAGCTTAGCAAAAACGCATCTCTACTAAAAATACAAAAATTAGCCAGGTGTGGTGGCACACACCTGTAATCCTGTAGTCCCAGCTACTCAAGAGGCTGAGGTATGAGAATCTCTAGAACCCAGGAGTCAGAGGTTACAGTAAGCCGAGATCGTGCCCCTGCCCTCCAGCCTGGGTGACAGTGAGACTCTGTCAAAAAAAATAAAAATAAAAAATTGAGATCTGGGTACCACCAGTCAGTGACTTATAGCAGGCGTTCTCAGCTTGGTGTCTATAGACACTGGTCCGCAAAGCTCCGGAAATTGTAGGCAAACCTTTTCTTGTATGTGGTTTTTCTCAGGCAGAGAGTTCGTACCTTTAGTCACATTTTCATAGTGGTCAGATCATTGGCCTCAGAAAATGATAAGGACCATTGATCTGCAGCTACATTTCCAGGCCAAAATCAGCCTCCGTTTCACAGCAGCACCAGGCTCCTTGATAACCCCATGTTCTCTCCAGGCTGAAATCATGGAATTCTTTGATAGCTCTGATCTCTTGCCCTCCCCTAGGAGCTCGAGGCCATGAGCAGATACACCAGCCCAGTGAACCCGGCTGTCTTCCCCCATCTGACTGTGGTGCTTTTGGCCATCGGCATGTTCTTCACCGCCTGGTTCTTCGTGTATCCTTTCATTGAGCAGCCAGAGGACCAGTGATTAGTGGTTTGGGAGGCTGAGGGAGAAACCATGCCAAGTACATGGACCCTGCCAGTTTTGTACATTGGATTGGGGCTGGGAGAAGGTAAGGAGGGGAGGAGGGCTGGTTATGCCCAGGAGCAGGTTATGGCCTTATTTCCCAAGTTCAGGTGAGCTCAGTTTGTCCTTTGGATTTTCAGGATAGTGAGCAGGGAGGTGGTCTGGCTGGAGTGGAGGTGGGGAATGGGGGTGCTACAGTTGGAAAGGTGGTATAAGGAAGGGTGCACTCAGGTGTCGGGAGGTCTGAGGGATAGTCCCAGCTCCGACCGTCATGATCTATGTGACCTGGGGCAAGTGACCTAACTCCTCTGGGTCTTATTTTCTTCATGGCAGTGGAGCACCAGAGTCCAGGGCATCTCTTAGGCCCCTCTGCCTGGCTGCTCTGGGCTGGTTAGGCCTCCCAGAAGGCATTGAGCCAATACCTTTCTCCTCAGAGTGCCACTGGCTGGGCTCTGCACTCCACAGTCCATCCCTTCACTTTGCCTTAACTGCTGTGCCCAGTTACGAGGTCACCTCTACCAAGTACACTCGTGATATCTATAAAGAGCTCCTCATCTCTTTGGTGGCCTCACTCTTCATGGGCTTTGGAGTCCTTTTCCTGCTGCTCTGGGTTGGCATCTACGTGTGAGCACCCAAGGGTAAGAGCTGCGATGGGATGAATGCATGAGCCAGGGAAGCCTCCCCATAGGAAGGTCAGCAGGGTCCTTAAAGCTCTTACCAGCATGACCCCTTGGTTGATGGAGACAGACTCAGTTGAATGGATAGGGACACTAGACATTTGTGCCTCTTTCCCTGCCCCTCATACAGACTTGAGCCAAATGTGACTTTGTCGATTCTGAGCTCACATAGCCCAAGGCCTCGATCTGCCTTTGGGATGTACCACGTAGGAGTGTGAACGCAGGCTTCCCGTGGTTGTACATTTATGTTCTTAGAAGTCAGACCCCAGCGACTTGGAGAGGCTGCTGGAAAGTTGGCTGGCTGAAAGGGGGTCAAGATCCGGGGCTTAAAACTTGCTGCAGACAATCCATCAAACAGGCCACTGGGAATCAGCTCTGGTGGCTCATCCTCAAAGACGTGTGCTCGACAGCCTTTGCCCCAGGAGCACAGGGGTGCAGGGAGAGAAGGTAGAAAGAAGGGCCATTGGTCTTATTTTGATACCCCTCTCCTCTTTTAGGTAACAACCAGATGGCTTCACTGAACCCCTGCTTTTGTAAATTACTTTTTTTTTACTGTTGCTGGAAGTGTCCCGCCTGCTGCTTATAATAAAGGCAGATGTATGGCAGTCCTGTCTGGGGTCCATTCTGCGGGGGTGGCGGGGTGCTGGGACCTACATTCCTTCCCCAATCTCTTCCCTTTCCCGTTTTTCATCTGCCTTTCGCAGTTCGTGCTGCTGATCTACTTCAGGGGGATGAGATTTGTGTGGCACGGGTGTTTTGTCATTGGAATTTAAGGCTCACCTGAGGATAGGAAGGGTCTGGGCCTACCCTTTTCTATTGTTTCTAGGACAAACTTCTCTAGGAACCCGCATCAGTCCTTTCTGCCCTAGGCCAGTCCCTGCCATAAACATAGCCACCCTTCTCTGTGCTGGGGCATCCTCACCAGGCTCGGCTTGTCCCCCTAAGAAGGCTTTTCCCCTCGGTGGCTACTTTTAACGCAGGTGGGCAGCAGCGGGTGCATGGGAGGGGAAGGTGTGGCCACGGGAGGAGCTGCTGAATCCACTCCTAACTCCAGTATGAAGCTAAGAGGATAAGGGGTATAAAGCATCCATTTGGCCCTCTGGCTCAGGAGCTCAGAGATTCCAGCCTTCTCAGGAAGAACTTTGAATTCCAATTGGCCCTAGCCTCATAGGTGACTCCTCTCCCACCAGACCAATCCCAAGAAGAGACAAGGAGGCAAGCTCAGATACAAAGCAGTATTTATACATTTATTTATATATGTATATTTACTTCAGAAGAAAAGAACATTTCGGGGACAGGAAGCAAGCAGGCCTGGGGCTGCTTCCCTCACTGCCCACCTCAGAGTCAGAGTTGGCACACGATAAATACCAAGCTCAGGGAGAAGAACTGGGAGTTAACTGGGAGGTAGGGGGCGCTCTATGCACACGCAGGCTTCTAAGGGGGCACAGAATGGGCAGGAGGATTTGCACTGGGAGGCCCTATGTACAGCTTGAAGCTAGGGGGAGATTAGCCCAGTGGCTACAGGAACAAACGCCAAAGGAGAGAGAAGGAAGGGATGACCTGCTGGACCCTAGGGCAGGGATGGGGCCAAGACACACCATTGCCAGCCAGGCAGCTGGCAGCTTCTAGCAGGTGGCCCACTGACCTTCCCTGAAGCCCTTTTACCACAGGCTTAAGGCAACTTTGGTCCAAGGTTGACCCCCTCAAGCAGCTCGGAGCCCCAGCCTGGCCCCAACTCCTGCACTGAGGAACCCCTCCCCAGGCATGGAAACAGAGCCAGCTGCTAATGGGTTTGGGACTGTGCTGTGTCCAGATGGGCTCCAGGGGGCAGTGGACGGTCACTTTCCAGTTAAGGACTGAGGGGCCGCAGTCCCATTGAGGAAGCCCAGGAATCCTATTACATGGAGTGGGGCTCGGCAGTTTTAAGGCATAGGGAGGATTCCCCCAGTGGGAGGGAGAACAAAGTCATCCTAAGGAAGGCTCGGCCCCTGTATGGTATGGGAATCATAAAATTCCTATGTCAGCGGAACCAAACTGGGGAGGGGGCTGGGAGGAAGCTATCCCTGCTGTTCCTGCATCCCCCTGCTGTTCCCTATTCTGGGGACAAGTGCTTTGAGATCAGTGGCAAAAGGGGGCCTGCGGTTCATAGGCTTCAAGGACTCAGCTCCACTATAGAAAGGCCTCCCATTCAAAGCTGAGAATGAGTGGTGGGACAGGGGCAAGGCCTGCTTCCCAAAGAGGTGGCAGCATACCACAGGGCAAGGACAGCAATTCCCTTTCCCATTTCTGGACCCATGGCAGACATGACTAAATGAATACCACACTCCTTCCATGAGCCTGGATGTAGCCTCAGAATGTACCAGGCACCACTAAGAAACTTGAAGTTGGCACTTAAGATACAACTTCTTCCCTAACCCAGGGTCTTGGTGGTCGGGAGTGGGATGGGTGTCTGAGGCTCCCTGGGAGGGATCAGAGTCAGAGCCCTGTCTTTGCAAGTGTCACACCCCTGCTCTGGCCCACTTGGAGCTTTCTAGCTCCATCCTTCCACTCCTTCCTGCCCTGGTTTAAGTGCATTTAGTAATTACTTCATTAATAACAGCAAAAGCTATTTGCATCTGCCCACCAGCCAAGACCAGGCTGCTGCTTGAGGGATTCCTGCTCCTCTGCTCAGAGAGAATGATGTGGTCACTGATCACTGTGAGCTCTGGACGCTCCCAGGAACGCAGACAATGAAGCTGCAACACCATCTGGGCGCTCAAAAGGGAATTTCCTCTTCCCGGATATTCCTGGTTCAAGGCTCTAGGGCTTACCTGGCCCACTGGCCCCTACTGGTTCAGGCCTGTGAAGGGCTGAGGGTGGCTTCACCAGGCACTGAGTAGACTTAAGGCACAAAGTCAGTTTCTCCAACCCATCCAGGGCTGGCCTCGGCTGCCCTGGGACTTCTTGGGAGCCAAGCTCTCCCAGGGAGAAGAAACCTCCTGGGCCACACTTAAAGCTTAGAAATCCGAGTCTGGCGTAACAGGCAAACCCCAGAAAGTCCACTACCAAGCCATCCCCCAGGGAACAGCTTTAAGCGGGAGAACCATCTGCCCTCCATTGACTCACGAGAGTCCACCCAAGTCTCTTAGGGCTGGATCCAAGTCCCCTGCTGATCTCAGAGGTGGGCAGGTCCTCTCTCCAAGAGGGTTGGCTCCAGTCTCAAAAGGGGAGGCAGGGGAGAGTGGGCTCTGAACTAATCAGGGCCACAGGCTTCCCGTTCCCTCCAGGGTACCTGAACCAGCCCTCCAACCACCATATCTGGAAAGAGGTAAACTGGTCCTGTCCTGGCCCCTAGCTGGTGGCAGGCAGGAAGGCCCAGGAAGTCTCTGGCTCTCAGGTTCCCTCTGTGCTGTGAGGGGCGACCAGCTGGAACAGTAACTCCAGTGTGAAGACTTCCAGTTTCACCAGTCTTGGGTAGGGCCAGTGAACAGCAGAGCTGGCCTGCAGCAGGCTCCAGTGTAACACCATTGCATCCAGTATTGGGGGGCGCCTGGGCACCCCGGTCCCTGGTGCAGTGCTGCCTCAGGAGGGCAGCTCAGTTACACAGGCGGTAGAAGTGGAAGTAGTAGTCTGTGGCTGGCTGGACGAGAGCCTCCGAACTGCAGTTGGCCTGACCCTGGGTGGAAGGGCAGTGGGAAGGTGAGGCAGCTCTAGGGGTGCGAGGCAGACGGCACTCCCTGCTGACGTTGCTTAACACTGTGCCCCCAGTGCTACCACATACTGTGCAAACCCCCCATTCCTTAAGCCCCACGTCGCAGACAGGGGTACCCAGACCTCTGGGGTAGGTGGGATGCCCCTGCTCACCAGCAGTGCCACCCGGAAGTGGTAGGTGAATTCGCGGAAGGACAGGATGGTTATTGGCCACTGGTGAGAGGTGCCCTGGAGAGAAGAGAGAGAGGGGTCAGGACAAACTGCTGCCCTTATCCCAACCAGCATCTCTCACCACAGCTGTTGCAGTTCTGGGGTCTATGGGGAGTTTTATGAAGGAAAAAAGCAGAGAACTTTGAAGAAATGGGAAGGAGCATGTTCTGCTTTGGCAGAAGGAGCAATGGCAGCTACTCCATGCAGACTGCCTGGGACTGGCAGGTCCACAGCCACCTCCGCCTGGCCCCTGCCTCCTTCCCAGTCCTGTTGTGCTGGGTTCCCTCACCCGCTATGCTCTGGGCACATGAAAGTATGTCATTAGCCCCATCCTCAGGACAATCCAATGACACAGTGCTGCTACTAGCCCCATCTTCTGGATGAGGAAACTGAGCCACTTGCCTAAAAATCACAGTGTGGCAAAATCACACAGCTGGGATTCAAACCCAGGTCTGTCTGGCTGTCTCCCTCAGGGTGGCATGCAGCCTGGCCGGAGGCAGCTTGCCCATCTACCTGAGGCTTTGGCTCCACGTCTGTGATGTGGTTTCAGGCCCAAGCACCATGTCTGCTGCATGTCTAGCTGGGCTCTCCGTTTCTCTCAGACACTGTCTTTTCTGCAGGGCCACAGGGCTCGGGCCTCCCTCAGAAGCACCCCCTCCTTTGTTGCAGGTGCTTCCTGCACGTCTTTTCTCCCTCACTATAGCGTATGTTCTTAGAAATCAAAACCTGTGTCTATTCCACCTCTCTCCCCTGCAGCTGGGCCCACCCAGCACAGGGCCTGGGACAGATGGGGCCCCAATCAATATTTTCTGAGTAAACACATGAATGGGCGAGAAAAAATAATCACTACTTCCCTTAATTTGGCCTGACAGTCTTCTCCCATGGCCTCTTAGGCCCAAGGAGAAACTGGGGGTCCATCGGCCCCAGGGACAGCTATAACTTCCGGTTACTTGGCCAGGGAGGAGCTGGCCATCCAGTTCTCCCAGAAGAGGTGGCCAAACATGGAGCCTGAGGGGTCCTGTAATGCTGCACATCTAGCTGTGCCACTTCCCCAACCTGGGCCTGAGGTCAGCTCCTTCCTGCTTCTGCAGACACCTCCAGTGAGCCACAGCCCTCCCCGCCATGGGCTCCCAGACACCTGCCTGTTTCCATCATTGCACTCATCCACATTAGCCCCTGTGATCTGCTTTCTTCCCCAGCTCTCCAGCACGGCAGGGCCAGGAGATGCTCAGCAGAGTGGAAGGAACAAACACGGGCATGCGTGCCCCTCCCCGGGACACAGAGGCCCAGGCCCCAGAGTGTCCCTTGTGGAGATGGCTTCACTCTATAACTCCCAGCTCTTGCTCCTTGCCCATTTGGGGGCCCAGTTGTGCCAAGAGAGAAGCAGGTCGGGCCTGGCCAGCCCCCAGCTTCCTAGTCCCACCTACCTGGGTGTCCTGGTGGGTGTGGAGACTCTGTGGAAGGCTCCCTTCCTCACACGGCTCCTCCTTTGACCTCAGGCTGCACAGCATCACAGACACGGGGGAGGAGGAACTGGAGACAGGCCCAGGTAGCAGAGAAATGAGGTTCTGGAGTCCCTCAACCTCAGCCCCCTTCCAGCCAGCCTGCCTCTGAATCTCCACCCAGCCTGAAACACTGCATAATAACCAGGGCCCTCGAACAAAACCTTTCCCATCGACCATCCCACGTGGTCCTCAGGCCAGGAGATCAGGTCATTTAGCCAGTTAACCACGAAGCAGGCAATGAAGTCAGCACTCATCCCACCGTGTAGGAAATACCAGAAACTCTCCAGCTATCCTCAGACTTGGCTGTTCTGAGGCTCTGCGGGAGATTCTCCCTGGCTCCCCTCCTGCCTCCCGCTTCCCCATGTTGGCACTCACTTCATCTGCAGAGTCAGGCTGAGGTGCAGTGGGGTGCCGCTGCTGACAGGGATGTGGTAGGTGAAGTTCCCAGGCCTGCAGGGGCAAAACTGGCACCTTAGCCCAAGGGCACCCTGCCACCACCCCTCGTGGACTCCTCAGCCCCCAATCTGTACTGGAGCCCTGCAGAGGCCTGGGAAGGGGCTGCCCTGCCTTATGGGAGAGGCTTCTCACTGAGGGGGCAAGTTCTGGGCAATGTGTACCACCTGGGCTCACGTCACCTGACGGGCGAATGAAGGGAGGTGAAGGGAGGGAGCCCAGCCCACCTGCAGGCATCCCCTGGAGCACAGTACTGGGAGGTGATGGGCATTGAATTCTCCAGCACCTGGATGGAGGTCAGGGAGGGCACTGGCTCTGCAAGGAGAGAGGCTGTTGGGGCAGGAGTAAGGTGACAAGGCAGGACACAAGTGAGAAGCAGGTAAGTCTTTCCTTGCCAGACTTGGATCAGTCACTCACACCTTAGTATGAATAAGTTCCAAGTTATTTTTTTCCAGACCTCCACAATGGCCAGAATCACACTACACCATTCCCTCAGCAGCCCTAGGACTACCCAGTTCCCATGAGCCTGACATCTGCTGCCTCAAAAGAACTGGAACACCCAGAAGGAGGGATGGGTCTTCACATCCCTTGCCAGGTGTGCAGGAGCCCGCTCAAGGCCTCCGTTCCTGACTGCGGGCATCTCTCCCAGTTCTGGATTCAGAAACATCAGTTACACTGGTAGCTTAAACTCAGCGGTGGTGACAGCATCACACAAGTCAGGCTCCCCCCGCCCGAGACCGATGATTACGCTGCTACCAGCACACTGCTCCTCGCAGCCTCCCTGAACAGACCCACTGCAGGCTGGCTGGCTGGGTAGGGGTGGGACTGAAGTGTGACAAGCCAGATGGGGGAGACAGGCCTTCTTGCTCATCTAGTTCACATACAGTCTTGCTGCTGCCTGACTATCCACCCAGGAACGGGGAAGCTGGGGCCACTCAACATTTGCTGGACCTGGTATGTTTTCAGCTCTGAGGCATGACCCAGGGACCCAAGGACCCCAACAGGATCCAGGACACCCTGTGTGGCCAGGACAGGTATCAGATACAGACGAGATGGAAGGTGCCCTTCCCACATCCCTTCTGGGCAAATTCCAAAGATCCTTTAAAGAGTCAGCTCAAATGTCACCAACTCCAGAGAAGTTTTCCCTGATCCTCCCCACCTGTGTCCAGATTAAGTGTCCTCCCCAGTCCCAAAGCTACCGGCATGTCCCCTCAGAGCCTCATCACACTGCTGTGTTTTCATCTCTGTGAGGTCTTTGGGGACAGCAGCGTATCCGTCTTCATCACCCCCAGTCCCCTGTACAGAGCCGGCCACAGAGTGGCAGGCAGCTCAGTAAATGGGTGTCGTAAACATGTCGCCCATGGGGTTCCCCCATCACTTTGAATTTCCATCTCTGTAAGCCACATTTTCCAGGGTTTCTTTTTCTTGAAGCCACAAAGCCCATCAAATGAAAGTGAGAGCAGAGCTGCCTGGTTGAAGCCAGGAAGCCTCCCACCCTCCCCTTCAACTCCCAGGGCAGCCCCCAGGGTGCCTCAGAGGAACCCAGTTTGAAAACTGAATAAAAGGTTCTGTAGCTTTGTTAAAACCAAAGATACGAGGTTTGGGAAATAATAGGCGAGACCTGGTACAGCACCCTCCTGGTGCTGGCATGGTGAAGGAGGCATCAGGCTCGGGATCAAATATAAGCCCTGCCTCAGAGGGGCTGTATAACCCTGGGCAGGTCACTTCACCTTAGTCTCCATCCCATTTCTTCAGCTCAACAATAGGAACAATTCCTTTCTTGCAGCAGTGCTGTGAGGACTAAATGAGATGATCTATGTAAGGCTGCGGGCCTGATCCCTGACCCTTACTCTATGCTCAGCAAACGTCTATTGACTGACAAGTCTGAACCCAGACAGTCACATGACTGGGCTGAGGTGGGCCCTGGCCAGTGAGCCTTGCCAGGCTGGGCTGGGTATTATCAGGGGTGCAGCAAGTACCTGACTGGCCCTGGGCCCAGGTGGGCTGAGCAGGGCCCACGCTGGACTGGGGGGCCCCTCGGCGGGCCCGGCCATGGAAACCAAGGCTGGGACTGTTCTTGGCTTTGCCCTGCCCCCCAGGGAAGGGGACTGCAGGGCTGGCCAGAGGCTCCAGGCTCTTGTGATGCTTGGAGTGGCCAATGCCATTGACCGAAAGACCCCAGGACTTGGCTCTGATGTTGGTGACTGGCAGAAGGGCCATCTGGCTGGGGCCTGTGGATAGAACCAGGGACAGGCTGAGAAGCAGGGAGCTGGCTGCTTCCTGTCCAGCTGTCTCTAGGGCCCCATAAGACTGAGTGAACCCTATGTGTCTCTTGGTCCTCTCAGGGGAACTTCCCAGTCATTGTCCAGAGCCTCTTTCTGGGCTCCAGGAGACCCTCCCACCAATGAGTATTTGGGCCTTTCTCTCTACTCAGGTAGCCCTCGCCCCAAGCCCCAGCCCAGAGAAAGCCTTACCTGAACGGTTGGTGCTGGGGCTGGGACTTGGGCTGAGAACATGGCCAGGGTTAAAGCTGGGTCCAAGACTAGGACCAGTGGTAGGGTTGGTGGTGGGTGAGGAACAGCAGACGACAGGGCAGGGGTGGCTGGAACACAGGTCCAGGGTGCGGACGGCAGAACCTGGGGCCGAGCTGGTGAGGCTGGTGGTCACTGAGGAGGCCAGAGGCTGTGTGAGCCGGAGGAGCCCCCAAGAGAGAACATAGCAACCTCCCCGTCCCACCCCAGACCTGCCCAGACACGCACCCAGCAGCAAAGTGGGCTGTATGCCTGGTAGCCCAGTGGTTATGGGGGACTGTCGGAGCTGTGTGGTCCCAGAGCTCTGGCTGGACCTGCTGGGGAAGGATGGGCTGAGCTCAGAGGGGCTGGGAGAGCCTGAGGGGAGAGGGCCTGGCAGTCCTGGAGAGGCAGGAGGGCAGGAGAAGGCAGAGAGGGAGGGGAGGGAGGCAGGAAGAGGGGCAGCAGGAGCCAGAGGAGAGGGGTGCCGGTCAGCACGTACCATGGGCACAAGGCCTCACTCCCCCCAGGGGGCTGGGGCCGGAGCAGGGCCAGGAGACAGGAAGTGGACACAGCAAAAGAGCTAAGGGGCAGCAAAGAGGCAAAGGGTGAGACAGGCAAAGGGGAAGAGAGAAGAAAAGACACAGTCAGAGGTGGCCCCAGGAGCTAGGGGTGACAGTGGGCTCACAGAGCCCAAGGCCCTGCCCTGGCCCTCCTTCCGCCTACCCCATGTTCCAACCCCAGCCCCTCAGACAGCCCTGACTGGCAGGCCCAGCTACCTGGAGGGGCACTAAACAGGCCAGACACAAACATCGGCATCAGCAGGGACTGGCAAAGGCTGCCCACCCTCCAAGGAGGCTCCCCCTGGACCCCCACAGGACCCCAGCAGGCTGAGAGGCTAAGGATGAACTCCTTTAGAGAAGACAGTCTCATGGCTCTCTGACCTGGGCCTGCCCACCAAAGCCCCACCTGGCCTGGAGGCTTGGCGTGGCATCCAGGAACCTACCCGTCAGTGTCTACCAGGTCCTCCTCTGTGCGCAGGCTCAGCACGTACAGTGTGGACATGGACACCACGCTGGAGCCACAGAAAAGGGTGACCGTTAGAGCTGGAGCCACCAGCCAGTGCCCTCTCTCTAGGACAAGGCTGTGGTCCTTGCTCCTGAAGCTGGGCTCCCAGGTGATGCCTGCAAAATGGGTCACCCCAGAGGGGAGGAGGCAGAAAGGCCCACCTCACTGAGACCTCAGCTGCCTGATCTCCCAAGCTACATCCTCCTCTTCCCCTAGGCCTGAGCCCATGGGCAGCTGACTCCACTGGGCAGCTCTACTCCCCTAGTCAGCCACCCTGAGAGCCCAGGGGACAAGTCACCTGAAGGCCATAACCACCACCAGGGCAATGATGGTTCCCTGCAGGAAGCGCTGGCTGATGCAGGCCTGGTCCGGAACCACGGACGATGACTGAGGACCAAGAGGAAAAGTGCAAATGCAAAGAGGGCCAGGTTGAGGCTGCCTGCAGTGGGCTCTGCTGGAGGTCGGGCAGGGGAGTGGGTGGTTAAGGGGGTGCCCCATTCCCCCAGGGGGCAAAGGGAAAAGAAAGAGAAACTGGGGGCTGGCAGGGCTACAGAGTCACAAGGAGAGGGAAGCGCCAGAGGCAGTGAGGCTGGAGAACTGCACCCCGGAAAGGGAGGCCACAGGGATGGGGAACTCCCCATCCAACCCACCGGCCATCTCTGCTCACCCTTACCTTGCTGGCCACCTTAGGGGGCCTCTTCTTGTGGGGGACGCTGCCTGCCCGGCTGAACTGGCTCCCTGCATGGCTGCAGCAAGAGGGCCAGGATCAGGGGCGTCCCTGGGAAGAAGGGTCTCACCTTCCCCCACCCCGCACCCCTACCTGAAGGCGCCTGAGCTGCCGGTGGATTTGAGGCTGTCGAGCCGCCGCAGCTTGGCCAGCTTGTGGCTCCAGCGCTCCAGCTCATCAATGCGTGTCTCCAGGTTGTCCGTCAGCTTGCACAACTCCTTCACAGCCCCCACGTTCTCCATGAAGATGCGCTCCTGCCATGGGCCATAGGCCAACACAGAGGGCCCAGTCAGGCCCGGGAGCCCCAGACTGCCAGACCTCAGGGGGCAGGAGGGGCGGCCACTGTCCCTGGCCACCGGGAGGCCCTCAAAGCCTCCCTACCTGGGCGGGCCCCTCCAGTCCAGCCTCGGCTCCCACAGCTCCTGTGCCTGTCTCAAGCAACACCCTCACCTCTGCACCTTCACCTGGGCTGTCCCACCTGCCTGAATGGCCCTCCCCACTCCCTGCCAGAGCTCTCCTCCCCTAAGCCTGAAGGCTGCAGCCCCGAGATCTGCCCCCTCTGATGACTGCTGTCTCAGATGTCAGCATTTCACTATTCAACTTGGGTGGAGACCCATTACATGCCTCCTTGGTGCCCAGACTCAGGACAGGTGACAAAAGTCATCCTCACAATAAATCACGTATTTCAGCGTGCAAGTAACCATACGAGGATGTCTTTGCAGTTCTATTACTGCCCTCATTTTACTGGGGGTGGAAGGCGATGGCCCTCCACAGGGTTTCTCTTGCCCTTGATCACACAGGCTCCAGGGGCCAAATCCCTACCCAGTCATCTCCTTGAACACTCACCCCTTCCCTGTGGGGTGCAGAGGGCACTCTGGAAGCAGCATGAGAGCTGAGGTTGCTCCTGCAGTGCCCCCCCCACCCAGTATCTATGGAGGTGATAAGTGTCCCCCAGCTGGCTCCCCCCTTGCCTCTGGGCTCCTTCCCATTGCCCCACCCACAGACCTTGTTCACCACCAGGAAGTTCTCTATGGTTTTCCCATTGGCAAAAACCATGTCTCCAGTGTCTTTCACAGCCTCAGGCAAGATCTCCTTCACCTCCTGAGCGATGACACCTGGAGGTGGGGGACAAGCCAAAGATGGGTGGGGGGGGTGGGAAAGGGCAGGATTGGAGAGGGTAACGTTCTGGAACCCAGAGATTTGGATTCCAAGGAGCCCTGGAGCAGGGGGATCCCCGAACAAGTGTTCACAGGATTGCAATTCCAGGGCTCAGGTGTGAGGTTCCCAGGCTGGGGTGGGGCGGATTCCTGGGGATAAAGATCCCAGGGGGAGTGGGTAGTATTCCAGCAGGTTAAAGGTAGGATTCATCTAGCGAAGGGCGAGGGTCCCTAGGCCGTGATTCTCAGATTTCCACTGACAATGGGGGGAAGTTCCGGGGACCTGGAGAGGTGCGTTTTTCCAAGGTCTGAGGGGCGGGACTTCTAGAAGGCATGATTCCCAGGGGCGCAGTTCCAGGAGTCAAGAGGAGGGGTTTCTGGGAGTAGGATTTCCAGGTGACAGGGGGCGAGGTCACTGAGACCCGAGGTTTCTGGGTTCCCGGACCCCAGTCCGCGCCAGCCCGGTCCCTACCTGTCTCTGGCGCAGTGGCCTCGATGCCCGCGCTGGCGGCGAACTCGGGCTTGTATCTGTAGTGCACCAGCCGCATGCGCGAGATCCTCTTCAATTGCTCGGTGGTGTCCACCTGCGGGGAGCCAGGCTCGGGAATGAACCCCTCCCCTCCTGCGGCGATCCCGGAGCAGACCCCGGAGCCCAGGAGGGCGGCAACCTGGAGGCTGCAGTGTGGAGAGGAGATCCCACTACTGGAGTCGTTAGATCGGGATTCGAGGCCAGCCTCCCTCCCGTCCTTCCCCGGCAGCCCTGCCTTTCCGCGTGGTCACGCCCCCTCCCCAGGAGCCCCGCCCCCGCGACCCGCCGCAGCCTCTAGCCCCGCCCGGCCCCCACAGCCCCGTCCCCACCTCCTGCACGTGTTCTTTGGCTCGCAGGTCGGAGGGGTGCATAAGCGAGCCCATGACCTTGACATTCCCGTGCACAACCAGCGCCTCGTCCGGCCGGTCTGTGTTGATGCCCACGCGGCCGTGGTGGAAGACGGTGTCGGGCACCTGTGCCCGCTGCCACAACACATCGCTGTCGCTCTCGAACTGGCCTGGGTTGGAGGCCTACCGCGAGTTGGGGCTGGATCAGTCCTGGGGGATAGGGAGGGGACCTGCAGGGCCCTGGGAGCAGGGGAAACTCCACAGCAGCCCCTCCCCTTCCAGCCAGGGCTTCTCACTGCACCAAGCCCAACTTGAACTGTCCCTCCCATTGTGACAACTTTTTGTCACTTGTGGGATCCCAGAAGCTACCAGGTCTTTGTCCACCTCCCTGCTTTACTGTGAAGACCCTGCAGCCCAGGGAGGGTGGGAGCCTTGCCCAAGGCCACACAGCCAGTGCCTAGCAGGATGAGCGTGCCCACTCTTGACTCTTAGGACCCGGGTACTTCTGCTTGCTGTTTCTGCCAGCCCTAGAGAGGGCTGTCTACGCCCTGGGAGGAGGTGGCCCTCACCCGCACGATGATGCGCTCTGAGATCTGGGCAGCCAGCGTGTAGTTCTGGTTCTGTGCGTGGGCCTGGAGGGCCACCACCAGCATGAAGTACCTGGGACACACAGGGGTCTCAGAAGTACTCAGGGCCTGCCCCCTCCCCAGGGCCACCCTTTCCCTGGCCAGATGCATGTTCATCTCACCGCATCCTACAGAGGAGGAACCCGAGCCTCCGCCAGGGGGCAGAAATTCCCCAGGGCCCACAGCACGAAGCCAGGGCTGTTTCTCAACACAGAAGCCAGGCTTCTGCTCTTCCCACCCTTAAGTCAAGGAAGGGCTCTAAATCTCAGGTCTCTCATCTGTGAAATGGCTCAGCCCGTAGGACTGTGTGCCTGGCGTGCCACACAGGGCGGTGTCTTCCTGCCTCAGAAATGGAGGGGCTCAGGGGCAGGCTCCCACCTGCTCACCTCTGGTCGGGGTTGGGCTTGCCCTTCTTACGCATGTTGTTAGCGGTGGTCTCGCTGAAGTGCAGCCGCCCCACAGTCACCTTCGTGACCTGCTCAGGGGGCAGATTGACCCTGCAGAGGAGAGGCAGGGTGCTCAGGGGGCAGACTGACCCTGCAGAGGAGAGGCAGGGTGCTCAGGGGGCAGGGAGGGAGGCTGCAAGAGCCACGCCGCTCAGGGGCACCCAGGCCAGCAATGTAGGCAAGGCGGACACCCTGGGTGCCTCCCTGGCTCCTCCATTCCCAAGCCAGCTTTAGTGTGGGTCCTTCTAGGTACCACCCCCAACAGGGTCAAACACTCACGTGACCGGGTTGAAGGGCCGCTTGCTCCGGTCTGACTGGGACTGCTCGATGTTAATGGACTGGTTCAGGGCCTCCAGCTGTGGGGAGTGAAGCCAGTGGCATCTCAGGATGGGGCTACCCAGCTGGTCCTGCCCTGCTGCCCCCTCTCAGCCAGGCCTGGCCCAGCTAGAGCTCACCAGGAAACAGGGCAGCACCCAGCCCTCAGCCGTGTTTCCCACACGCTCAGATGCCTTCTGCGTGGTCACATCCCCTCACACCCTACTTCACACCCACACCCTCCTCACCCCCTCACAGCATAGCACTCCCCCAACTTCTGCACAGCTGCGCATGCACAGTCACTCCCCAAACACCCACACCCCCATTCCACAGCCACACACTCCCCCCGCCTCTGCATGTGTGCACGCACACACACACGCTCACAGCCCCACCCTCCCTCCCGTCCATCCCCACACACCTCACAGCAGCCTCCAAGCCCATCCACTTGCACCCAGGCCCACTCACTCCCCAGATCCTCTCCATACCCACATCTCCTCTACTCCTCCATGTGCACTGGCAGAGCCATGCCAAGGTGCCATGCCTGGCTCACTTATGACACCGAAGTCGACAGACCCAGCCATGTCCCCAGGGAGCTCGTAGACTCAAAATCAGCCACTACTGGGGTTGTGCTGTGGTGCCTCCCAATAGGCCTCAGAGGAGGGGCCCCGGGGAGAGGACCAGCATGGAGTCTGCCCGGAGAGGAGGGATGCATGTTGGGAAGGACATCCAAGGCAAAGGGAGCTGCAGGGTGGAGGGCAGGGGCTGTGATGGGCACAAGAGGTTTGGGGTACCACACATGGCAGAGCTGGATTGGAGGGCAGGGCCCCCAAGGCCCCCGTGGTGCAGCTTGGAAGCCGGGGCTTTGATAGGAAGACACTGGGGGCCTTGGAAGGATAGGGAGTGCCGTGGCCGCCTGAGTCTCAAATGGGCCAGGAGTTGGGGGTCCCAGCTGCCATGGACATTCTGACAAGGAAGGGAGGTAACCCAGACCAGGGGATGGACAGGAAAGAGGCAAGGACCGGACCGGGTACAGGGATCTTCCAGGGCAGGGCAATAGCAGGGCCAGATGCATGATGAGAGGGGAAAGAGGGCCCTGACCCAGATTTGTGGCTCGGGTAACCAAGGCCCTGCGCCCCATTCCCTGAGAGGGGAGCCCAGGGTGGGAGGCAAGTGTGCAGGGAGTTTAGTTTGGGACCTGGAGCTGAGGCACCTGGTAGAGGGCTCAGGAGATGGGTCTTGACTGGGGTTGCAGACTTGGGAATCACAGGCTGGAGCAGGAAACGGGGTGAGAGGGAGGCAGGGAGGCAGGGAGGCAGGTTGAGGAGCCCAACGAGAGGGAGGCAGGCTCAGGAACCCAGCGTTTAAGAGGCAGGCGCAGGGCGAGAGGGAGGCAGGCTGAGGGGCAGGCACAGGGAGAAAAGGGGGAGGGCGGGGCGGCAGTGGCAGGGCAGGATCTAGTTTACACACACATACACACACACACATTCGCACACATGCTTGCTTTTTTTTTTTTTTTTTTTGAGATGAAGTCTCACTCTGTTGCCAGGCTGGAGTGCAGTGGCACGATCTCAGCACCCTACAACCTCCGCCTCCTGGGTTCAAACGATTTTCCTGCCTGCCTCAGCCTCCCGAGTAGCTGAGATTACAGGCCCGCACCACCACGCCCGGCTAATTTTTGTATTTTTAGCAGAGATAGGGTTTCACCATGTTGGCCAGGCTGGTCTTGAACTCCTGACCTCAAGTGATCTGCCCGCCTCCCAAAGTGCTGGGATTACAGGCGCGAGCCACAGCACCCAGCCAACCCTTGCTTTTTCTGGGGTCTTTCAGTGCCCCCCATAGGGCCCTCCTGCCCTCCCTTCCTTGCCGAGCCCCAAACTTGCCTTCACTCCATGCAGCTTCAGATAGAAGCAGTCGAGGGGCTTGAGGCCCTCAGGCGTCTTGACGTACTTGGGCTCGCCCAGCATGCCGATGTACACCGTCACCTGGAAGTGGTTCTTCTTCTGGCACACAAAGGCATCATCGCCCACCGAAAAGTTGAAGCCCTTGTCCGCGTCCACACGGTAGGTGAGCATGGGTCTGGGAACAGGTAAGGGCACTCCCACCTGCTAGGTTGCAAAACCACTTCCCACCCCACACCCCTGCATCCTCAAACCACCATTGCAGCTGCCCCCACTCCTGAGAAATGGAAACTGAGTCCCGGAAAGGATTCTAGTACAGGGTTGCAAACTCCTTAGACAACATTCTCTCCTCTACCCCATGCCTCAGGCCACTGCCCTGTCCTGGTGATGGGGGAAGCAGGGCCAGACCCTGAGGCCCACCAGATGGGAGGGAACTCCTGAGCCAGGGAGGGCTTAACTGCCCTCTCCACACTTGGCTCCTTCCCAGAAGGCTGCCTGAAGCCCCCTCACTCACCCGAGAGGGACTGTGTCTGCAGAGCCTCACAGAGCCTGACAGCTAGTTGCCCTGGAAACGGTGGAACCTGGCGCCTGCTCTGCTGCAGACCCAGCCCCTGCCCACCAGCTTGCTCAAGTCCCCAGACACCCTCATTCCCACTCCCTCCTCATTCCTACTCCCTCCATCTGCCCGGGGAGGGAAGGGGCACTCCTGGACTCTACCTCAGACTCAGCCTCAGTTTGCCCATCTGTTGTTGGGTTTAGTGTCCCACGTTTGGCCCCTTTGGGACGCCTCTAGTTGACAGTAAAAAGAGCAACTGGGCCAGGCTCGGTGGCTCACGCCTATAATCCCAGCACTTTGGAAGGCCGAAGCAGGCAGATCACTAGGTCAGGAGTTCGAGACCAGCCTGGCCAACATGGTGAAACCCCGCCTCTACTAAAAATACAAAAATTAGCCGCCTGTAATCCCAGCTACTCGGGAGGCTGAGGCAGGAAAATCTCTTGAGCCCAGGAGGCGGAGGTTGCAATAAGCTGAGATCACGCCACTACACTCCAGCCTGGGCAACAGAGCAAGACCCCATCTCAAAAAAAAAAGCAACTGTTGGCCTGTGGCTTAGCGCACCCTCACTCAGGTCCCCAGGCACAAGAGTGGTCACAGGAATGCCCAGTGCCAGCCCGGAGGAAGCTGGGCAGGGAGAATGCTTCCAAACTTGTGGGAAGAGGCCTCTGGGCCTGGCCAGTGTTGCCAAAGGCCTGGGCTCACCACCTCTTCCCTCCCGGAGCTCCACTCACCTGCCTGACCTAGCAAAGCACCCAGGAAGTGCCTGGGCCACTGCAGCTGCCAAGCTTCCTGGCCTTAGGGCCTGGGGTGGCAAGGGTAGCCCAAAGAGTATGGGGGTAAGAGTAGGGGGCTTCCTCCCCATGCCAGGGAGGCTGGAGTGCCATACGACTGCACCCCCACCTGGCAGGACTTCACGGGACCCTCCAGCCACCCAGCAGCCAGACGCCCCCAGCCCTGGGGCTGCTGGCTAAGAATTCCCCCAAAGCCTGGAGCACCCAACTCCATGCAGCTGTTCTAATCTGCTGGCCCAGGCCTGGCCATATCCACAGTTACCCTGTCACCGGCCCACTGGCCTTCTGGGGGAGCCACGGGAGTGGTCCCCACAGGGCTCCCGGCCTGGGGCCTGGAAAGATGGAGCCATCTGGTGTTGAGGGAGCACGAGGAATGCTCGGGCAGCCTCTGACCTGATCCTCCCCAGCCCCTCCTCCCTCCCTCTAGGGAGGGGCTGCCGGGAGGGTCCCGCTGGGGCTCAGCTTCCGGCTACCTTCCTGGAATGCAGGGGGAGGAGGCGGGGAAGGAGGAGCTGGGAAAAAGCACCCATCTGCCCACTTCTCCCTGACTTGGTTCCCAGCTGCCCCTCCCTGGCAGTCATCACCTTCTCAGGGAGGCCTGGGGCTGGCCTAGGAGTCAGGAGCCCTGAGTGCCAGTCCTGGCTCTTCCCTGAGCCTGTTTGCTCTTCTGTGAAATGAGTGCTCCCAGGCCCTGCTCTAGGACCTTGATGGGGTCCTGGGCTGGGGCGTCCCAAGATGGGGTGGGCTGGAGGAGTGGGGAATGTCGCGAGGCACTCACAGCTCCTTGTAGTTAGCGTCGTACAGGGTCGCCCACTTGTTCTGCTGATGCGGCTGCCACTTGATGGACTGGTAGTTGGGGTCCAGGTAGGAGCCACTGAGGCTGTCACTGTCCTGCAGGAGGCCTGGAGGGAGGGAATGCCCATGTGGGCCCTGCACATTGGGCCCCACACCCCACCTTGAAGGGCTGGCCAGCCATGTACCTGGGGAGGGGGCACCTGGCGGGTGCCAAGGCGGTGTCTGGACACGGGCAATGCTGAGAGGCAAAGAACCAGGGCCCGGGGAGAGCGGACCCTGGGGAGGCCAGGGTGGGGATGGGGCTCGAGTGGGGTGCAGAGGCAGGGCTGTCACCGTCCCAGGCTCCTGTTTGATCATTCCATTCAGCATCTGGGCATTGAGGGTGCTAGGGGGGGATTCGGAGTGCTTCCTCTTCTTGGAGGGGTGTGTGGGGAGCCTGGGGGGACAGAAGTGTGCACCATGGGGGCTGGCTTTCCCTGAGCCCCTCCCACTGGGTAGTATCCACCTCTCTCCCCTCTCTAGCCTGTTTGGGCCAGGATATGCCCCTCCCAGAGGACACCTCCTGCAGGAAGCCCTCAGGCTTTGCCTCCTCCTGCTCCCCATTGCTCTGTACTGTCATTTTCTGCTTCCATCATTCTTTGCTTCCCCCAGACTGTGGACAGGAGCCACACCTGACTTGGTGTCTCCATCATGCCCAGCAACTGGGCTGGCTCACAGAATCACAGCAATCGCTTGAGGAATGAATGAGTTTGTCTCTGCCTGCAGTGTCACACTCAAGGTCACCCTTTATAGTAGGGGCTCTACGGAGAGCAGACCCCGTGATCAGAAACAAGCCACAGAGGGCCTGGGCGACAAAAGCCAGGGAAGGGGAGCTTCCTGGGGCAGGGAATTTAAAAGGGACTGCACAGCACTCCTTCCTCTTCTGGTTTACAAAATGCTTTGACAGCAGAACCTTCCTTTGAACTAAACCTTTCATGGAATCTCCATGTGTAAAACAGATGAAAAGACAACCGTGCAGGTTGAGTCAGAGTGCGGGGCTTGGCCTTGGGTCTAGGAAGAAGACTCCTCAGAAACTTGAGGGTTCCATGAGACAGCTGCAAAATCACTGGGGTGTGGGTAAGAGCACAGCCCCGGGCCCATCCTGGCTCATGATCTGGGCGGGACGTTTCCTCCATCAGAACCTCAGTTTACCTACCTGTGCCTACCAGATAAGGTAGTTGTGAGCAATTAGCCATGGCTGTAAACTCCTCAAGGTATTGCTGGGCAAACGTGTGTAAATATGTTGGCCCCCATCTGCCCTGCAGAGCCTTCTGCCCTCCCTGGGCACATCCCGGTCCCTACCTCCCTCTCTGGCCTGCCCGCCGCCCTGCCCACCCTGGTTCCTGCACCCCACCTTCCCACCCCAGGGAGCCAGCCGCCCACGTCTTACTCAGCTCCATGCTGCTGCAGGAGCTGGTGCAGCATCTGGGACTGCTGGGTGTGGTGGAGATCAGTGGGCACCAGCCCCTGCCCCATGGCAGCGTAGGGGGGAACCGGGGGCTCGGCCTTCATGTACAGGTCCCGCTGCAGGACAGGGTAGTGAGGTGGAGGTGGGGGGGGTGGCGGGGGGCCTGGCAAGTGGGCTGGAGGTGGGGGCGGATGCTCCAGGCGGGAGGGCACTCCCACGTGGCACAACGTCTCAGGGGTTATCGTGCGCAGGAGATGGGGTTCTGCAGGAGAGATGGGGGAGCAGACATCTGAGACCAGCCGCACCGTCCTCCCCAAGGCAGAGTCTCCTGCTTCCACTCCGTCCTGAGCCAAGCCTGGGGACTGCCCCCCACCTACCCTAGGTGGGAGGGCCATTGGTCAGTCACCTACTAGAGGCCTGAGCAGGGAGGCACAACCCTGCCCAAGGAGGGGTAGCCCTCACCCCATCCTAGCCACCTCCTGCCCCCAGGCTGGGCCAGGAGGATCCAAGTCAAATCTAAAGGTCCCCCTCCGTCCCCATTTCCTCTGAGGCCTGCTCCTCCTCTGGGCCTCAGGAAGGAGTCTCCAGAGACCCCCAGCCCAGGCCTGCCCCGTGCTCCTCCCTCCGGCAGGCAGCCCCTCTTCTGGGCTCTCAGGGGCCAGCCCCCCGGCCTGAGCGGGGAGGCCCCAGCTCCCTTTGTTCCCCAGGAGGCATTCCAGGGATGTTTTGGGTAAGATAAACAGAACTCTTGACCCCAATGCGGACTGCGGGGAGCCTGCTCCCGTGGTGGTTCTGCTCTTGGCCACCTGGGGGCCGGGGCACCCCTGAGCACCCTCTAAGGTGAGGTGGGCCCGGCCTGGGAAGCCTGCGCCCAGGCTGTACCCGCGGCCACGGCCTTCCCCAGCCACCCACTTACCGCTGAAGGGTGCGTCCATGATGGCGCAGGCGGCCAGGCGGGTGGCATCACCGCGGGGATACTTGCTCAGAGGCAGGGCCAGGCTCCCCACCGCCCGTGGGGAAACAATAGCCAAGCGCCAGGGAGTATTTGACCAGCGATAATCTTGGCCCGTTGTGCAGCCGCTGGCCCCCTCCCTCCTCCCCTACCTCCCTGATAAGGCCGCCCCAACCACTTGCCCAAACCCTGGAGCAGGAGGGCGGTGCCCGCTGGACTCACCATTCACCTGCTGGGGGGAGTAGGCCTCGGAGCCCGAGTCTGGGGGAGAGTCCGGCAGTGTGCTGTGAGAGCCAGGGGAAGGGGCCGGGGGGTGAGCAGCTGAGCCCCTGCCTTCCAGCTGGGCAGCTCCTCTGCATGGTAGGGTCCCAGAGCCCCCCAGAAGCTGGGGACACTGAGGTTTCCACACCCTTAGGGGCATTTCTCTGCATCACCCACATAGGGGTGCCTGGCAGGGCCTGGGGCTGAATTGTGGGTAGCGGGCTGCCCAGGATCCCCTTAGACCTACAAGGCACTTGGGGGGTAGTTCCTAGTGTCCTTGATGATGGCACAGGGACTCAAAGACTCCCGCCCCAGACCGAGGGCCAGGACTTCTTCTCTCTTCCTGCACCCATTGAATCCCCACAGCTTCCTGGAAACGCAGGGCCCTAGGGGGCTGGGCCTTGGGGCATTCAGCAGGTCGCGGGGGGCTGCCCCACCAGAGGCAGGTGTGAACTGGGAAGAGAGCCAGCACCACCGGGCCTGGGTTTATTTTTTTCTTGCAGGTTTCACTTTATCAGTGTTCAGGAAAAAGAACAAACTCAACCTAAGAGGTCAACACGTCCTGTGTGAACCCTGAGCTCGCCCAGCAAGTGGGAGGCTGTGGCCATATGGGATCCAGCTCTTTGGCCATCCCTGGTCCCCACATCTGGAGCAACTCCCCATTCCCATGCCCAGGGAACTGCCAGAGGCTATGGCCCTGTTGTGGACACAGCCCCAGGACTGGTTCCAGAGTCCCCCTGCACCCTGTGCCAGCCACCCACCCACCTTCGGGGCCTCGTGTAGACACCTATACAACTATTCAAGAAGACAGACTCTGCAGGTTTTGTGTGAATGATACAAAAACCTGGATGGGACTCAAACCCATACTCCTTGCCACAGCCTCAGGCGCCCTGCGCTGCCACTCCATCCTGCACTTCCCTGACAATGCCCGGGCCTTCTGTAATGTGTGAAGGGCTTTCACACCCTGCAGTCCCTGCAGTCCCTGCAGTCCCATGCCCCAAGTCCACAGCACCTTGTGTCTCTCTTCTTAAGTTCCTCTGGCATCTGATTATTACTCTGCTTGGGGATGTATTGGTGAATACCTCTCCCCAGTTAGGCTTCAGGATCCACTGCAGAGCCATGTGTCTGTATTTTTTTTTTTTTTTTTTTTGAGACAGAGTCTCGCTCTGTCACCCAGCCTGGAGTCCAGTGATGCAATCACTGCTCACTGCAACTTCCACCTCCCGGGTTCAAGCGATCCTTGTGCCTCAGCCTCCCAAGTAGCTGGGATTCTAGGCATACACCACCACACTCGGCTAATTTTTGTATTTTTAACACAGACTGTGTTTCGCCATGTTGCCCAGGCCAGTCTCGAACTCCAGGCCTCAAGTGATCTGCCCACCTCAGCCTCCCAAAGTGCTGGAATGCGTGAGCCACCGTGCCCAGCCTTTTTTTTTTTGAGACGGACTTTCGCTCTTGTTGCCCAGGCTAGAGTGCAATGGTGCCATCTCAGCTCACCGCAACCTTCGCCTCCCAGGTTCAAGCAATTCTCCTGCCTTAGCCTCTGAAGTAGCTGGGATTATAGGCATGCATCACCACACCTGGATCATTTTGTATTTTTAGTAGAGGCGGGGTTTCTCCATGTTGAGGCTGGTCTCGAACTCTTGACCTCAGGTGATCCGCCTGCTTCG
>NC_045446.1:11995561-12065744 GCF_002776525.5 Piliocolobus tephrosceles
CCCGACTCCTGCAGACGGCGCTCAGCGCTGGGCCGTCCCAGGCTTGCGGGGCCTGGGGCCGTCCCAGCGCGGGACCGTCCCGGGTCGGGGGGCGCGGGGCCGTCCCAGGCTTGCGGGTCTAGGGGCCTTCCCGGATCCGGGTGGCGCGGGGCAGTCCCGGGTTTGCGGGGCGCAGGGCCGTCTCGGGTCGGGGGAGCGGGGTCATCCCAGGTTTGCAGGGCGTTGGGCCTTCCCAGGTCGGGATGGGGGCGCAGGGCCACCTGGCTTCTGTGGGGTCGGGACTGGAAGGGTGTGTGTGCCCTTGCCGTCCTCGCCTTCGTCTTGCACAGGACAAGATGTCACGATTCCGAATCCAAACCCCAGAGACAGCCCCCATCCCTCTCATTAGCCACCCACCCAGCTCAGCAACAATAACAGCCTGCATTTAGGGAACGTGTGTTATATGCCAGGCCACACAGGCGTTATCTCATGTAGTCCTCACAGGCACCCTATCAAGGAGACGCTGTTGTTACCTGCATTTTACAGATGGGGAAACTGAGGCTCGCTGCATTAAGGACTGCCAGGAAGTCCTGTCCTGTGGCTGTGATGATGAAAATGTTCCCTGTGTTGTCCGGTATGGTAGTCACTGGCCACAAGTGAGTACTGGAAATGTGCCTATTGAGACTGAAGAACTGATTTTTTCATTTTGTTTAATTGTAATTAAACAGTTACGTGTGGCTGTGGTATTGGACAATGCAGGTCTAAAAGCTTCTTTTTCTTTGAGATGGAGTTCCGCTCTGTCGCCCAGGCTGGAGTGCAATGGCTCGATCTCAGCTCACTGCAACCTCCGCCTCCTGGATTCGAGCGATTCTCCTGCCTCAGCCTCCTGAGTATCTGGGATTACAGGCACCTGCCACCACGCCTGGCTAATTTTTGTATTTTTAGTGGAGACGGGGTTTCCTCATGTTGGCCAGGCTGGTCTTGAACTCCTGACCTCAGGTGATCCGCCCACCTTGGCCTTCCAAAGTGCTGGGATTACAGGCATGAGCCACGGCTCCTGGCCCTGGCCAAGCATTTCAAGGTCATTAAAGTTCAGAGTCAAATCCTGGCTACCCCAGGAATCCAAGCTCTCCTTTACCATGGCCCTGTCTGGTATAATGAAACCTGGAGATTCTAACTCGATATAAGTCCAGGATAAAGCCATTGTCCTTGTGCCCCTGCCTTCACCCTTATGACTGACTGCCTCTGCATCTCTGTCCCGCCCAACTTGCACAGCCTCTTGTCTCAATGATTTCCCCTTCAGTCCTCCCAAATCACCCTTTCTGAAACATACATCCAATCATGTCATTCCTTTGCGAAACTAAGTTTCCCTTTGCACTCAAAACAACATCTGAATGTCTTGCTCTGGTTTCTCAGGCCCCACCTCTACCACTGACCTCAGCTCTTCCCTTCTCTACATTGCTCGCTGAATAACAGCTACTAAGGGCTCCTTGCCATTGCTCAAACATGCGAGGTCCACACCTGCCACAGGGCCTTGGCACATTCCATCTGTTTACAATGCTTGTCTCCACATGGCTAGTTCTTTGTAGCAGTTGGTCTCAGCTCAAATGTCATGTCCCCAACCACCCTACCTAAAGCAGTTCTCCCTACCTACGCCTTTCTTGTTCACCATGTAAATGATTCCTGTTTAGTTTCTGTTATTATCCTTCTTGCTCTAGAACGAAAGCCCTATGAGGGCAAGATATCTTTCTGTATCGGTCACTGCTATAACTTCAACACCAAGAACATGACCTGGCAAGCAGTAGGTGCTCAATAAATGTGTTGAATGAATAGATGGTAGCATCTTCAAACTACCGAATCCAGTCAGGCTCCAGTGGCTCACACCTGTAATCCCAGCACTTTGGGAGGTTGAGGCAGGAGGATCGCTTGAGCTCAGGAGTTCAAGACCAGCCTGGGCAACATGGCAAGAGCCTGTCTCTACAAAAAATAAAAAAATTAACTAGGCATGGTGGCACATGCCTGTGATCCCAGCTACTCGGGAGGCTGAGTCAGGAGGATCACTTGAGCCCAGGAGGTTGAGGCTGCAGTGAGCCATGTTTGCAGCACTGCACTCCAGCCTGGGCGACAGACCAAAATCCCGTCTCCAAACACAAACAAACTAACAAAAATCTACAGAATCCCAGACCTCTGAAACCTTGGGAGCAGATCATTCTGGAATCCCCAACCTAGAGAATCATCCCGCTTCAGAGTGGCTCAACTTGAAGCCTCTTAGGACCCTTCAAGGCAGTGTGTAAAAGCTGGGAAAACCTACCTCACCCAATCACTGTTTGACAAGCCACTAAATGGAGGCCAGAGGTGTGGGGGACTGCTGGCAGATCAAGATGCCAACCTAGCCCGCCTCGGACTCTCACCTCTGCCTTGCAGCATCCCTGGGGAGAGCGGGGCACAAGCCAGGCCACCGGGTGGGGATGCGTGAGAGGCCTGGAAGCCGCTCCCACCCCAGCCTCCCTGTCGGTCCTCAGTGGCCAGCCGTGGGGGAGGGGCAGCCAGTGCCTGAGTCCCAGATGTGGCCCAGTCAGCAGGCCCGTGGTGGCCCGCCGAGGGGGGTCAATGCCACGACAGTTCTGGGGTTGGGGGAGGGGGTGCTGAGGCCGGCGGGTGCCTCACAATGAGGTTTTGTCCCTCTGGGGGCCGCTCTCGGAGCTGTTGCTCTTAGATATATAGAATGGGATTTTGCTGGAAGGCCCCAGCTGTGTGTCCTGACCGCAGCTCCCCCACTGCCTGCGCAGGGGCTGGGCTGAGAGGGGGGAGAGGGGCCACACTGAGACTCCTATTCTTTTCCAGCTGATACACCCAGAGGTTTTTCTCCCTCCGCAGACTCCCTTAAGACAATTGTTATTCTCCACCCTGCCCCTCCTCCGCCCGGGGTCAGGCCTGCCTGCAGACAAAGTAGACACCCGCCTACACCATGCGATTCTTAAAAACGGATTTACACTATGAGTTGCCTGGGACCAGCCACAGAACCAGCTTCTCTATAAGCCTCCACGTACCCATGGATCTTTCCTCCATATCCCGCGTGCTACATAACTGACCATCATCTAAGTTCTCACCACCATCCGTTGAGCTACACATTGTCCCTGTCCTGGTCAGCAAGGGCTGGAGGTAGAAGGGAAGACTCGTACTTTGTCCCTAACGCTCCAACTCCATTGAATTATAATCAATTAAGATTATAGATCATTCATTTTCTGGGGTAGCCTTGAAGTTGGAAGGGGTGGAATGGAGCCTCCTGTTAACCCCATAGGAGCTGATCCGGCCAAGGGAGCTCAGGCCCTGCCATCTCCCCTGTTCAACTAGGTCACTGAGCAAAGGAGCAACTGTCCCCAGGGATTTTCATCTCTGGACTGGAGGAAAGAGGTGACTGAAATGTCCCAGACTCAAGGGTTCAGCCAAGAGTCGAGGCTGCCATCTGCCAACTCCATAATGAAGTTGGGGCCCAAGTACCACTGGGGCAGGCAGGTAGCTAGGCCGGTGAAAGGGGCACAGGGGACTTGCATACCAGGACCTAGGGGGCCCATCAATGGAGATGAGTCCCCATCTGTGCCCCTGGCTTCCCTACCGTGCCACAGTGAGGGGCTGAGACTTTAGCCCTAGCCCAGAAGATACGGCTGTCCCCTGTGGCCAGCTCCACCTAGTCGCCAAGGCCTGCCCTCTGTCCTCAGAGGCCTCATCTATAAAGGATGCTCAGTATCCCTGCCTCACAGTGGAGGCAAAGTGCCAGGTCAGTGATCAGTAAATGGTGCCCTCTCCAGTTCCAATCAGCTCCCAGCACCCATCACTGGGCCTTGAGTGGGAGCAGGGCCAGGAGGAGGTGGCAGACAGAGGGCAGCACCGGGGAGAGGGATGCTGGGACCTGAGGGTTAATTGGTAATGGGTGTAGAGGCCAGCCCAGGAGAAGGTAGAGCCCTGTCCTCCCCACCCCGGGACTCTCCTGCCCTCCCATGGACCCACATAGCACTGGCATCAGGCCATTTCACAGAGGAAGAGGAGGGCTGAAAGCGGGGTGAGTGTCAATCCAGCAAGCCATGAGGCTGGGGGTCCAGCTTCCCTGGACTAGGGCCCAAGGGTGCACCTGAGTGTGGGGGCCTGCAGGGTAGATCCCCTTCCTGACTGCAGGGGCACCAGGACAGGAGGGGGCTGCTGCAGGTACTGAGTGGAGCTCGAGGCAGAGTGCCTCTCTAGCCCTTCCCAGCACTGACCTCTCAAGACCCTCCCCATGCCACACCCTGGCTGCGGCCCCGGGCAAGCCACAGAGCCTCCCTGGCTTTCAGTTTCTTCTGCCTGTGCTGTGCTCACCGGACAGGATAATTTGCAGACCAATGAGACCACTGAGGGCAAAGAACCTCTGAAAATCATCAGGTGTGGTGGAGGCCAGAGTCCTAGGCTGGGAGGCCCTGATTCTGGTCCCCAGTCTGTCCCCACCTCCCAGGCGACCTTGGGCAGGTCTTCACCCTTGTTTGGCCCGTTTCTTCTTCTGTTCAGTGGCTGTGGGTGAAGACAGGCTCTAAGGCCGAGGGCATTCTTCTATCACCCTCCCCAGCCCCTCACCAAGTAGGGTCACTGGACACTGGGGGCTGAGATGGGGGCAGGGTAGGGGGAAGGGAAAGGTCCGGTCAGCTTGGCTGGGTCAGTGCCTGTGACTTGACTCTGCGGCCAAGGCATGGATGAACAGCGCCACCTGCTGTGTGGAGGGGGCAGGCCCCACCACCTGGGCCTTCCAGCCACTCCCCAGGCCTCACTGCCCCAAAGCCAGGCTGGGTTGGGGGTTCCTGGGCTGCACTGGCCCTGGCCAGGTATTTTGTGCCCTCTTAGGAAAGCCCTCAGCAAAGACTGGGCCCTGCATTTCAGTGCTGTCCCACTGGGATCTTCCAACCTTGCCTGCCCTAGCTGTCCGCATTGTTGGGGAGGGAGGTGGGCATGGTCAGACCAGCCTGGTCCCCCAATTGCTGGCTCAGCAGTCTTGGGCAGCTTATCCTCTCTGAGCCTCAGACCCCTCAGGGAGGAAGGGGTGGCCAGCAAGCTGTATCTTTCCAGGCTGCAGTATGAACGTGCACCCGCTGGCACATCTCTCACACAGGCAGGACTCCGCAAGCGGCTGCCCTCATTCACAGGGGGCTTCGAGGGTCTTCTACTCCCTCTCTGCAACTCAAAGTGTGGCCCTGGGCCAGGGCACTGGCCGAGCAGGAGCAGGTTAGAAATCTATACCTGCCCCACCCCAGACCACTGAACCTGCACCTGCATTTAGCAAGCGCTCCAGTGAGTCATGAGCACCGTGAACACTGAGAAGCAAAGCACTAACCCAGTAGAAACAAAGGGCTGAACCTGAACCACCCAGACACACCTTCCATCTTGGGATGAAACGGGCTCTGGTCCCAAGGAATCTGTTTCCCCCTTAGGCTTTCTGTTCCATCCAGGGAACAGTGGCAGAGGCCCTCCTGGCCCCCTGCCCCATGCCCAGCCCCTGCTCTGCTGCAACCTCGACATCAGGTTTCTACACAGTCCCCACCTGAAGCAAAGACATTCGAGGCAGCCAGCGTGCTTCTACATCCGGTTTATACACAGCTCTATACAATATACAGAAACCTTTATATACAGATATATTTATAGAATAAGCTATATTAATTTCTCTTCTTTTTACAGCAATATTAGTTTGGATCTTTCATACATTAAGTACAAAAAAGTCTGGGGAGAATGGCACGTAAAGTGCGTGAGGGTCTGTGGGGCCTGGCTGCTCGCTACTGATTGCATACGGAGTCGCCTAGGCCCCTGGGCGGACAGGCCCGCACGCTTGTGCTGCAGGTCTGGGGATGGAGTGGGGGTCGGTCTGAGCCGAACCGGGCTGAGGGGGGTGGCTCAGATCCCCCAGTGTGGTATGGGGTGGAGGAGGGAGACGTGCAGCAGGCCCATCCTTCAGGGGCAAGGTGGGTAGGAGGCAGATTAGGGGTGGGCTGCCCCTGGGTGCCCAGGACTAAGCCCAAGCCTGCCCCAGCCCCAAGCCTGAAACATGCTGTGGCTGCAGCCTTGGGGGTGGGGGGTCTGTCCCTGATGGCTCAGTCCTGGGGTGGGCGACATGCCCACATTAGAGGTCCCAGGGCCCACCCTGGCAGAGGAATTAAAAGACCAGACATCAAGTCTCTCCCTGTGACTGGGGTACTTGTCAGATCTGTCCTCTGAGAGTCTATCTTGTTTGCTAAACTCTCAAGAGCCACTGATTTTGTCTTGTTTCTGTGCTGGGCTGAAGCTGTGCCTCAGCAGGGCCAGGGTGTCCTTGAGTCTGGTGAAGGTAGGAGTTACACAGGATGAGGGGAGACCCAGCTCCCTCTGTCAGGGTGGGCGGGGGTTCCCAGGACAGCCATCCGGGCCAGTCCCAGCTGTGTGGGGAGCTGGGGGCCAGGATACCAGTGATCATGAGACGGGGGGCTCTTCGTCAGGGGAGCCTAGGCCACTCAGGGAGGCTGTGGGCGGGGCCAGAGTGGGAGGGACCATGCCACCGCAGAATGAAGGCACGAGCAGGCGGTCAGCCGTGCAGTCAGCGCCTTGGTACACACCAGTCTTCCAAACCAGGGGTCAGAGCAGCAGGCGCGATAAGAACAGATGGTGTCTAAAGCTGAGCTTGTCCCTGCAGCCCTGCCTCGAAGGCCCCATCATGCTCCCTGACCGTTTCCTTGGCAGGCTGGGAGGGACAGCAGGCAGGCAGGGCAGGTAGGGTGGGCGGCCCCAGCAGCCCCTTCCTCAGGAACGGTGCACACTCATGCACATGCACACGCGCTGACACTAGCATGCACACCCTCCCACCCCGCTTCTGGGGAAACACCGGGTTGCTACCTCCCTAACTGCTTCCCAAACCCAGCAGGGAAGGAACCCCTATGGGGACCTCAGGCTAAACCAGGACTGCTCCCAGCCCTAGGCCCCTCCCTGGGCAGTAGACAGAGGTCTCCAGCCAACGCCCACCATACCCCACTCTTGGCCCCACCTCCTAACAACATGACATTGAGGGTGGGAGGAAGGAAGGCCTGCTCCCAGGAGGGTGCCCAGGCCAGCGAGGAGGGAAAGCTGAGGGGGACTAGGGTGTGTTGGTTCCAGATCCCTGGCCCAGAGCTGCCTAGGCATGGTGGGGGTGACACCAAGGGGTCAGGTGGCACCCTCAGAAGAAGGGAGCTCTCGGTGCCTTCCCTCTGCCCAGGGCACTGACACTGCAGCTGGGGTGCTCACAGCAGTGCCCACCACCCTCTGGGTGGCCAGGATCCTTGGGGGTAGAAGGTAAGCCAGGAAGTAGCCAGCAGGCAGGGCAGGCCTGGGTGCCCAGGACCCATGAGCAGAGGAGGCAGCATGAGAGGCACAAGGCAGAGAAGGGGCGGCCCTGACCCCACCCTCCTCTGGCCCCTCCAGGCCCCTGGCTGCCTTGGGCCCTGCGCAGAGGAGGGCTACTGAACACGAGTGGGCAGGGGGCTTGCAAGCCCACAACACATCCTGGGCCAAGCCCAGCAGCTTCTGTAAACATATACAGCACTGCAGGCCACCTTGGCAGGGGCACCCCAGGGGGCTGGCCAGCAGGCACCAGATCTGGGGGGTGGCCAGGGCAGATGCCAGCCTGGACCACAGATGAGAATACATGTGTGTGGGACACTGCTCTCCCCCCGGCCCCTGGCCCCTGGGAGAGCAGCCAGCAGGCAATGATGGGAGGCAGCTTGCCCATGGCCTGTCCTGGAGCAGGGGGTGCCAGAATGCCCCCATGGAGGCCAGTCAGGCTGAGTGTGGCCCACCCAGCAGACTGCCCAGGCTCCTCCCTACTCCTCACCCTTCCCCATCTTTCCCCATCTGCGGGGCCAGATCCCAGCCACCTTGGCTCTGGGGGTCCTAAGCTGAGGTAGGGATGCGGACCCCCAGCTCAGCAGCGATGCCTGTGCCTGAAGCTAAACTGCCCCTGGGGGGGTCTGTCCTCAAAGCTGCCCGGCAGGGGACAGGCACCAGGTGCCCACGGGGCCACCTGCTCCTGCCTGGGCCCAGCTGGCCACACAACAAGGGTGCTAGCGTGCTGAGATGACCAGCTCATCTTGCTTGGCGGGGCTGGCTCCGTGGCCAGTGGGGGTAGAAGTCCGGATCTTGTCAGCTGCCAGGCATTCCTGGCTACTGAGGCCCGTGGGCGTCAGGTCCATGAGCTCCCCCGAGGAGCTGAGCGGGAAGGAGGGCGAGAGCGAGATGCCCGAGGAGGGGTCGGCTGAGCCGGCAAAGAGCCGTGGGGGCTTGGGCACCAAGTTGGGCTCAAACTGGGCACGGAGCAGGATCTCTTGCTGGCTGGGGGACTTGGGGCCCTCGGCATAGTCGCTGGTGGGACTCTCAGGCACCACCATGCAGTAGAGGTCCTGGAAGGAGCTGCTCTTGCTGTCCAGGTTGAAGAGGCTGTCGATAAACTCGGCGAATTCCAGCACCTGAGGACTGGGCGAGTCCCCCAGGCGCCCATTGTGCAGCGCCAGCTCCCCGCGGGAGGCCAGTACACCACCCCCACCCCCAACCTCTTCCTCCTCGTCATTGGCTGAGGCACTGGGGGGCCGCTCAGGAGTGACGCCCCCGCTGCCCAGAGCTGCCTCCAGGGGCTGCGTGTCCTGCGAGTGCTTGGACAGGCTGTCAGCCGCCAGCAGCTCAGTGCGCGAGCTCAGGGATGGGTTTTCCTCAGGGATGGCAGGGTCAATGTAGAACAGGTGGCCTTCGTCACGCTCCAGCACAGCGTGGAGGCTGGGCGAGCCACGGATGCTGCGGAAGCCCGAGGAGCGGCGCGAGTCGAAGCTGTACAGGGACTCAGTGTCCGAGAGGCTCTCCATGGTGGCCAGTGGTGCCCGCCGGGCCTGGAGCTCTGCTGCCAGCCGTTCCTGGGTGGACAGCAGCAGCAGCTCCACCGGGTCCTGGCGGGCTGCCGCTGCCGCAACCACCGGCGACAGCAGCCGTCCCTCCGAGAAGCCCTCCAGGCTCATCTCAGACTGGGACTTGCTCCTGCAGAGGGAGGGGAGAGCAGGGGGTATGAGACTCAGAAGGGAGAGGGGACTGAATCCCAGCTCCTTGGCTAAAAAGAACTTGCAGGGAATAAAGGGTACAGTTAATTTAGCAGTTGTTGATGGTTTGGGGCAGGGAATGCTTACATTTTTATTTTTATTTTTATTTTTGAGACGGAGTCTCGCTGTCGCTCAGGCTGGAGTGTAATGGTGCAATCTCAGCTCACTGCAACCTACGCCTCCTAGGCAGGTTCAAGCGATTCTCCTGTCTCAGCCTCCTGAGTAGACGGGATCACAGGCATGTGCCACCACATCCGGCTAATTTTTATATTTTTAGTAGAGACGGGAGTTTCACCACATTGGTTAGGCTGGTCTCGAACTCCTGACCTCAGGCGATCCACCCACCTTGGCCTCCCAAAGTGCTGGGATTATAGGCGTGAGCCACCGCGCCTGGCCAGGAATGATTATTTTATTTTATTTTATTTTATTTGAGACGGAGTCTCGCTCTGTCCCCCAGGCTGGAGTGCATTGGCGCGATCTTGGCTCACTGCAAGCTCTGCCTCCCGGGTTCTCACCATTCTCCTGCCTCAGCCTCCCGAGTAGCTGGGACTACAGGAGCCCGCCACAGCGCTCGGCTAATTTTTTGTATTTTTAGTAGAGACGGGGTTTCACCATGGTCTCCATCTCCTGACCTTGTGATCCGCCCGCCTTGGCCTCCCAAAGTGCTGGGATTACAGGCGTGAGCCACCGCACCCGGCCGGAATGATTATTTTTTAAAAACAACTCACAAGAATCCAAGATAAAAGACAAAATAGTTGATGCTGGGTTGAGCCGTGGTGGGGGGTCCCTAAGGGGCTAAGGCCCTGCTGGCAGCACTAGGACTTCAGGAGTGCCGCTGGGGTTCTCTGCACCAGAACCCCTGTCATTGTACCAATGCAAGAATGAGGCTCCAAGAGACTGGCTGCTCCAGGTCACTCATGAGGCCACAGTGGAATGCGAGAGACAGTGGGAGGGAGGGAAGGAGGGAAGGAAGGACAGAGGGCAGCAGGGAGGAGACAGGGAAGGGAGAGAGCCCTGCCCAGAGCTGCCCGACTGGTTCCACGCCAATCTCAGAGCCAGCACCCCTGGGTGCCACTCCCAGGGATCTCATCACTTCCCTCCTCATCCGGGTCTCCTCCTGGTCTGTCCCATGGGCTGCAGCCCTCTGCTGGGTGGGGAGCCTGGGGCTCCGCAGACCAGCCTGCAGGGAGTGGGTGACGAGGCAGGAAGTGGGTGGCTTGCAGCAGTCACTGCAGCCAGAAATGGACACTGGCTTCTTCATCTGGTTGTGCAGCTGCCACAGGAAATCACAAATGGCAGGGAGAGATGTCCGGGTGTCCCTACCAAGGGCCAGGAAGCAGCCTCTTGACCAGATCTGTGACCAAGCACACAGGGCCTATGTGGAAAGGTCCTAGAAAGGCAGGACAACCCTCCCTGGAAGGACTACCACTTAAGAGCCTTGCAACCCTCAAAGAGTGTGTGAATAGAAAGGGTGCTGCAGCCCGCACGTGCGTGCCCCTGAGCATATGCGCGTGCCCCTGCATGTGTGCACGCCCCTGTGAGCACGTGTGCACGCACCCATGAGCACGTGTATGCACACCTGTGAGCATCTGTGCACACCTCTGTAAGCATGTGTGCACGCACCTGTGAGCACGTGTGCACGCCCCTGTATGTGTGCACGCCCCTGTGAGCACGTGTGCACGCCCCTGTATGTGTGCACGCCCCTGTTCATGTGTATGAGTGTGTAGACCAGATGTCTGTGTATGTCAGCTGGCCTGTGTGTCTGGGTCTGCGCACGGGTGTATTCATGCATTTTCATGAGCGGCTGCCTGTCCACGTGTGTCCTTGTATATGTGTCTCCACCTTTGTCCTGGTGTGTGTCTTGTACATGTGCATGTCTACAGGGGGTGACATGTGTAATGATAACTAATAATGTATGTGTGTAAGCTTCGATACAAATATGGAAGTAAATGGGTGTCCATCTGTTTGGGTCTAAGTGTGAAAGAGTAAATCTGTGCAGGCCAGGCACGGTGGTTCACCCCTGTAATCCCAGCACTTTGGGAGGCTGAGGCAGGCGGATCACCTGAGGTCAGGAGTTTGAGACCAGCCTGGCCAACACGGTGAAACCCCATCTCTACTAAAAATACAAAAATTAGCTGGGCGTGGTGGCAGGTGCCTGTAATCCCAGCTATGTGGGAGGCTGAGGCAGGAGAATGGCTTGAACCCGGGAAGCAGAGGTGGCCAGTGAGCCCAGATTGCACCACTGCACCCCAGCCTGGGGGAGAAGAGCGAGACTTCATCTCAAAAAAAAAAGAAAAAAGAAAAAAGAAAAAAGAGTGAATCTGTGCTTTTGTGGCCCAGGGTTTGTGGGTCTGTGTGCCTCCCCTGGCCCACGTGGGATTCAGGGACAGCAGGCTGGGGGATAGCTGGAGCACAGAGCGGGGGTTTGACCCCTCCTGTGCACGTGTGCAGAGCTGAGCCCAGTACATGCACAAAATGCACATGCACACAAGTTTATGTGCTCTGAACCACACTCACCCTGGGGTGGGGCTGGGAGTAGCCAAGGCTCACCTGACGCTGCTGTTGCGGTGGTCTGCAGTTGGCAGCTCCAGGGCGAGGCCAGCGGGCATGGGTGGCCCCGTGGGGAGTGGCTGCTGCTGGAAGATGAGCTCAGGAGTTAGGTCCACCTCGGTAGGGCTCACCATGACCTTGGCAGCAGAGAGCAGAGCGGTCTTCCCCTTATTGTAGTTCTCCAGCACCTGAGGACAGGACAGAGGAGGCTGGGGGTGGTGGAGGGACAGCAGGCCCCATTCTGGGGCCAATGTGGAGCCAGGGCCCAGGCCTCTCAGGCCAAGCAGAGCCTCATGGAGTCACCTGGGTCCCACTCTCCTCCTCCTGAGGGCATCACTCCCCAAGGCCTGAGACTTGCCCATCTGGTCACAACATGCCCCACAGCCCGGCGAGTGTTCCTGCCCTGCCTGCCTTCAGCCTTTCTGCAGACAGGGAGTGGCTGTGGCTGTCGCTGCTTGCCCATGCATCTGTTAAGTGCCAGGTGGCCTTCAGGGCCTCTGAGCTGAGCCTGCCTAAGGGACAGGCCCCTGGAAGTCTCCTTATCTCCTCCCCACCATGGGGCAACGTGATGATGTGGAGAGAGCCAGGGGTGTGAGGTTGAAGTATTTGAGTGGGGCTTTCTGGCCCAGCTACCTACTTCTCTGAGCCCCAGCACCCATGTCTGTAAAATGGGGCAGTGATCCGACGGTGCTTACGGGGTTCTGATGGGGTGACAGTGCCTTGTTCCCTGGTGATACCCTGCCAGGAACTGCCTCACCTTGTTGAGCCCCTCCATGACCACATAGGGCAGGTGCTCGTGCAGCATGGCTGGTGAGATGATCACCTCATTGAAGGCCTTGTTGTCGCCCCAGATGGCGAAGTACGTGGGTTCCTCCTGCTCACAGCAGCTGAGAGGGACGTGGGCAGAGGGGAGTTCAGGATAGGGTGGTGGCCTGGCCCTCAGCTCCTGGCTCTGCTCTCTGCCCTGCTCAGCAGGGCTGGCATGGTTTGGAGGCCCCTGGCCTGCCTGGCAGCAGGGCTCTGTTCCCTGGCCTGGCTCCTGCCCTGCCCTCAGCCTGGGAAAGGCTGACCTTGAGCCTCAGCCATGGTCCCTCCACAGCCTTCGACCAGCTTTTGGCCTGGGTCACACCCGTTCCACCTGCTGCAGGGCCCAGCTCACCAGCTTTGTGTCAGGCGAGGAAGCCGACCCTGGAGGGAGGAGCCAGCGCCCAGCTGTCTGAAGGAGCGCGGTGGGAAAGGTCTGCCCACTTGCCTGCTCCTGTTCTCTTTCCTGGCGCGGCCCCCACCTTGCTCACAGCTGTCTTCGAGGAATCCCCTTGATGAAGCCAAGTGACAACTGAGGTGTAAGCTGGCCAGGGCCTGAGGGGTGAGCCCTCCAGGGCACCTACTTTTAAATGGACCACGAGTGGGGACAGTTGCCCTGGGGGACACAGGGAAGGGCTGACGCTGGAGGCGAAGCCAAACTATGGAGAGAGATGCCTGGAGTCCTGCTCGGGGCTGGCCTTTTGTTCCATTTCCAGAGCCCGATGCTGGGGAAATCCCTCCATGGAAGCCCTGGGCCATCTTCTCCCAGTCTCCAGCCCCAGCCCTGAGGGGTGACTAAGCCAAGGCCGCTACCCCCTGCAGCAGCAGACCCTGGCAGAACCTACCAGCACTGCTCCGCAGGGTGGTTGTGGACCACGTGGATGATGCGGCCAGGCGGGTAGAGTGGAGTGCTGGCTGAGAGGGCGATAGTTAGATCGCTGGGGTGGGTCCAGAGCCGCGTGCTGGCCAGAGTGGTCACCTCAACCTCCTCGGGCAGTTCTGACTTGGGGATGCATTTGGTGGCCCCCACGATGATCCGCCACTGTGTGGGGTGGAGTGGGAGACATGGGGACAGAGCTAAGTGGCACTGGTTGGGGGGCAGGGGCAAGGGGACTGAGAAGGAGGGCTCAGCAGGTGAGAGGTGGGTGGTGAGATGGCAAAGGGGCAGGGGAAGGGCAGTGGCCGGAGCATTAAAGGTCGGTGCCCACCTGAAGAGGCAGTGGCTGAGGTGCACGGTGGCCAGACGGCCAATAAGGTGCCAAGGACAGATGACATGGAATTGTTGAATTTCAGGGCTGGCAAGGGGCTGGAAGCCCAGCCAACCCCTAATCTAGTAGATGGGGAGACAGGCCCAGTGAGGGGAAGGGACTTATTCTGGGTCACTCTGCAAGTCCAAGACAAAACACACCCTGGAGTTGAGTCCAGCTGGACCTGCCAGGCCTGGCCTGACGAAAGCCCAGGACTAATCTGGTGGGAGCAGTTCCACCTCCCCAGAACCAGGCTCCTCCAGGCAGGCACAGTCCCACAAAGCTTTGCTGCCCTGCTCACCGCCTGGCACCTGGTACCTGGCCCAGGGCCCTGCCTGCCACAGGGTCTAGGGCACCAAAGCTGGGAACGGTCCAGACGGGGCTGAGACGGTGAATGGGCGGAGGGCTCGCCCGGGGCAGGGGGTGGGGGGCGGGGGCCGAGGAGGGGTGACCACACAGAGGACCCTCTCCTCCTGCGCCTGGCCTGCTTCAGTGTGCCTGGCCACCACGTCCCCACCCCCACCTGGCCAACCCGCCCGCCAGTGTCCTCCAGAGACCTGATGCGGATTAGAAAGGGCTGACCCTCTCCTCTCGGCCACAGCAGAAAATGAGAACAAACTGTACCCAAATCCTCTCCACGGGTCATTCCCAGCCCTCTCTGAGCCTGGGGAATCTCAGAGGCTTCGGCAGAGGCCTTTCCTCACCGCTCAAAGTCTCCAGATCGCTTTCTCCTGACTGTGGGCAGCTCCCAGTTCTGTGTGATGGAAGCCTCTCGGTTCCCATCCGGATTCTGTTCTAACCTGTTATCCGAGTAAATGCAAGTCCCTCCCACTCTGGGTCTCAGTTTCCCTGTCTGCACAATGACAGGTGTTGTATGGGTTGAGCCTAGGGAATGCTGAGGGTCTGACATCCTAAAGTTCCCATGACACCAGCCACACCCTGCCCTGGCCTCCCATGGCAGGGCCTTTTGTGCTTTGTCCCAAGAAACCAGTGGGGGTCAAGGGCAGGGACAGATGAGGCTGCACAGAGGCAGGGTGCCCAGGCGGGGGCTCACTTTGGGCTTGGTGCTTCGCTGCAGGACGTCCAGGAGCTGTCTGCGGAAGCCTTCCAGCTGGGAGAGGCCAATCCTGGGGAGGGAGCGAGACAGGGCCGTCAGCCAGGCCTGGTCAGGGGCTATGAGAGGTACGGGGCGAGGGGCGGAGGAGCAGGCACACGCCTAGCCCCTGGAACAAGAAGACACATCAGCTAGGGTCATGGGGTGGAGATGCATCCACAGAGCAGCTCCCCAGAGCAGAGCCGAAGAGTGGAAGGACAGGCAGGGAGGGCACCAGCACGTGTGTTCACCTGGGCTTCTCACCATTGGGCAACTAACGGTGGGGAGGGGCATGGAGTCCCTTGAGAGACTGGAATTGGAGTGAGAGCGACACAGGGGCTGGGGGATGGGTAGAGGCCTGGAGGAGAGAGGAATAGCCTGGCAAGGGACTGTGGAGTCGGGGGAAGGACTCACCTGGGGACGAGGTCTTTGCCCAGAACCACAGCAGTCACGAACTCCTTGGAATACTCCATCGCATCCTCACTGCAAGGGAAGCCGAAGCAGAAGCTAAGGCCAAGGGGGAGGGCGGTGGTGTTCCGGAATCGGGGGCCAGCCATGAGCAAGCTCTGTTCTTGCACTCCTGGGTTGGCTCCCGGGGAGCTGGCTGGTGGCAGGCTGGGCTGCCTGCCCCCTACTCTGTCTTTCCCGCTGGTAAGGCTTTGCTGGGTAGATCCTGGGGGGCGCATGGCATTTCAGAGCCCCCACCCTCCACTCTCCAAGCCACTCCCAGACCTTCATGGGACTAGAAGTCAGACTCCCAGTCCAGCCCCTAGCACCAGCCAACCCTCAGCCTCCACTGGTCCCAACTGCCCCAGCCCACTCTGAGGCCCCAGGCGGCTCACCTCAGCAGGCCCCCTGGCGGGGAGTAGGCAAAGCACTTGAGGGTTGGGTACTGTGGGCGCAGAAGGAAGGAGAGGATGGCAGCGGTGCCCGCACCCAGGGAGTGGCCCACCACAATCAGGCCGTAGTGTTTGGTTCCGCGGCCCTGGAGACCGAGAGAAGCCTGAGAGCCCTGCCCCGCTGCCTGCCAAGCGACTGTCTTAGCCAACCCAAGGAAGGCAGAGGGTCCTCCCATCTTCCCAGAGTCCTGGGATCATGGCTGTGCTGTGTGAATGCTGGGGCGCAGAGAACCAAGCTAGGTCCCCACAGAGCGACTGCGCAGGCTGACTGTTCTAATAAACTCTTACTTATGCTTCCAAACCTTGCTCACAGGTTATGTCCTTGGGGAAGCTCTCCTGATTTTCCAGGAGCGGTTCGCTCCCTCTAGTCATTGCATCTGTGCCTGGGATGGAGTTTTTATGACCACAGTGATTACTCTGCTATAGACATGTGGTTACCTGACCCCATCTCTCCACCATCACTACCAGACTGAAGTCTCCTGAGGCCAGAGCCTGCTTTGCTTTGGAAAGGGCAGCTGGTGGCACCTCAGGAGCTACCTGCACAGACCGTGGCCAGTGGGCAGGACTCAGTTCCCGCCCCTCCCTCAGTTCCCCCCTTCTCTCTGCTCTGTATTTTGAGCCTCTCCATGTTTCCTTCTGACAAATGGTTCTGCAGCTATGAAGCTTAAAAGCCGCCTGCCCTGAATCATCTTTGTGCCTCTGGTGTCTGGCATGAATCAGGTGCCCAATGACTGTGGGTGGGGCGGAGCAGGACGCCCACGGGACCTGGCACAAAAGAGGAGGGGTTGGGAGCCAGGCTCAAAGAGGTTGCAGGAGCCTGGCTTGCGTGGGAGGTGCGAGGCTCCGTCACCCATCCATCCTCTCCTCTCTCTGCTGCCTTGGAGGAGGGGGACCCAGGTGTGACAAGGGCTTGGTGTCATAGAAAATGCCTCACCAGGTCTCGCCCAAAGGCCTGGGAGAGGACCATCTCCTGCTCCAGTTTCTTCTTGATGTACTCAGCTGAGAGGACCATTCCCTGGGTGGGCAGGAACAGAAGCAGGCGTTGGTGGAAGGCCTCCCAGTGACCAGCAAACCCACAGTGACCTGCAGCTCAGGAACTCCGCCCCATCCCTTTTTCCCTTTGGGCCTCGTGACAACCCGGCTGTGGGGGCTGGCAGACATGCTGACCGTGTCACTTCCATTTCACAGGTGGGAACTGAGGCTCAGAGGGCCGGTGTGGCTAATGAAGCTGCTATGATCACTTCCCAGCTGCCTCTCAGGTTCTTCCATGGACAGGCTTTGGGCTGGGCAGGGCAGTGGGGGTCGCAGCAGTGGGCCGCATGGGCCTTCCAGACTAATCCATGCCTCTCTGACCAATCTCTTCCAGTGAGCCCAGCAGGCAGGGAGGAACCCCCAACAATACACGCCTCTGCACGCTGGCAGGGGAGGAAAGAAGCCCAGGGGCCCTGGGATCCATGATGTGGGGTACCTTGTGGCCTAGCCAGGTGCCGTGGTGCCCCTCCACGGGGAGGCGCTCAGCGTCACCCGTCAGGTCAGTCAGGGCATCCTTGGGGAGAGAGGAGACAGGTGAGGGGTGGGCTAAAGAGGATAGGAAGAGGGAGGCAGGCACCCCCGGGGGCTGGGAGCCACGGGCAGCGTACCTTGGGGGACAGGGTCCCCCGGATACTGATCACCACCTTCTTCTTGTCATGGTCCACCGCCACGTAGAAGGGCGTTTCGTAGACCTAGGAGGCGGGCAGCTCGTGAGCCTGAGCGGCCCTGGTGGGGCCAGACTCGGGGAAAGTGACCTAGGCAGGTCTCCTTCCTGGCCAGGAAATCTGGCTCCACCAGCCATGGGGCCTCTGCCGCTGGAAAGGCTGACGGGCTCCCAGGGTCACTGGGGATCTCCTCCTGACCCCAGTCACAGGCCTGCCCTGCCCTCCCAGCTCCTTGCTGGCACTGGCAGCCCTGAGTGCCACCACTTGCCCCTCAGTCCAGGTGATGTCTGCCCCTCCCTGCTTCTGCCCTCACCTCCTTTCCCCAAAGGGCTAGGGCCCGGCAACCCAAACACTGGGTGTGGGGTTGACGTCAGATTTCCCAGCCCCAGAGGTGGTGCAGGTAGGCCAGGGTCCAGGGAGGAGGGGGTCTGCCCAGCTAGGGATGCCTGGAAGCTGCAGCCAGCCAGCGCTAGCGCCAGCACCAGCCAAGCGAGGGCTCCTGCTGGCCTGGAAGGACAGCCTCAGCACCCTAGACCCTCAACTGCCTGCTCCGGACACCAGGCTCCCGCCCTGCCTGGCCTCACCGCATCGTGGCAGGAGGTATAGACGATGTCCACCGCAGTCATGTTCTCATCCAGGAAGTGGCGCCGGATGGCAATGGCGTTACAGCCACAGCAGTTGTCTTCCTCGATGGTGACTCCAGGGGCGAACCGCGGCCTCGCAGGACACAGGCAACACCTGGGGTGGAGTGACAGAGAGTCAGGGCCAGGGAGTCCCTGAGGGAACAACTGTCTCCTGCCACCGTCCCTGGAACCAGTTCCAGTTGGGCGTTCAGCCCCACTGCCTCTCCCAAATCACCCTTGCTAAGTCCTGGTGACCCCCACGTCACCAAATCCACTGGCCACTCTTAGCCTTCCTCTTAACTGAGCTCTTGGCAGCACCTGACCCTGTGGGCCCTTCCCTCTCCCCACCTGGCTGGGGCCCCCTCCTCTCTGGGATCTCCCCTCTGGGCAGGGCCTACTCAGCGATGCCCCCAACACTGAGGTCCTGGGGTCCTTCTGGGGGCACTGGCTCCTCCATGCACTCATGCAGTCTTGTGTTTTAGACACCATCTGCACCCTCAGGAATCCATCCCAGGCCTGCCCCAACCCCCAGATGCTTCCATCCAATGGCCTAGCCAACACCTCCCTCGGAGGCCTGACAACCCGCCAGCTCTCCAACCCCTTCCCTGCTTGTGTACCCCAACCCTCCTGAGGTCTTCCCAAGGCCCTTTGGTCGCTTGGCCTCTGGCTTGCAGCTGTCTGTGGCTCCTCAGCTCTCACCCCCATGGCCATGCTACTCGGTCAGTACACGTGCTCGGCTTCCCTTCACACTCAGAGCTGGACTCCAGGCGTTCCCTTACCTCCCCTACCCCTGCCCTGGCAGCTCCGCCTGGGACTGCCACAGTGGCCTTGACTGGCCTCCTTGCACTTGCCCCTATGCTCTCAGCTCAGCAACAGAGTGGCCCTTTTAAGATAAGTCGAGCCACATCACTTTCTTTTTAAGACCCTACAGCAACATCCTGTCTATCCCACCTGGCCCTGGTCTCTCTGACCTGCTGCTGGCATGTTCAGCAGCACCTGAGACAGCGTGGCAGCCTGGCCCTTGCTCCTCTGAGCCTCTGTTCAAACATCCTGTCACAGTGAGGTCTCTCCTGCCACCTCATCTAACAGCGAGGGCTCCCCAGGCCCCCAGGCACCTGGCTTCATGTGGGTCCAAAGCGCCCATCTGCTCCACCAGGTGCCCTATTCGCCTTGTCTATGTGCTGTCCACCTCCCTGCTAGGCAGTGATCACCACAGAGAGGTCCACGGCTGTATCCCCAGCACCCAAACAGTGCCAGGCACACAGTAGCCTCCCCTGTGAGGACGAGGCAGCCCGGGAGTTGGGCACCCAGCTAGGTGCAGCTGCGCCTCAGGCCACCAGAGGGAGCCAGCACCCAATGGCTAGGGCACCAGGCGCCGGAGCCCACGTGACTGGACCTGCCAGCTGTCACGGGATGACAGCTGAGATTTTATTAAGAAGCTTGGATTCTGTTGATGCTGGGAGGTTCGTCTTCACTTGGAACATCACCTGAGTGACTATTACACACTTTCCAATGGGGAGAGGCTTCGCTGAGAAATCCACGGTGTTTGCGGAGGGGACAACCCCAATGTACAATGAGAGAGCATGGTCCCCCTACTGCAGGTCAAGTGGTGGAGGGCCAGGGTCTAGGGGCTGAGCTCCTGTGCTCAGCAGCTGTTCCCTCTCCAATCTCAGCTAAGCATGAAGCTGTAACAGTGTGGCCTTTGGAGACTGGAAGCTTGAGTTTGAACGCTTGCTGTGTCACTTCCTGACCGCAAGGGCCTGGAGGTCATTCAGCCATTCTAAGCTTCAGTTTCCTCTTCTGTAAGAGCAGGTGCTGACGGCTACTTCACAAGGCTGGTGTGAGATCAAGGGTCCAAGATGCAGAAATGGTCTGGCCTATTATAAGTTCTTAATAACGGGTGGCTCCTCCCTTCTCTGGTGACAGGGCTGCCTCTGAGTCAGTGATCTGCAGGCCAGGGGGACCAGTCAGGGGAGCAGGGCCAGCACCCTGGAAGGCAGGGCCCTGGGGCTCATCCAGGGCAGGGCTGGGGCCAAGCCAGAAGCAGGCCTGGCTTGCTGTGCTCTGCATGGGCTGAGAACTGCTGCCAGGGGAGAGGCCTGGGCCTGAGGCAGATGGGCAGCCCTTCTCCCTCTGGCCAGGCTGCTATGGACAGGCTGGGGCACTGAGAAGGACACTGGACTCTGGCCTCCTCCCAACCCCCTGGGCTGCAGGCCTGCCTCTCTCAGCCCCACAAGTACCTGGGTCTTCCAGGCAGGGGCCTGGCTGGGCCCTGAGTCTAGAGACTCTGCTCTCTCTGCAGCACTAAGGCACCTAATGCAGATACCAGCATCCCTCCTGTCTGTAGAGCACCAAAGAGCCCTGCCTGCCAGTGACGCCCTGGGTTCTGAAACACCCTATGGGCAGGCAGGACAGATACCACCTGTTACAATTTAGGAAACTGAGGCTCCAAGAGATGTCCTCACACTGCCAGCGAGTAATGGAGCCTGGTGCTCATTTTGAGAAGTTCTCTGCCATGGCTAGGACTCCCAGAGATGCAGGCAAGAATGCCAGGCACGTGCAGCTGACAAAGATGGGAAGTGGGCATGAGGCGATCTAGTCCTCTCTGATCAGTTGCCGGAGGGATGGTGAGATTCGGCCCCGAGAGCCACCCAGCTTTCTGAGGACAGGGAGGGCACTGCAGAGTAGGTGTGGCTGCTGCGGGTCCCAAGGGCAGAGGTGTCAAGGAAAGAAGCTGCTGCCCAGAATGCCAGTCTTTCCAGAACGGGAGCCCAGGGAGCTGTCCTCCTTCTGCCTGGCATGAGCTGAGGGCGGAGACACCCAGGACAGGGAGGGGTTCCTCCTGGAGCAGGTGCCCTTCTCTGGCCCACTTAGGAAAGCAGAGTCCACCCAGTCCCCAAGCGGTGGGCTGAGGGCGGAGCCAGGCTGCAGGTCAGGTCTGGGACTAAGGCCTTTCCTAGACCCCTACCAAGAAGGTTGGAGCCTTTAGGTAACAGGCCTTCTTGGTGCCTTTCCAGAGACCTCTATAGATTGGGGCTCCCTACCAGGAAAGTCCTTTCTTCTAGAAAGGCAGAGCACATGAGGGGAGCTGAGAGAAGGGAAGATGTGGGCAGAAGGGAATGGCTGAGGGGGCAGAGAGAGAACGCCAGAAGGGGAGGCAAGGCAGCAGTACGGGTGTTATGCAATATCTCATCGAGCCCTCTCCAAAAAATTCCACGAGGTATGTATCAACATCTTCACTTCGCAGATAAAGAAACCAAGGCTCAGAGAGGTAGACCCACTTGCCCAAGGCTGCAAGTGACAACATCTGGATTCAAACCCATAACTGTGTGACTCCGAAGCCCACAACTTCACTGCTCAGGGATAACACAGAACTAGAAAGGCTGAGGCCCACAGAGGTACAGAAAAGAAGCCATTCAGGGCAAAGCAGCGGGCGCAGCCCCTTAGCCCTTCCTCACATACCACCCGGGAGGAGAGTCGCAATCGCTGGGAGACGGGACAGGGGTACTCACGAGCAAGACCGAGCCAGTTGGCAGAGGCCGCAGGCTGGCTTCCGCATCAGGTACATGGGCCACCCATAGGCAGCCAGGGCAAAGAGCATGTAGTAGCAGACCTCTTTGTAGCGGAGCATCTCTTGCTAGAAGAGAGGAGGCAGAGGGCAGTCACCTCCTGCCCTTCCTGCCTGCAGCCTCAGGGCCCAGCAGTTCCCCAGGGTGGGAGACTGCAGACCCACCCCCAGGCAGGGAGGCGCTGCTGGTCAGCTGCTGAGGTGTGGGGCCCAGGCCTTGGAAGAAGGCCACGCCTCCAGGCCATAATTGCATTTCCCTAATTATCTCCATGCAACCAGAACACGAATCCTCAGAGATCTGTCCTGTTGCTCCAGTCTCAGAATGAATGATTTGGGGACAGAAAATCACTCGGTCCATTTCCTTGCCTGTTTTCCAGAGAAGGGAAGAGTTGAGGGGCGTGAGGAGTAATCCCCGCACCTCAGCAATCAGTGCTGGGAAAATGTAGCCCTGAGAGGCCCCGGCCCTCTAGCTGGGCGGGGTGTGTGGGCCTTGAGCAACAGGGCAGCCACACTGGGCCAGGAGACCAGTCACCAAATCTCTGGCCCTCCTGTTCTTTGACTGCAAATATCGGGAACCTTCAACTTGACTCAGCCAGCTGCAGGTTCCCAGGGCTCTGGGCAGGGGCTGTGGTGGTGGGAGATTGGGATCTCTCCGGAGCAAGGCGCCAGTTTGAAAGTCAGTGTGTCTGAGGCCCAGCGGCCACTGTGGACACTGAGAAGGTTATTAGCTGCTGGGGTGGAGGCAGGAAGAGGCAGGGGTGTCCCAGCAAAGTGTCTGGCAGCTTCCAGTTTTTCCCAAGTGCCCCAGGCACTGGGAGAGGGAATTAGTCACCTTGTAAAAGTTAAGGAGGGTGATTAGTCACCTTGTGAAGTGAAATAGGTAGCATCTTGATCAGGGCCCGGAGGGGTGGAAACATTCCTGGCCAGCTCAGCTGCTCTTCAGGAACGAGAGTGGGAAGGAGGTAATTATCCTCTCCCTGTCGGGAGCTCCCTGCAGCCCTGGGGATGGGGTGGGCCCTGGCAGCCTCTGCCAGGTGGCAGGTGTGACCCTGGCACCTCGATGGGAGTCACTTGATGGGAGTCACAGCTGCCTGCCCTCCCCGCTCCCTGTGAGGAGTGGGAGGGAGAGAATGGTGAGAATACCCAGGACAGAGCCTGGCAAGCAGAAATGGGCTGGTCTGGGGCACCTACTCTGGATATGGCTATTTTCAGAGAGGATACAAATGCCTGCTGTAGTGAGGAGTAGGGACAGGCAGGGAGGACTGAGGCTTTTCTAGAGGATTGAGTGTTGGGGGTTTTTTTCTTCTTTTTAAGGGACAGTGCAGCTGGAGTGCAGTGGCAATCATAGCTCACTGCGGCCCTGATCTTCTGGGCTCAAGCAATCCTCCTACCTCAGTATCCCAAGTAGCTGGGATCACAGGCATGTGCCACCATGCTTGGCTATTTTTTTATTTTTTATAGAGACAGGGTCTCACTATGTGGCCCAGGCTGGTCTCAAACTCCTGGCCTCAAGCAATCCTCCCACTTTGGCCTCCCAAAGTGCTGGGCTTGCAGGTGCAAGACAGCACATGTGGCCTAAAGGACTGAGACTTCTAAGAGACGAAATCCTTTCCATTAGCATCCTGGCTGGCACTGAGGCTTCCTGGCACTGTGATGGGAATGGCTCGCATCCTCTCAGCACAGCTCTGGTAGAAGGTGTGCCCAGCGTCATTTCACAGATACAGGATCAGGCTCAGAGGGGATGAGGGGCCTGCTGGAGGTCGCAGAGACAGGCATCAGAGCAGATGCATGCTCCAATCGTTTGCTTCCTAAGGCAGGGCCTGTTTCTCCCGGCTGCCAGCTGTGGTTTCAGCCTGGGCTGCACTAGGCCCTGGGCTGTGCTGGGCCCTGGGCTGGGGCCCTCCCACCATGGTACTGGCACCACCTTTCCCTATAACACACTGGATTTCTACGAAAGACGACTGAGAAAAGGTTCCACTACAAAAAAGCTTGGAAACCCAAGTACTATGCCCCTTGTGTTTCATAACAGCAGCAGGAGCCGCAAAAATCCTAGCAGCTCACCCTGGTGAAGCACTCTGTCATCTCAAGAGGCCGGGACCAAACACTTCTGAACTTGGTAAAGGAATTCAGGGGATTTGTTTGTAGAACCGGTGTGAGGTGGGTGGTTCTCGTGAGGGGCATGATCTGAGCAGAGAGGCTCTCCGGAGAGCCTGGAGGAGGGGGACAGGGCGGGGGCAATGTGGCTGGCACTGCGAGGGCAGCTAGGAGGAGCGTGCTTAGGTCACTGTGGCAGAGTGCGAGGGACGGAGATGGGGTGGGGTGAGAGCTGATCTCTGACTCACCGAGTTCTTGAGGTCGAGGTACTTGGTGTTTCTGGTCACCGGCATCCCAGATAGGAAGGCCAAGATGTCGTTGTTTGCCTGGAAGACAGGCAGGTGAAGAGGGACAATCGCTGGCCCAGGCCCGGCTGCGTGGCCGGGAAAGGGGGCCCAGACCTCGGTGTCCGCCTGCTTCCCAAAGGCCGAGAAGCCCAAAGGGCATGCAGCTTCTAGTTCTTCCAGGATTCAGCCACTTTTCCAAAATCTGAGGTGTCCCCATATTTCCAGATGCTCCCCTTCTACCCAAAACATCAAGCCCCTGAGGACATTCCTGGCCCACAGCAGGGGGAAGGTATTTTGTGTGAGACACTGAGAAACCCTAACTGGGGTCGGTGTGCTGGTGGGGATGTGGGGTGGGGTGGGCAGAGCAGCCATGTAGAAGACCGACGCGGGAGCTCACAGCATCCACTAAGCCTGCGGTTAGAAGTCCTTTGAGAGCCAGCCCCAGAGGCAGCCATGCATGGCCCGGAAAGTCCCTCGAATAGTAGTCACGGAAAGCCTGGCCGAAGGACAAGCTCAGGAAGGCAGGGGGAGCCAGAGGAAAAGGTGACCTCCAGGGTGCAAGAGGGTGCATGGTCACTGGGGAGTGGCATGGGAGCTGAGTCCTCTGCTGCAGGGGCCGCAGGGAAGGGGCTTGAAAGGAGGGTGGTGTGGAGAGGTGACCTGGAGAGGGGCTGGCAGTGCTCACCTCGTCCAGCACGGCATTGCGCTTGGCCCGCTGCCGCTGCCGGAGCAGCACCAGGCCAGCAATGATGTCGGACGGCACAATGTCAAGGTCCCGGAAGAACTCCGCAAAGAGGTAGGCAATTTCTGAGTAGGCATCCTATGAGGTCCGGGAAGGCAGGAGGCAGTGGCAGGGGAGCAGGAGAGAGGACGAGAGGCCAGGAGTAAATCCCCCAGGACTGGGACGCTGCAGAAGCAGGTGTCTGCTCGGGGATCCCCTGGGCAGGTTCTCCCTGGCACCTCCACAGCGCCCGCTGAGCCTGACTCCATGCGGCCCTGTGCGCCTGTGACCCTGAGGGCCCTGCCCAGGGCTCTGGGCTTCTAGACCTGGCAGTAGCCTCCCAGCCCTCTCCTCTCCTTGGAATTTGCGCGGTGCCCACTGTCTACCAAGAGCAGGTGCCTACTTGAGTCACTCCTTTCTGCTTTCCCAGATGCTAGGATCAAGGCCGGGTGGCTCTGGCTCATTTCTCCTCTAGCCATTCTCTCGAGCACAGAAACCAAACTAAGCTCCTGGCTGCCTTCGCCCCACCAGCTGGGACCTTGGAAGTCCCTCTTAAGGCCTCTGTGGAGCCTGCTAGGTCTCAGGTCCCCTCCCCCAGCTACCCACAGGCTGCTGGCTCAGTGATCCCCACAATGTGCCCTAGAAGGGGGGTGTTCTCTCTGGTCCAGTGGCCCCCCCGTGGCTTCTCTCCAGGGTCCTTGGCCTGAGGACAGCGCAGGTCTGGGCCTCAGGGCAGGAGGCGAGCCCTGCTGGCTGGTGCACTCTTAGTCTTCCCTTCCTGGCCCCACGCTGCAGCCCCAGCCCCGAGCCTCTTCCCTAACCTGTCAGGAGAAGCTGAGGTGGGAACAGCCACACGGCCATGAAGTCTGTCTCAATGGCTCTCGCCCCTGGGTGTTTGGCACTCGTAAGTGAATAAATCAAGGGCTACAAATTCAAATGCCGAATGGAGCCAAACAGAGCCAGCTACTGCTCAGCTCCAGCTGACCGGAGGCCCTCCAGGGCCCACTTCGCCAGATTCAGAAATACAGAAGTTTATGGAGACACCCCTGATTTTTAAATACTGGCATCCAATTAAAATGTAAGCAACACAGCACAGGCTGATCAAAATGTGCTTGGGACCGGACCTGGCCCCTGAGGCCATCAGTGTCTATCAAGACCTTTGCCCTGGGGCTCCGCTGTGATGTGCTATCTTTTCCCCAGACTCTGACAATAGCCCCAGCTCTGCCCGTGCACCTGGAGGGGCTGGCGTGCCCTCCACACAGCAGCCCCAGCCTCCATCCATCAGGGGCCAGCTCTCTGCCCTCTGCAAGGCCTGCCTACAGCCCAGACCCCTCAGACCGCCCCAGAGAGACCCAAGAGGGTGCTCCCCGCCCACCAGGGAAACTCGGGGGCTTTCTTACACTTGATTACTCACTCTACGGCTCACCAGGGGACGCTGGTGGGCAGGAGCCACTCGAGGCTTCCCGGTGGCTTCCATGGAAGGCACTTGGCTGTCTGCCTCAGGGAGGAGTGGTCTCCTGACCTCACTGGCTCTGCCACTAACTAGCTGTGGGACGCTGAGCAAGTCACTCCACCTCTCTGGGCCTCAGCTGCCTGATCTGTAAAATGAGGGGTGGGACTAGATGATCTCTAAGGTCCCTGCTCGCTGCGGGGCGCCCCTGGAGGATCCCGGGGCCTGCTTCCCTTCCCTCCCCTTGGGGGCCACCCCCAGCTGGCCGTGTCTTCCTTCTGCAGTGCCCTGGCATTAAGTCTGACCCTCTGGCCACTCCTCCGAGCTCCCAGGTGCTGAAGGTTATGTGTCCCCATCTAAGACTGTGCTAAATGCCTATCGGCTTTGCCAGGCCTTCTTGATTAATTTGCTGCTAGTGAAATGCTACTTTTCTTTGTCTTTAGGTCACCCTGACTCTGCGTATTTCTTCTCCTAAACTACAGTATAAGTTCCAAGGGAATCAATGCAGTCTTCACAGCTTTCTGTTCCCTTGACAAAGCAAGTGGACGCAGTCTTGCATGCTGGAGCCAGTGGCTCAGTGAATAACAGGCCCTGTGTGAGCAGGCTGTACTTGCTGCTGGAAACCCAGCTCCTTCCCACCAGCCCTGCCCCATCCTGCTTTGCCAAAGGAGCAAACAGCCCCTTAATCACCTGACCACAGGATGTGAGCCAGAGGGGAGCGACCTCCCAGTACTTACTGACTGGGAGTCCTTCGTCCGCGTGCAGCAGAGGAACACTTTGAGCCGGCGCGACCAGCTGGTGGCTTGACCCTCCTCTAAGCGGTGCCTGCAAAGCAGGAGAGGCGGTATGTGTGAGGTCAGAGGGCTGGACCAGAAGAGCTGGGACCCAGACATTCTGGAAACAGGGCAGCCTGTTCCCAGGACCTTACCAAAGGGTTCCCACAGGGGGTTCTTGGGGGTAACAGGGCCCAGGCCCTGTCAGAGCTGGTGGCCAGTGGCCTGGCTGCTGGCCAACAGCGGCACTCCCTGACAGACTCCTGCTAGCCGAAAATGGTGTGTGCTGTTGGCCAAAGGTGGGTGGGTGGAAGAGGGAGGTGGGGAGTGCTGGAGAGACTACCTGGCTTTTGGAAGACTGAACACAGGCAGGCTCTGGGGCTTCAGAGCTGGGAGCCCAAAGTGGGGGCTACCCTGCAGCTCAGGTGTCCAAAGACTCAAACCCTGGGAGAGGTCAGCAGGGTACTGGGCCTCTCTGTCGTCTCGTTCTAAGGCCTGGAACAGACCTTCCAGAAAGACCTGCTTTTCCCCAGAGAGGATTTCAGACGCTTACATACTTACATACTCCACTTATAGGAAATTTATGGGGCTGAATGAGGTTCTGCATTTCCCAATTCCTTGGATCTGATACCTAGGTAGGGAGAGGGCTCCATCCCTCACCCACATGGTTGCCTTTGTCTATTCTCACCCCCCAACCCCACCCCCAGTGGGTCTGGCTGCTCGGATGGAGATTCAGGGTCTCCAGGAGTCTGTACCCAAAGGCAGAGCAACGCGCCAGTTATTCACAGAGGTTCCTCCTAGGCTGGATGTCTGCAGTCGGTGTGTTTTCAGCGTAAAGATAACAGATCCCACATTAAAAGTGCAGACCTCCAAACCGAGCAAGAAGGGGCTGGCTTGCTTTTGTGCCATGTGCTGGCCCCTTAAAAGCCTGATGCTGGGTGGTCAGGAGAGGAAGGCAAGGGTGGCCCTCAGATGCATTCAAGGCACTTAACATCCATCTGGAGTGACAGGCCAGGCCTTTTTTGAGCCTCTTGGCTCCTCCGTCTGTCTAAGGACCGCTTCCTGCCCTCCAACCCTGGCTTCATAAGGCAGATGGCCACGAGCAGGAGGACAACAGGATCTTCCAGGGCTAAAGAAGGTGGGTAGGGAAGGGTGCAGGGAACTGCTGCTCTGGGGACCTGCTGGCTCTTAGGGACTTGGACAGCTGTATATCCAAAACCAATGTCCCACCTTCCAGGGCTTGATGAAGGGACAGTGTGCTGGCCAAGCAGGGTTCCCAGAGCACTGTGGGATGGGTGGTGGTGGCCAGCTGGGCCGGGAGGGAAAATGGGCTATGGGGCCTTGGCTCCTAGACCTGACATTTTGGGCTGGGATGTGGCCAGAGCAGGCACGGGTGTGGCTCTGGCTGCAGTGCTGAGCTGACGTGGAAGGTCCACGGGGAGCCGAACACAGCAGTGCAGGAGGGTGGGACGGGGAGAATTCCTGCCGGGCGGGGGGCGTCCAGGCAGCCGGCTCCCCAGGTGAGGGCGCTTGAGCCAGCTGCTCTGGACTGCAGGTGTGGTGCCAGTTCTGCACCTCAGCAGCTTGACCTGGGGCAGGCGACCTGCCCTCTCTGGGACATGGATTCCTCATCTGTGGAATGGATCTCACAACCATGCCGGGGTTCACAAAGGGACTAAATGGATGAATTGTGTGAAGGGCTCGGCATGGGGAGCTTCTTACGTAATGCACTGTAGAAGCCCCATTAACAGGAGGTACTGGGACCCATCCTGGAAGCCCCTGTCTTTTTCCTTCAACAAACAGAAATTATTGTGACACTGCCTGGATGCCCTCTCTCATCTTGTCTGCCATGGCACACTTTTCCCGTCTTTAAAACATCACGCAAAATTCACGCCCTCTAGGAAGCGTTCCTTGACTTACCGTTCTCAGTCTCTGAATCCTACAGGCAGCCTAGCCTAATTTAACAGTTAGTTAAGCAAGGACTTTAAAGCCAGACAGCCTGGGCTACTTCCCAGCGTTACCATTTTCAAGCTGTGCAACCTCGGGCCAGTCCCATCATCTCTCTGTACATCAGTTTCTCCACCCATATGATGGGGAAGATGACAGCTGTCTGGTGGACTTGTAACTTACTACACGCAATGCTTGGTTGTGCTGTTATTATCACTGTTATCATCAGCAGTGACAATGATGACAACAGTTACTATTAACTGAGCACTTACCCAGTGTGAGCACTGTGTTAGTCACTCTGCAGGTATCATCTCAGTTAAATCTCACAACAACATCACAAGACAAGAATTGTTATTCCCACTTTATAGACAAGGAAACTGAGGCAGGCAGCAGTTAAGCCCTTTGACTAATGCCCATGGCTAACAAGATGTTGGCATGCAGTCTGGGAGGCCTGGGATAGCCTCCTGGAGAATGGAGACCTCTGCCCACCAGTCAGCAAAGCCCACTCTGGGACTGCCCACCCAGCCCGCTGACTGACCGCAGGTTGTAGGTCCGCAGGTTACGCTGCCTCCTCTTGGTGGCTCTCAGCTTGACAAAGGTGCGGCCCGTGGGGTCAAAGACGCACAGGACAGTGATGCACACGCTGAGGATGACTACCCAGTTGCAGACAACCATTCCTGTGGGCAGCAGTGGGAGGCAATAGGCAGAGGCGCTGGGGACACCTCTTTGGCTCATCCGCTCTGAAGAAAGGGACATTGGAGCCTCCCCAACCCCAAATGCTGCTGAGGACAAAAGCCAGGCTCCAAAGCCCCTGGTCCCAGTCTCTGGCCACATATGTGGCCACCGTCTTGCCCACCCACAACCCCGAGGGCCACTCTTGGCTCAGAGCAGGCAGCTTTGTGGGTTTCCAAGGAGGTGCTGAGGAGCCTTGACTTGACCTGAGCAGCTCTGTGCCTGCTGCAGCCCACCTCAGACAAGGGTCCCCCAAGGGTAGTTGGCAGGCCTCAAGGGTGAGGGAAGCAGCCTCGCCCAGTCAACCTGCTGGTGCCCCCACAGAAGCCACTTCCCTCTGGCAATACCCAAGCTTCTTCCTCTCTAAACTGATCCTGTCTCCTGTGCCCCTGGGGCTGCTGAGGCTCCAGCAGGCCTCACCCAGACATACCGAGGGTGACATTCTTGGCAGTGAGGTCATTGCAGGAGGTGTAGTACTGAGTGAGCCAGACGATGCCCACGATGGCGTAGATGAACTCGATCACCAGGATGGCTGCAAGGAGAGCAGGCCTGGCTGAAGGATGGCTGCCACTTGCCCACCAGGGAAGGGCCTAGAACCCTGGCCTGGCCTTTCCTATTGTGAGGCTTTCAGCCAGCTCAGTAGCAAAGGCAGAGGCAGCGGGCCAGCAGCACTCCCCCACCCCCACCTCCCAGGCCCAAGCCTGTCCTGTCACCATTTGGTCCTGCTGGCCCCTGCCCGACCGCTTGCAATGGGCCCACCACCTCTCCGAGCTTCTGTGCTCTCAGGTCCCCAGGGCCTCCCTGGTGGAGTTTTGCTCTTGTTGCCCAGGCTGGAGTGCAATGGTGCGATCTTGACTCACTGCAACTCCTGCCTCCTGGGTTCAAGCGATTCTCCTGCTTCAGCCTCCAGGGTAGCTGGGATTACACGCACCCGCCACCAGGCCCAGCTAAGTTTTGTATTTTCAGTAGAGACGGAGTTTCGCCATGTTGGCCAGGCTGGTCTTGAACTCCTGAACTCAAGTGATCCACCCACCTCGGCCTCCCAAAGTGCTGGGATTACAGGCGTGCGCCACCGCGCCTGGCCCATTTCCTCATTCTTTCAGGATTTCAGAATCGTATGTCCGAACTCTGGAATCAGACATATCTTAGGCAAGTGACCTATTCTCTCTGAGCCTCCATTTCCTCATCTGTAAAACGGGAGTGACAACATCTATGTCATAGGACTGTGCAAAAATTAGATGAGAACATGTTCACTTCATGGAAACTATTTCCCAGCAAGAGGCCTCTGGAACCTGATGGAGGAGAAGGGAAGGGTCCAGCAGCCGGTCTGCATCCAGCTCAGGCCCCTCAGGGGCCGAGACTGGAGGGGAGGGGTATGGAGTGGTGGCTGAGGAGATCTGCTGGCCTCACAAGGGCAGCCTGGGAAGCCCCAGCTCCATGGGCAGCAGTGTGGCAGCTCAGAGACCAGACTTTGGAGCCAGACAGCGTGGGTTCAAATCCCAGCTCCGACATTTACATGCTTACTAGTTGTGTGACCTTGAGGGGGGCTAAGACTGGGCCCCAGTTTCCTCATCTACAAACGGAGACCAGTAACACCTGCTCCCTGTGAATTAACACAGGAAAAAGGGCTTAGCCCAGTGCACAGAAGCACAACAGCAGTGTCCACTAGAAATGACCAGAAGAGGCTGCAACCTGAGCCCAAGAAGAGGACACAGGCTGGTCCCCTGGCGAGCTGGCCCAGACCCCTGAGGGGGTTCCCAGGAAGCAGGGGGCCTGTTTTGAGAAGGATCACAAGGAAGATGTGCTTTGAAGAGATGCACATGGTTTAAGATAGGGGTCAGCACCTTTTTCTGTAAAAGGTCAGAGAGTAAACATCTCGGACTCTGGGACTCCTCAACTCGGCTGTTGTAGGGGCAAAGCAGCTGGAGACAATACCTAACTGAAAGGATATGTTCCAATAAAACCTTATTTTCTCTTTTTTTGAGACGGAGTCTTGCTCTGTCACCCAGGCTGGAGTGCAGTGGCACGATCTCGGCTCACTGTAACCTCCGCCTCCGCCTCATTGCAACCTCTGCCTCCCGGGTTCAAGTGATTCTCCTGCCTCAGCCTCCCAAGTAGCTGGGATTACAGGCATGTGCCACCACACCTGGCTAATTTTTGTATTTTTAGTAGAGACGGGGTTTCCCCATGTTCGCCAGGCTGGTCTCGAACTCCTGACCTTGTGATCCACCTGCCTCGGCCTCCCAAAGTGCTGGGATTACAGGCATGAGCCACCGCACCTGGCCTAAAACTTTATTTAATAACACATACAGCAGGCTGGATTTGGCTCTCAGGCTGCAGTTTGCTGACCCCTAGTCTAGAATGTAAGCCATAGAAGGCCTTAGTTCACTGCTGTACCCCAGTCCTAAAACAAGGCCCGGCTCACAACAAGTGCCCAGTAAATACTGGCTGAATGAATGGAGAGGTGGGAGTTGTCTGGGGCAGCACCCCAGGGTGGGTGGCCCTTACCCAGGCGCACGTAGAGCACGTACTGCATGGAGTCGCGGGGCTCCGTGTAGAGGATGCCCCCGCGCATGCTCAGCCAGATGATGGCCATCTCAGCAATCATGCAGCTCAGCAGGATGCCCAGGTAGCCGCGGCCGTGGTCCACCAGGTTCAGGGAGCAGGCCTCGTGCGGGTTATAGACCAGGCCGAAGAGCACCACGGACAGGATCACAAACCTGTCACAGGAATGCCCGTGTGAGCGAGGCCAGGCGGCTCCTGCACCTCAAGATGCCACTAGCAGGCAGGCCCTTCCCCAGCCCGGATTCAGTGGAAGGAGGGGTGGCAGCAGGCGCCTCCTCCATAAGACCATAGTCCACCTGGCATCGAATGCCTAGAAGGGCATGGGCAGCCAATAAAAGACTCAGGGTTAGCCATGGGGAGACAGCGGCAGCAACTCCCCCCAGTGTTGAGGTCAGGTCCAGCAAAGGTAGCAGGGGGTCTCAGCTCCATGTGGGTATTGCCCTAAGGGGCTCGATGGTTCAGGCACCTCCTCCAGGCAGCTGGGGGCATGACAGGGTCAGGACTTGGGCCCAAGCAGGGAGGAACAAATAGCCAGAAAGCTTCCTTCCAGGCCTTGCTCCCCAAACCCAGGCCTGTGGCCCTGGGCCTGGGGACTCACCAGGTGGTGTGCAGGAGGAAAAGGAAGATGGCCGGTAGGACGAGGTCATCGCTGCCCACAGACCAACGCCGCCGGAACACCACGATCCCGGGCATGGCTGGAGGCTCTGCAGAGGCTCAGCGGGCCTGGTGCTCACCTCCTGAAAGAAAGCAGAGGACCTTGTAGCTGCCTGAGGAGGTGAAAGCACCCAGGGCCACTGCATTCCTGGGCCACAGGACCAGTCCCTGGTGTGGCCAGAAGCACAGGCATTTTTGGAGCTGGCCACTGGAAGTGCTGACCCATCTCCAGGCGGGAGCCAACATAAAGGACCTTAGCAGCAGGACACAGACTTCAGCCTTCCCCCTGGGGTCTCTCCTGTCCCCTGAGACTGGCACTGGCCCCTAGGGATTGGCTTCTACCTGGGGTTACCCCAACAGTCACTGTTCAGCTCTATTAAAGACCCCCTTTTTCCCCCTTCATGGGATCACTGGGACCCTCAGCCCAGCCCTCAAACCCTATAATCTTCAGACCTGGCCCAGTGCACACTGCCCTTGGAGTCAAGGGAGGGGGTTCCCAGACCAAGAACAAGTCCATCCAGTAGCACAAAGCCTGGCAGTGAAGGAGGAAACCTGAAGGCCTTGGGAAGGTGAGAGCAAGGGACCCTGTATGGTTGGCAGCTGGGACTGACAAACATGGAGGGTGAGGAGTGCCTGGCATAGAGCAGGTGCTCAGTAAGTATTTTTTGAATGGGGCTTCAGTTTCCTGCTTTGCTAGAAGCCAAGAGCACGCTCTATGTGTTGGTTTTGAACCCATCAGACAGAAGTCCCCACCACCGCTATGCCTCCAGGGAGGGAAGGGCACAGTTGAGGTGCAGGGTCAGGAGTAGGGCTTGGGACACCTTCCACCCCACACTGCTAGAAGGATGGGGTGAGCCCTTTGGGGTAACAACCCTTCCGGCAACCATACCTCCCAAGCCCACCCTGAGCCATGCAGCTTTTACAGCTGGATTTCCAACTCTCCGAAGTAGTTGAATTCAAATCAGCCTCGAGCAAGCTCAGGAAAGAGTGCCCAGGAACTCAGGGCCCCCACTCCTCAGCACCCCTAAGAGAAAGGAAGCAGCACGGGTGGGAGGCGACCCAACGGGGAGTTAGGTCCCCAGAGATACCCATAAAGGAATTCAGGGTAGCCCTACACTAAACTGTGGAGAGGGAGCCTTGCTGCAGGGAGCTGGGGACCAAGTTAGTGGGCAGCTGCCCCCCCGACGCCAGCAGAGGCTTACATGGCACCTGGTCCGGGGCAGGCGGCAGATCCTCCTCTCCCCAGTGGCGGCTCCGGGCAAAATGTGTGTCCGAGGAGCCCGGCATCATTCGGGGAGAAAGCAGCCAAGTCTCCCTTGGCCAGTGGGCATAGCCCTCAGGGTGGGCGAGAGGGCGTGGGGCCGGGTGGCCAGCCCGCATGTCCGCCCGGCCCGCCTCCCTATCCCCGGTGCAGTCACTTGGCGAGCTGTGGCCCGGCTCCGGCTGGCGGGCTAGCCTGCTGGGGTCGTGCCTACTCCTCCCCCCACCCTCAGGAAGTGACATCATCCCAGTCTCTCTCCAAGGAGGAGTCGGAGCTCAGCTTCTGGGAAGCGGGGAGAAGGGTGGAGAGTGAGGGAGCTTGGTGGTGGGGTGGCTGGGCTTGGAAGGGGGGTGGTCTGTGGACTGCAGGGGGCCGGGGCTTCAGCGGTGCCTGTGACATGTGGCTGACAGCACCAGCTTCAGATTAGGGTTGGACATGATAGGACAGGAGGGGGCCGGAGCACCACGGGTGGCAGTTGGGCTGGGGCAGAACAGAGCTGCCAACAGCTGGTATTGCCGCCTCCTCCCCATCTCCAGGTGGTTCACAGAGGGTGAGCGCAGTGCCGGGTCGGGCTCAGGGGGCTGTCGGGGCTGCCAGGAGCCCCTCACATGAATGGAATGGAATGAATCTAGAGGTGGGGGAGCAGCACGCCCCTGCAGGTGCTGTGGCTCCGCATCCTGCTCTGATCTGGCCAGACTGGGGGAGAAGGGGGCAGTACTGTCCCAGAGGGGCTAGCTGGAGGGCTAGGGTCTGGCCCTACCCAGCCTGCCCCTAGGCCTGCCCCTGCCAGCAGCCCAGAATATCTCCTTCTCAGGTCCACCCCATGGATGGCTCCTCTCAGTCACCCTGGGAGGCCCCTCCTCTCACTCCCACCCTTGGCTCCATGGAGCCCAGGACAGCTAACACTCCTCGAGATCACACACCATCCACCCAACATGCCCACACTTACTCCGCACTACCCTCCTCTGCCCGAACCATGCCCGCTCGCCCCAGCTCTCAGGCTGGAAGGAGTGAGCCAAACCTGGCACTGGGCCCTGCAGAGGTGGCTGCAGGACTGTCAAGACGCTGGAGGGATATGACCAGTGGTAACCACTGCCCCCACCTCAGGGTGACCAGCCTGAGGCTAATTGCCATGGTCAATGCCAGTGCCTACCTAGAGCGTGAGGCAGGGCTCATGGGGCCGACACTGCTGGGTACCCAGTGACAGGCCTGCACCTGTGACTGGCCCACCACCATAGAATCCGAGGCACAGAGGCTGGGATGCAAGAGCCAGGCTGGCTGGTTTTGAACCCGGGCTCTACCACATACCCACTGTGTGACTTATTAGTTGTGCCACAGTTTCCTCAACTGTAAAATGTCAATTTGTAAAATGTCGATTATCCCTACCTCCCAAAGTCCTGGTAAGAATCATATGAGAGAAGGTCTGCAGAGGCCCTAACTGTCTGGGCTGGGGCGGGCAAGGCGGAGGGAGTGCAGGGAACCCCTTGCTGGACCAGCCACCCCTCCCGCCTGGGCTGGTGGAATCTCCAGCTGGTCACCAATAAGTCAGGGTCTGGGGTGGGGGTGGCAGGGCCTGTGCTGCATGGAGCTTGGGGGTGGGCCGCACCAATCTCCAAGTCATTTCATACATCTCTTGGGGCTGCTATTTTTAAGGGCCTGAATGGTGCCCTTTCTCTAGAGACCCCGGCCCATCACAATAAGGGCCTGTTCCCCTGCTGGGGATGTGATTTCATCTGGAGGAAATGTCTCAGGAGTGGGGAGGGCAGAGCCTACTTCCTGGTCTGGGGCTGCCACAAAGCACCTCTTCTGGCTCTCCTCCCCTGGGGCACAGGGTCCTCCCCTCAACAGCCACAGTGGGGCGGGGGTGGGCGCTGCCTGCCCTTTCTATCCCACACCAGTGGGGCTTCCAGGGTAGGCACGACATACCTTCCAGCAGGGGCCACAGGGGCATTGCTGGGGGCTCCTCCTGCCTCTGGTTGGCCCCCCAGCACAGGCAAGTGTGAACGGGGTGCCAGGAACCCTCTCACATGGATGGAATGACTGAAGCAGCCCAAGGAAGCTTCGTTCTTCCCCCACCCACACAGCCCAATTTTCCTGCTGGTGATTCAGGCCCCTGGACTAAGTATTAACCATTCTGGGAGTTCCTCTTTCTAAAAATGCAAACTCTTTTTTAAAAATGCACATGCTGCCCCCTACTTTAAAAACCTTCCTGGCTCCCCATGGCCTGCAGGACAAAGTCCAAGCCCTTGGGGCGACAGCTAAAGGCTTCCGTTACCCTTCCACTGACAGGCAGCGCAACCTCAGGCACCTGCCTCGCCCTCTCTGAATCCATGCCTTCCCTTCTGCCCTGAGCAGAAAGGGATCCCAGTGCAGACAGACTCCAGCACAGAGCCCACCCTCAGCTGACAAGTCCTTCTGGCTGGGAAGGCTCTCCAGCACCTTCTTACACTGCCACATCCTTCTTTCTCAACACCCCCCAAACGTGCTGCTCCCCAGAAACACATCACTGGAACGGTCCATGCTTTGCTTACTCCAGTTCTGATGGGCGAAATCCAACTCATCTCTCTAGGTCAGTTAGAAGTCACCTCTTCTTTGAAGCCCTCCCTGACAGGCCCCATGCATTCCTCGCGGAGGAATGGCTCCTCCCTTATGGGAACCCCAGAGCCCTTCCCCCAGTGCGGCCCTGGTTACACTGTGTTACCGTTAACCTGCTGACTCCTTGCTGCCCATCCCCACCCCAGCTCAACAAACAGTCTCTGGGGCCAGGGTCTCACAGCATCCACCGCCACACCTCCGGGTGCCAGCTGCAATGCCTGGCTCCAGCGCCTCAGCCCCACCCCGTGGCCTCCTCAGCACAGCTCCCCTCCCAGTCACAAGGGCTGAGACAGTGGCTCCTTCCCCCTCTGAGCTCACACCCTTCCCTTCTGGGGAAATGTCCCTCCCTTCCTGACTGCCAGGCTGGGCTCCCACCCCAGTGCCTTCCCTGACAGCTCAGGGAGAACCCTCTCCCCCTCCTCTCGCTAGATGAACTGTTCCGGGACCTCAGTTTCTTCTCTTGTAAAATGGGGCTAACAACACCCCTCTCAAGGCTGTGGTCAGAACGGGCTGGGATGACGTCACTACAGGACTCTGCACCGGCCCTGCACACCCCAAGGATCTGCTGATGGCTGCCATTGCATTAGCAGACACCTGAAGGGCTTTGTGGGGACCTCCTGTGATGTGACCTGTGACTGGGTGCTGGTGTCTGGAAGGTGCTGCTGGTGCCCAGCTGGTCGGAAAGGGCTGGAGTAAGCAAACAGAAGCCCTGCGGGAAGAGCCTGCCCCCACCGTGAGTGCTCCGGTGCTGCTGGTAAAAGCACCCCAGGCTGGGCCTCGGCCCCTCGTCCTAAGGCACCCTGTGGGCTTGGCTCTGGGAGCAGATTTTAGGGAGCAGAGTCCCTTGGTAGCTGGGCTCCCAGCAGATGGGGCTCCAAGAGCTCCCAGGGGGGTAGGGGGTGGGAAGAAGGTGCTGGCTCAGCCCTCTGGAGTGTCCACAGGGAACTGGACAATGAGCTTGGGAACCCCAGCCAGTGCCACCACCAGCCCATGAGATTTCCCACCTGGCCAGAGGTGGCTTTGGTCATTGGCCTGGGGATGGGATGGAAGTCGGGCCTGAAGGAGGGGATGACAGCCAGGTCCAGCCATAGGGATCCATCTGACATTAGCTGAGCACCTTCTGTGTCCCAAGTCCTAGACTAACTGCCTTCAGTCCTCACAGCAGTAACACAGGGTCGCAGTGTGGCTCTCATTCCACAGAGTTTGCAAGGGGTGGTTAAGACCCTGCACTCTAAAACAGGCTGCATCTGAGTCTTGGCTCTGCCACTTACTGGCTGTGTGACCTTGGACAAGGTACTTAACCTCTCTGTGCTTCAGTCTCCTCACTTCTAAACCAGGGATAAGAAGAGTACCTACCTCCGAATTATCAGGAGGGTTAAATCAGTCAACACTTCAAACAGCGCCTGTCATCTGGTAACTGCTCAGCAAATGCTGCCACTGTCATTACTATTACTACTGAAGAATGAGATTGAGATGTAGAGACTGCCTGACACCATCCTAGGTTCAAGAGGACAGGCAGGCAGGAGGTGCAGGTCATTCCTGGTGCCATCCAAAGCCCACACCTAACAAAGGTCAGAGTTAAAAGGAGTCTCAGAACAGTCCCACTGTCCCCTTTTAAAATGGGAGAGGAACCTGAGGTTCAGAAAGAACACAGAGGCCCCAGCTCTTCCCATGATATCCATCCCTGCAGCGTCACTGCCGGGTGCTGGACACACAGCCTGAGCCCCCAAGCCAGCCTGCTCCTTTCTACCTCACTACATACCCCACTCAAACTCCCCATTGACAACAGCAGTAACAGCCTGTCACCCCAGGGAGCCTGGGCTGAGACCCCTTTTCACGCTCTTGGAGATGCCTAACCCTCCCAGAAGCCAGCAAAATCTGCAGGAGCTCCCTCACTGGAAATAAATCTGCAGGGAGGCATTAGCCATGTGCCTACTTCAGTCACCTGTGACTGGCTCTCCTGCCTCCAGCGGTGGAGTCCCTGTTGCTCTGCAGCAGCTGTGGTGACAGAGAGGAGACTCTCAGACAGATCCAGAGAGCCACCTTCCTTGGGCCTCCATTTTACTCCTGCCTCCTGGGGCTGGTGATGGGGACCAGATCCAGCCACATCCTAGAGTTGCCTCGTGCTGTACCAAGAGCAGTGTCCCCAGGACAGAAAGCCCCAACCCCTCTAGGCCCCAGTAAATTAAAATGGAGGGCCGGGAGGATGAGCCCATTGCACACGTGTGAGACACAACGGCCCCCACGGTTGCTGTATGTAAAACTAGCACTGGACGCCACACTTCCTGGTGGCCAAAGTAAATGCGGAAACTGGCAAGTCTGTAAGGGCTCTTTTTCGCTCTGCAGGGTTTTTTGACCCTTGGTGTCCTGAAGGGAGAGCCCAGGACTCCCATTTCCATGATGAACGGGATTTCTATGTAAAAGGGCTTTGAAATTGGAAGGTGGTCCAAAATAGTCGAGAGGAACTGATGCCTGCTGCCTGCTATGCTCTTGTGGTCCATCTGATTCTGAATGTGCCTTGTTGGGCAGGAGCTCATCTGGTCTGGGGGACTTAGCACAGTGAGGCTGGGTCCCCCGGTGGCCCCCTGCAGGACACTGGTGACCCGCCCCCTAGCAGAGGCGTTGTGTTCAGAGGCTCCACCCCAGCTAGGGCAGGCTCACCAGCAGGTCGCTGTCTGGCCTCGCTGGGCTGGCAGACAGGTCCTGCTCTCTTTAGCACAGGCTTTGGCGGTGGTGAGATCCTAGCTGTTCACTCTGCGGCTGCAGGACTATGGTAGCGAGTTAACCTCTCTGCACTGGCGAAACTGTAGGCTCCAGGATCCTGGGTGGTGACAGGGACAGAATGATCTCAGCCACCTATAAGTCGGGTGCTTCGGTTCTCCTAACATTTATGAATTGCCTACAAGGTCTTGGCGCACGTCTATGCCCTTTACAAACATGAACTCACCTAGTCCTCACAACAGCTCTGTGAGGTAGGCACTACCCTTCCCCTTATTTGACAGATGAGCTGAAGTGACTTGCCCACAGCCACACAGCCTAGGCCCAGAACCCAGGTCTTACTTAACCTCTGCATGCTGCTTCTGAGAAGCAGGATTCAGCTAAGCACCTGTTTCTGAACTCAAAAGCTGGCTCTAAACCTCGTCTTATAGACTGAGGAGTTCTCTGGGTCTTCATCTGGCTTCAGACTCACAATCACGTGGGACAGCATGGGACCTGTTCTGCAGATCAGGAAAACCGAGCCCAGAGGAACTCCTCGGAGCAGGCTGCGGAGTCAGGAAAGAGCACGGCACTAGAAACACTATGTGTCATCCAACTCCAGCCTCATCAGACCGCAGGGTATTACCCCAGCTTTACAGATGAAGAAACCGAGGCTCAGAGAGGCAAAATGGTTTGCCTGAAGATCCCTCCAGGAGGACATCGCAGAGCGGGGATTTCAAGCAGCCTCCTTGAATTACTTGCAAGAAAAAAAAAAACAAAAAAACCCTCTCTGCCTGTCAGTCTGACTCCTTATTTTCACAAACACAGACAGAAGGACCCATAGGTTCCACCCTGGGCTCCCGGGGCTGCAGTACCTTCCCCTTCCTCCCAGTGGCCGAGTGGCTGCCCTCTGAAAGCACAGGAGGGGGAAGGTGACAAGGGAGACGATGGAGAGAAAGCACATGTGGGCTGGGGGCCGCGTGCACCACCAGCCTGTACCCGGGTGTGTGCAACCCAAGTTAGGGGCCTGAAAGCTGTCGCTTTTCACACGTCAGCTGTGCTGGAGCAGAAGGCAGAGCGGAGCCTGCCCAGGGCTGGGGCCAGATTTCAGCATGATATAGGTCCTCACACGCCCAGGCCTAGGGATGAAAACAGTGTGCCTGGTGCAGCCGGGGGCAGGAGTGGGAGGCCACTGACATTTGTGCCCTCCTACCCACCGCCCAGGGTCTTAGGCTAACAAACGCCTTTCCCACTCTCCTCCAGGATGGCCTGGAAGGACCAGGGGAGGCACCTCCTCCACCCCTCGCCATGTGCCAGCCACATAACCAACCTCACTACAACTCCAGGGGTGGGTCTAGCTGTTCGCATGTCGTGGATGGGGAAACTGAGGCTCCAAGAGTTTAAAGACCTAGTGAGTGAGTGGCCGAGTCAGGCTCTGAAGCCAGGTCGACCTGCTGTGTTCTCTCTGTGCCCTCCTCGTGCTTCTTGGCCAGAGACCCACCCCCTATAAAACAGCAGTCAGGCAGCTGGGCACAGAGTTCAGGGAGGAGGATGGAAAGAGAAGTCCCAACGACTCGGGGGCAATGCCATCCTGGGCTGGACCCAGAAATAGTTCCAACAATTACTCAATCGTGTTTATTTAAAAACAAACTCTTATATAGCATTCACTATATGCCGGCTACTTTAACAAGCAGTTCACAAAGGTTACCTCTTTTAACGTAATCCTGTTAACAACCTCTTATGCCCTGTATTACGGATGAAGAAATGGAGGCCCAGAGAGGCTAAGTAACTTGCCCAAGGCTACTCAGCTCTTCAGCAGCAGAGCCAGGCCTGAGGTTGCAGAGCCTGTGCTCCAGGCCTCTCCCCAGAAGGCCTCACCAGGGCTCCATTTATTACCAAGGCTCCAGCCACTCGTTCTCACGCTAATTATTTTCTACTCGTCTACAATGAGCAGAATTTGCCATCTGCCACCAGCCCTGCTACTGACACCAGCCAACTCCCTGGGAATCAATTGGGGCCTTTCGTCTCCTGCTGGTTGTTTGGAAGGATGGCTGGCTGCCGGGGAGCGGGGAGTGAGGGCCAGGAGGGCAGCAGGACCCTTCCCTGGTGGCCAGGCTGGGCCCTCCTCCTGGCCCCAGCCTCCCTCTGACCTCTCCTCCCAGGGGGATTCCTACCAGAGCCCACTCAGTCCTGGGCTCCGACGATGTTTTCCAATAGTGAAAGGAGTCCCCCAGGCTCTGGCCAGGCCAGGTCTGGCTTCTGGATTCTTCCTTGGAGATTATTCATTTTTCTGAAACTCGGAACAAGCCCACACCCCATACGTCCATGTCCCCTCTGGAGAGGCCCAGATAGGCAGGCCCTGCTGGCCTCTGTGATGGGTGCGGCCGGGCAGCCTGGTTCTCCAAGCCCCACGCAAAGGCCAACACCGCCCCACAACGTGTGGCACCAGGCTGTTTTCTCCTGCCTGTCTGTGGGGAAGGGTGTCCGTGGTGTGCGTCTTTTCTACCTGCCCCTGTGGTCTTCTCAGTCCCCTCATGCCCTAACACGTCTTTACCCCACTCTCCCGGGAATGTGACTCTCAAAGGCATCGACTTGGAGCGGGTGGCCGTCCAATGAGCCGACCAAGGGCTGCCTTCTGGCCTCGGAGCGGAGCAGCCCTGGATTTGAATCTTACTTCCATCACTTCTAGTTGTCTATGACCGTCAATTCTCTAAGCGTCAGTCTCCTCATCTGTAAGATGGAATAATGAAGGTACTCACTTCACAGGGACTGAGTCATGAGGAGTCAATGAAATAATGCACATAAAGTGCTCAGCTCTTAGAAAACGGGAGCTGCCATCACTGTGATTTAGTAACCATCTCTCCCCAAAGTGCGCAGAACCTTTTCTTCACCTTGCATGGCAGGGGCAATAACTCTCAACTCTCTGCAATCTAAGTCAACCCTCCCAAACAGACAGGTGAGCAGTCTGACCCACACCTGCCCTCCCCCTTCCAGCCTGCGTAATCCTCTGACCTGCCTTCTTGGGCAGGGAGGGCTCCATCTCCTAGGAGCCCAGCACGGCCGTACTGGCACTGCGTCCTTTAATCCATAACCACCCAGGGAGAGAGGACTCAACACCCCGGACCAGCTTGAACCACAGAGCTCTCACCCAAGGCCACAAGACTCCAGAACACTCCAAAGCCTGAGGTCCTGCCAGGATGCCCCGCATCTCTCTGCTTGCATGTCTGAGTTTCAGGATGTCTCGTTGTAGGCCCCTTCCCAGCTCAAACACAGGATGCCCTGAGAGGTAGAGGTCCCCCCTCCTTTTAAGCCCATCTGCCCTTCCAGCTTTCCACTGGCCCCACCCTCTGCTCCTCCCCCGAGAGACACCCCCTCTCCTAGGAGCCACTTGCTGGGAGCTCACTCCCCAGATGGCTGCCCTGCCAGGCAGTTCATCAGCTCCCAGCATGAATCCCAGTGCTCTGGCTTCTCAGAGCTTCCTCTCAGAGCTTCCTCGAGAGGAGACTCCGTCTGGGTGCTGGCAATGCCTCAGTGAAGAATTAGCACCTTCTACTTCATTAGGGGGCCCCCTAACGAAGTTGTTAATGATATGCTAAGTGGGCACACCTAGCCTGACACCTCCCCTCTGGGGGCCCCGCCCCCTTGCCCAGCCTACCCTGAGCCCTGGTCCTGCCGCCTCCTTTCCTCAGGCTGTGGGTTGGCCCTCGGGGTCTGACTGGAGCGGGTGCATGCTGCTCAAAGGTGGGGAGGCTTCGTGGGCCACCTCCCTAAGCTGCATGGCCATCTAGGGCACAGGCTGGCCACTTGGGCTATTGGGTTTCCCTTCGACTGTTCCCCGGGCATCTCAGAAGCAAACACGGATCAAGTGACTTTGTAACAGGAGCTCTTTCCCCAGGTGAGGAAGTCTGCAGAGTTCTAGTATGTGACAGGAAGGGCCAACATCCCCTGCCCCCATGAAGACTGGAGAGGGAGGTGGCATCTGCTGCCACCAAGGGCACACAGGCTCTGGCCCCGTCCCCTCCCTCTGTCACCCTCCTCTCCTTCTGTGCTCAATGAGGGGGATCTCAGGGCTCTTCAGTGTGTTTCCGGAAGCCCTCAGGGACCCCAGATGAGAGGAGATGGCCATAGTGGGCAGGCTTCAGCAGGCTTGCAGGCAATGTCAATCAGAGCAGCTTTCAGCGGCTATATGATATATATATACACACACACATATATATTGTATATAATGATATATACAGTTATATCATTAACAGCTTGGGGTTCCTTGTAACATTGTGTTTGAACAAAACAATTTCAGTGCTTAAAAATGTCTGAAGGCCAGGTGCGGTGGTTCACGCCTGTAATCCCAGCACTTTGGGAGGCCAAGGTGGGTGGATCACCTGAGGTCAGGAGTTCGAGACCAGCCTGGTCAACATGCTGAAACCCCCCTCTCTACAAAAAATTAGCCAGGCATGGTGGTGCACGCCTGTAATCCCAGCTACTTGGGAGGCTGTGGCAGGAGAATTGCTTGAACCTGGGAGGCGGAGGTTGCAGTGAGCGAAGATCACGCCATTGGACTCCAGCCCACCTTGGCCTCCCAAAGTAGCTCAGAGTTTTTGAGACTCTGTCTCAAAAAAAAAAAAAAAAGTTTGAAAGCCACTGAACAGGATGTGCTCTCAGGTCCATTCTATTCTAGCCCTGACTTTTAGAGTTTTACTTGCAGAATGGCCAAGGAGAGAGTCTGGGGGCTCCATACAGGTATCTGAGCTCACACAAGGATCACAGAATCTCCTCCCCTCGCCTAAGCTAGGAGGGCAAAAGAGGCCACAGAAAAAAGTCACTGACCCAGAAGCTTAGACATCTGGGCCTATAGCTGACAGTTCTGTCCTTGAGACCTTCCTATTCCCTCCCATCACCCCAGGCAGGGCAAAACTGGACCCAAGCACAAGGCCTCCAGTAAGGGGCAGGGGCTCAGAAGGCCCCCTGCTGCTGGGTGGAGGACAGGACTGGACCCGGCTTTGGTCTCAGTGCTTTGATTTACTCAAACGGCGACAGAGTTGTGACCTTCGATATACAATGCAGCCCTCTCCTTGTCTATAAAATAGGATGAGGATGATGACAGTGCCTCCCTCCTGGGGTGGCTGGGAGGACAAAGCAAGTTAAAAGTTGTAAAGTGTTAGGCCAGGTGCGGTGGCTCACGCCTGTAATCCCAGCACTTTGGGAGGCCAAGGTGGGTGGATCACGAGGTCAGGAGATCAAGACCATCCTGGCTAACACGGTGAAACCCCGACTACTAAAAATACAAAAAAAAAAATTAGCCAGGCATGGTGGTGGGCGCTTGTAGTCCCAGCCACTCGGGAGGCTGAGGCAGGAGAATGGTGTAAATCCGGGAGGCGGAGCTTGCAGTGAGCCGAGATCACACCACTGCACTGGAGCCTGGGCGACAGAGCAAGACTCCGTCTCAAATAAATAAATAAGTAAATAAATAAATAAATAAATAAGTAAATAAATAAATAAATAAAAGTTGTAGAGTGTTGAGAGCAGACTCCAGCTCAGAGAAGGCGATTGGTGACATACAGCTTTAATTAAATCAACCCCCAAGCCAGGTGCAGTGGCTCATGCCTGTAATCCTAACATTTTGTGAGGCCTAAGCAGGCGGACGACTTGAGGCCAGGAGATTGAGACCAGCCTGGCCAACATGGCGAAACTGCATCTCTACTAAAAACACAAAACCTAGCCAGGTATGGTGGGGGGCACCTGTAGTCCTAGCTACTTGGGAGGCTAAAGCAGGAGAATCGCTTGAACCAGGGAGGCAGAGGTTGCAGTGAGCAGAGATTGCATCACTGCACTCTAGCCTGGGCAACAGAGCAAGACTCAGCCTCAAAATGATAAAATAAATACATACATACATACATACATACATACATAAATTCCCTTCTCAAGAGCATATTGTGACTCCTAAATGCCCTTTAAATAAAATTAAAACTCCCAACCATTAGCTATAAAGTTCTACACCAACCGCACCCCTACCCTGCCCTGCCCAGCTGTGCTGTAAGCACCCACACCATCCACCTCGTCTGACTCTGTCCCTGCCAGCCAGGCACGCCCACTCTCATCTCCTGTCTTTCCACCTGCTCAGCCACTGAGTGCACCCCGTGCCTGGGCATTTCCTCCTCTCCAGATCGCCCCGTTTGCTTCGGGCACTCCTCCCCGACATGGCCTCCACAGCCTCCGCGGCCTGCTTGGGTGTCTGTCTCAGCTGGCCTTCAGCCCCAGCCCTGGCAAACCAGCCCACAAATGACCAGGTAAGCCCGTGACCCACTTTCCTGCATGTTTCTGTTGTGCCTGCCTCGCCTCCTCCGTTACACTGTAGGTCCCAAGAAGACCCTGGCCTCCACCTGCCTCTCTCCCGGCCTGCGGGGGAGTAGGCCACGAGGCTCTGGGCAACAAGGAGACTCGAAAGGGGAGGGGAGCACAGGCCTCCGCCATGAGGGCAACCCCATCAGACCCCTGAAAAGTGCCAGCCTCTGCCCGCCCATGCCTGAGCAGGGCCATGGGCCCACTCTGTTCTGGGTAGGTAAGGGCCCATCTGCTCAACCTCTAACCCCGGAGTTTGGCATCACTTTCCTTCCCAAGGGACTCCCCCTCAGGAGCTTGGGCCCCAGCCTTGTCACACTGTCACTTCTGTGGCCTCTGCTTCCCGACCTGCTCAGGGTGTGGTGGGAGGTGGAGCTGGGGCCACATGCTTGGCACAGCCCCTCTGGCCCCAGTGGCACTCCACTCCCACTTAACGAGGACATGGCAGAGAGGTGGCGGGAGGGCAGGGCTTCATCCCAGTCAACCAGGGGCTGGTGCCCTTGGCCCCCTTAACCATCCGCAGTGGGGAGGAGGCAGGCTCCTGCTAATGCCTACGGGCCCAGGGGAGGTCAGTGAAGCTGCTGTAACTCCAAGGGATGAACCTTTCTAAGAAGGAGCTGACGGCAACATTTGAGAGAGACCAGCAGTGCTAATGGGACGCCCAGCTGGGGCTGTCAAGCCAGACAAGGTCCTGGTGAGATCGGCAGAGGCCAAGGCTCCTGCCAGGCAGAAAGTGGCACCTCGTCTCCTCCAGGGTTTGGGGAGGCAATGTGACAATGCCTGCTTCCTCAGCAGGCCCAATCCTAGGAAGACTCTGGGGTGGGGGTGGCGGTAAGCAAGTCAGCGAGAGCTAGGGGACCTCAGCGGGGTCAGCCTGCGTCACAGCTCATGCTGACTCTTCCACCTTCAGTGGCCGCCGGCTGCTATAAATACCACTCCTGTCTCTGGATGTTGCAGGAGGTGACCTAGAATCATGGGCTCTGAGGCCTCCTGGGTGCACCCCCCGCCTGTTTTAGACAGAGCCTGCCTGACCAGAAAATCCTTGTAGGTTAGAGCCCACCCCCAACCACAAGCAGGGCCCTCGGCCAGGAGATAAAACCCCAACACTGAGGGGAGATGGCTTCCAAACCTAGAGCTTCCTCCAACGTGCACCTCGACATGTTCGTGGGCAGGGTGCAGATATCAGGTCCCTGGGAGCAGAGCCCTGGCCAGCCCAAGAGACCCAAAAGAGACATGGCACCCAGGGCCACTGGTTCAGCCCGAGACCTGCTGCTATTCATTCTCCTCCATGCCCACCCCCCTCTGGAGCCCAGCTCAAGGGTGAAGGCTCCAAAGCCATTTGATCCCAAGTCCCTTCCCCGCCCCCAACTTCTCAGTCCTATGGTTGTCCTCGATTCTTGATTCAGCCTGGTTTCCAAACTTGTCACCACCCTGGCAGCCTCCGTGGGGTGTACTCTACTTCGAAAGGGGCCCTGTGAGACTGTTCTACAGTTGCTCAGATGAGTCCCTGACAATTTCATTCTTCCATTTGGTAGCACGCTTCTGAGTGAGCCCTTCTCTCCTCTGGAGGTCCCAGCCAGGCCCAGGCCTCAAGCCCCAGGCTGGGCTGGCCCAGGAGCAAGGACAGGAGGTGGTACTGGCCCCGGCAGGTGTGAGGACACCAACACCCACAGATGGCCAGGGTTTGGTTTCAGGCTCCCTGGCTTAGGGCAGGGGCAGGCTTTCAGAGTAGAAAAGGCTGGAAACAGCTCTGGGGGTGGGCCCTGGGTGGTGTGAACACATGTGAAATCTGATTAAAGTCAAATTAGTGCATGCAGTCATTCTCCATCCATCCACAAATCACCAGAGTGCCTACTATGTGTCAGGGATTGGGTGGATGGTGACAAATAAAAGCCGACACGGTGCCAGCCCTTATGGAGCCTGCAGTCCAGGAGGAAAGAAACTTCAAGTGAACCTTCACATACAACAAAGAAAAATCCTCTGATGCGTGCTCAGACGGGGAGGCTGCCTGCAGAGCTCGGAGCTGGAGCTGTTTGGGAAGGACTAGAAGAGGGAAGCGACCACAGGAGAGGGCGGCGGGGAACATGTACTGGACGATACCCTTGGCAGCAGGGCCCAGATGTGAGGACAGTGGAGGCCTGGAGGATGGAGCCAAGGCCGGGGCCAGGCCAGCAGAGAGGAGGCCTAGGCAGGCAGGCTGGCAGGGCCAGGACCGGGGTTCTGAGCCTGGGAACAAGCCAAGGTGGGTGCGAGGGTGAAGAGAAGCGGGTGCCCAGATGGAGATTCAGCAGACAAAATGGGGACAGACAAGGCGGGTATTAAGGATGTTTACTGCCCGCTGTAACACTGGCACTGTCAAAGACAACCCCAGCTATCTGGCCCGTGCAATTGGGCAGGCAGAGGGGGCACCTGATCCCAGAGGAACGCCTTGAGAACGGAGGCCTGGGGCTGCCCACCCCAACCTCAGAGCAACAGCTCCAGGAGTCGGCCCTGGGCTCTGTGAACACAGGTGGAGTCTGTGTCCTCCCCCTCCCTGCAGTCTCAGCTCAGCCCAGACCTGAGCTCAGGCAAGCCCGGGCACAGCAGGTCAGGACACCAATCCAGGAGTCCCACTCAGGGGCAGTCAGTGGGCTCGGCGCTCGGCCCCCACTGCTGAGGGTCCCCAGTCATGTGCTTGAGGGGATCTGAGGCATTCTTCTGAACATTCAGCTCCCCGCTCTTCCTGCCATCCGGCCCCGACCATGAATAGGACTCCGCAGAGGAGCTCTCAGAGCTAATTCAACCTACTACAGGAGGGGAATGGAGGGAGGGTCTCTGCATGCCAGTCACCCACTCTTCCAACCATGTGCTGGGGCTCAGAAAATGGTACCCCAAAGTGAAGGCCTCACAAACAGCCTCAGAAAGCAAAGCTTTCCTCTGACCTTCTCCTGCCTTCCTGTCTTCATCCCTCACTCTCCTGACACAAACCATAGAAACTAAAATTCTCTTCCTCACCCCTCACTCTCCCCAGAGGCAAGCCATAGACACTAGAATTCCTCTTTCCAAGGCAGCTCATAGAAACCAGAACTCCTTTCCCCTAAAGCCACCCACAAAACCTAAAAGTATTAGCCTTTCCCTGCCTTTCTGTGTAAGAGTTGGCCATAAAGAAATTCTCCGGCTGGGCACAGTGGCTCACACCTGTAATCCCAGCACTTTGAGAGGCCGAGGCAGGCAGATCACCTGAGGTCAGGAGTTCAAGACCAGCCTGGCCAACATGGTGAAACCCCGTCTCTAACAAAAATATAAAAAATTAGCTGGGCATGGTGGCACACGCCTGTAATCCCAGGTACTTGGGAGGCTGAGGCAGGAGAATCGCTTGAACCCGGGAGGCGGAGGTTGCTGTGAGCTGAGATCGCACCACTGCACTCTAGCCTGGGTGACAGAGTGAGACTCCAACTAAAAAAAAAAAAAAAAAGAAAGAAATTCTCTGACCTACTTTGTTTGATAGGAGATCATAAGACCCTCATACCCTGAAGGAAGGAATGCAGCACACAGAGGCCAAGAAGAATCTGAGAGCAGGCCTTGCTGGGTTTCCCCACTCCGTCTGCTCCCATGGTGTCTTACTCTTTTCGTCCCATCACAGCTCTTCATGGTTGTCCATTCCGCCTCAAACTTAAGCATAAAAATGGATTTTTCCCTGGATCTTTGGGTCTTCATTCTGAAGGCTCCCATGTCACGTAAAACTTTGAATAAACACATTTGTTATGCTTTCCTCTTGTTAACCTGTCTTTTGTTATAGGAGTGTTGGCTATGACGCTCATGATGGGGAAAAAAGGGATCACCCTATAGCTGCGCCTACAATCCATCCATCCATCACCCATCCACCCATTCCTCCATCCTCCATCCACCCACCCACCATTTCCAGTCATTCTACGCTATTCATCATGCTTAGAAAGCCCTCTACCTCTCCTGCTGGCCTGCCAGCCCTGTGGCCTGGCCTCTGCCTGCCCTCACTCACCTCCCAGGCACCCTGGCCTTCTCTCTGTTCTTACAACAGGCCAGGCGTGCTGAACGCCTTTGTCCTCACTCCTCCTCTAGCCTGGACAGAACCCCAACCCACCCCCACCCCCAGAGCTCTGCGTGGCTGGCTCTCTCCTGTCATTCAGCTCCTAGCTCAAACATCCCCTCCTGGGACCTGCCTGCCAAATCTCAGGTACCCCAAGCGCCCCCATCATAGGACTCTGTTTTCCTATCAGCACTTCTCACCATCTAAAATTCTGGTGAATGTGTTTACTGTCCCGCTCCCTTCACCAGAGTGTGGCTTCTCATGGGAGGGCCTCGCCTGTTTTCTTCCTTGCCAGGTTCCCTGCACTGAGTAAAGGTTTGGCGGGTTGGGGGAGCTCATCATGTCCCTGCTGCCTGAAACAGAAACCATTTCTGAGCACGGCCTGAGAAGGACAGAAATAGGAGATTATAGGAGCCAAGGCAGAGCTGCACCCAGAACCCAGGGCTCCTGACTCCCAGCCCTGGCCTCTTTCCGCACCATCTGCTGGCCATGCCTGGGATCCGAAGCCCTATCCTGAACTGCCCACATATGCGACTTCACTGGCTGCCAACGACCACGCTGTGGGCGAGGCAGGGAGGAAATGTGGCATCTTCATTTTACTGATGAGGCCACTGTGGTAGAAAGGGGCTGTGGGGTGATTTGCCTGTGGTAATGCAGTGAGTGGTTCTGCTACTGGAGGGCTCCCCAGCGTTGACAAGCCTGGCTCCCCTCCACCTCCCTGTGCATCCGGGCAAGTGTGACTTGCGTCCACCTCTGCACAGCATCCTGTGGGACGGAGAGGGCACCTCCAGGAAAGAGCACAGAAAGCTACGTTCTCAGGATGCAGCCAGGAGACTCAAGCCCTCTCCCAACCGGGGGCCCGGAGGGCACCTCAGCCATGGCCTGGCTGTAAGTGAGAAGGGGAAGGACCTGGGGAAATGACTTCTCTTCTAAGAGACTCAGTGTCTTCATCTGGAAGATGAGGGGGTTGACCAGATGATCTCTAATTTCCCTAGGATCCACTTTTCTCTCCACCCCGCAATGCTCAATTTATAAGGGTCTGCAGCCTCTGACTCAGGAGTATAATCCCACAGAAGACTCGGAGCCTTAAGGTGCTATCATCTTTCTCACCCACTTTCTTCTGGACCCTGACAATGCCCGGGAGGTAGAGAGGCCAGAACTTCTACACCATGGCCCAGCACTTTGACGATCCCCACTTTTGAAATCCGTCAGAACTAAGTTCAAAACCTAACATGTTCAGCTTGTAATTATCAGAGTGAGAGAGAGAGAACCTAACATGGGCTAGGTATGGTGACTCATACCTATAATCCCAATGTTTTAGGAGGCCGAGGCTAGAGGATCACTGAGGCCAGGAGTTTGAAACCAGCCTGGGCAACTAGTAAGAACCCATTTCCACACACAAAAATTTTTTTTTTAAATTCAGCCAGATGTGGTGGTGCATGCTCATAGTCCCAGCTACTCAGGAGGCTGAGGCAGGAGGATTACTTGAGGTCAGGAGTTTGAGACTAGTTTGGGCAACATATGGGGAACCTGTCTTTATTTAAAAAAAAAAAAAAAAAAAAACCTATCTGGGCATGGTGGCACATGCCTGTACTCAGAGGCTGAGGCAAGAGGATCACTTGAGCTGGGGAGTTCCAGGCTGCAGTGAGCTGTGATTGCACAACTACACTGAAGCCTGGGTGACAGAGCAAAACTCCGTCTCTAAAAACAAAACAAGAAAACCTAACTCCCCACTGACTGCTGCTGTGTGACCTCAGCAGGCTCAGGGATGAGACTTGGTAAAGGGCAAGTTCTCAGGGTCTTCATCCGCCCCCTTCCCTGTGACACAGAACTGCCCTTTGCCAGCTTCCCTCGAATGTGAGAACAAACAAGATATACTGAGGGCTCCTTAGAGGAAAGCACCAGAAAAAGCCTCAGCAATACTCCTTCCCTTTAAGCAGAGCCTTGGGCTCCTGCGTGCACACATCCCCACCACATGGGGTCTCATCGAAGCCCGACTTCTTTCCTCCTCCGGGTTCGTATAATCCAGGAGACCAGAGGAAGACAGCAGGTACCTGAGATGTGCCCAAGCCTCAGCAGCTTCCCTACCCAGAGCAGAGGGCAAGGCAGGCAGCGGGCATGGTGGGGCTGGGCCTGGCAGCGGAGCGGCTGGCTCCTAGTCCCCATGGCCCCTCGGAGCCCAGCCTCCTCTCCACTCTTCTGGGGCCTTGGCGGGACACATGAGATCACATCTGGGCAGTGCTCAGGGCGTCTGGGAGAGAAAAGGCCCAAGGGATGGAGGTGGGATTAATGATGTATTAACATGCTTCTGTATTAGCACTTCTGTTTACTGCAGGGCACAGAGGGAAACACATGGGGCTTGGTGTCAGAGAATCCAGGCTGGAACCGGGGCCCGGCCACTCAAGAGGTGTGGGCAAGTCATAACCTCTTTGAGCCCCAATTCCTGGAAAAAGGGGATGAACAACATCTGAGCGATGTTGGAGAAAGTGTGACACAAATCAGATTTCCTCACCTGCCAGTAGGACTGCAAGAACACCAGCCTCCCAGCATCGCTCACTGTGAGGAGGCCAAGTGCCTGGCCTGGGGCCACATGTGACTGACATGCAGGGGGTCTCGTTATTACTGCTGGAGGAGCAGGGAGGTGCAGAGTGAAAGGCCTGAGGATCGGACTATTGGCAGTGCCGTTCAGGCTGGCACTCTCTGGGTGTGTCCCAGGTGGGTATACTGGGCCAGCTCTCCCTAGGCAGATCCCCACAGCAGCAACAGAAGGAAGGGGTTGTGCGGCACTCCAGGGAGGGAGGCACCCGGCTCCTTGCCTGGCTAATGCAAGCCCCTCTTTGGGGTCCCACTTGTGGGACAGAAAGGGCTCCCTCTTCCCTAGGATGCCAGATCCATCAGCAGCTGATTATCTAATCTGTTCCCCTTGGCGTGAGGACCACGACCACAGCCTCAAGGAGTCACTGACCACAAGCTGAGTCTGACAGGAGAGGGCGCTTGGAGGCCACACCCTCAGGAGGGCAGGTGTTGGGGAGGCAGGTCCAGGGCTTCTGCCTCCAGGGCTGGCCCAGAGGCTAGAGAAGTCCAAGTTCAAGTTCCTGGGGCCGACTCATCAGAAAGAGGGTGAAGAGAAGGTCAGGGCAGGGACTGGTTGAATCAAGACAGGCTCTCCTTGCTAGGAAGAAGGGTGAGGGCCTGCAGACAGGCTGCTGCAGAAAAGAAAGGCACAGATGTGTCCATAAATACTCCTCCATTCAATCATGTGCTCCTCTGCCTCCTGTCATACAAAAGTCTCATTGATGCATCCCCTCACCCCCACGACCCAGGACCAGTGCCCCAACAGGAGGGCTCTGGGGCCCTCTCCAGCTCCTTACTGACAGTCCAGCTGCTGCTGCCGCTGCCCTGGCACGCCAGGCATGCCAGGCCCGGGTGCTGCCAAGTCACATGCTCTGCGCAGGCGAGGCCAGGCACTGCTGGGGCAGCCTTGGGGATGCAGGCTGGCGTGGCATTCGCAGGCACTGTGGGTCTGTAGAAAAGCTGGGTGCCCAGAGGCAGCTGGCCACCTGCCTGCCACCCTCCCTAGCCCCACCCACCTTCCAGGGGAGAAATCCTTGGGCAAACAGTCAGCCAGGTGTGAGCAGCACAGCAAATGCAGGGCTGGGAAAAGCAAACACAGAGGGCCTCCATGCTGCAGGCCCGCTGCCCTATGGGGTGGCATTCGGGTGGCCCTGCCCACAGCTGCCACTGGTGTCCCCAGCACTTTGCCCACAGTATTTGGAGGGTCTTCCAGGATGAATGCTTCGGGCTTCCCTCCACTGTACTCCCCGGAGGGGCCCGACTGTGAGGTGACAGAGGCAGCCGCAGGGAAGAACAGGCAAGGCATGAGTCTTCAGAGGGTGAGACGGACCTGGGCCTGGAGTCTCTGCTGGGCCACGCCTTGGCTGGGTGACTTGGAGCAAGTCAAAGGACCTCAGGGCCAGGAATGCCCACTACGCATGGCCTTTGTGAAGGTTAAATGGGATGAGGCCCACGTGGGACCACTGAGAGAGGATTTGGCACAGAAGAGGGTCTGGATACGTGGGTGCTCAGCTTAGTGCCACCTGTGGGTGTGGGGTGGAGCTAGGGCGGGTCGCAGCAGGAGAGGCAGTGCCATGGTGGTCTGGCCCACACACTCTCCCAGGCCATGCTTACCTGGCTGATCTGTGACCCCCTGGCCTTAGCCCCAGGGCAGTAAGGCCAACACCAGACTTCTGGCCAGTGGCTGCAGGGCCAGCCAGGAGGGAAGGACGGTCCAGTTCTATTCTACCAGCAGGGGCTGCTGCGTCTGCTAGCCCCAAATTCAGGGCAGAATTCCCCCCAGCTGAGAAAGGGCTGCACCCCCAGTGTCTCCCATCCAGGGCTTCAGCTTCAGATTGGCCTCCACCCACAGGCAGCCAGAGGAGGTCCTGTCTTTCCAAGGGTGCACAGCACGTCCCACTTTCTCTGCTCTGCTGCACACCACGGTTGAGCCTGCAGGCGGTCCGCAGGCCTCTGTGCCCTTGCACAGTCTATTCTGTTTGCCCAAAAGGCCTTTTCCAATCTTGCTCCCCTGGAAACTCCTCAGTGTTCCAAAGCTCAGCCTAAACACAACCTCCTCTGTGAAGCTGCCAGGGCCCACCAACTCCCAAGTGCAGACCTCATCAGTGCCCCCTCCATTCCGGGCTCCCGGCTGGGCTAGGAGCTCCAGGAGGGTAGGGCTACACTCTGCATCTCTGTGTCCTTGGCACTCAGCACCATGCCTGGTACCTAGCAGCTGCTCAAGAAATGTCAGACAAGGCCCCCGGCCCAGCTCCCTTGCTCCTCTCAGATCATGCTGCCAGCACATTTGGCCAGAGACTCAGAGATGGCATGTGGGAAGCAGGGCAAGAGTGAGCTGCCCCGGGGAAGCAGGTGGGTACGAGGTTTCCTTTCCTTTGGAAACTGTCCGTGCTACATGCACCAAGCTTCACCCACAATCAGAAGTGGCTCTGGAGGCTTGCAGGCTGCCTCCCCATCTCCAAAAGCAGAAAGCAAAGTTAGCAGGGGGGTGAGCAAAGGAAAGGGAAGTGCACCGGAACTGCAGAGAGAAAGGCAGTTGTGGCTGCCATCTGCTGTGAGCAAGATGTTTGGAGAACATGCGCTCCTCATTCTGAGGTCTCCCAGCCAACTTGCAGAGAGCTGGGCCGCCCGTCTGCAGATGGGAGCCGGCAGCTCAGCCAAGCTGCAGAGGCCCCACAGGAGAGATGTCAGGGACCCTACCTGCCTGCCCTGACCCTCTGGCTCGCCCAGTCTGACCTTCTGATTCTTGAGCAGACTGGGGGCCTGGATGCCAGCCCAGGACACGAGTCACACTGCCTTTTCCAGGGAGCCCCCAACAGGCTCTGAGAAGGCAACTCCACAATAAGACTGATGACAATGTAAATATAAGGGTGATGAGGGCAGTAGTACCAGCCATTGCTCACTGAGAGCCCGACTAGCTGCCAAAAGACCTGGTACTGGGAACTTCCAGTCATTATCTCACTTCGCCCCATGACTCCCAGGGGAGGAGGAAATGGAGGGTCCAAGAAGGGGCCCTGGCACTGCTCCTCACTGCAGACACACCTGGCTACCCAGGGCCATGATGGGAGGAAATTAGCTGGGCATGGCAGGGCATGCCTGTAGTCCCAACTGCTTGGGAGGCTGAGATGGGAGGATCACTTGAGCCCAGGAATTCGAGGCTGCAGTGAGTGCAGTGAGCTATGATTGCACCACAGCATTCCAGGATGGGTGACAGAGCAAGACCCTGTCTCTTAAAAAAAAACAAAACAAAAAACAGGAGAATATCTGAGTGGGAAGGAGGCTCTGAGCCACTGAGTCACAAATGCTCGTTTGAAAGAGGAAGATGAGGAAGGACGTAGACAGCTGCCCCAGGCCACACCGAGGTCAGCAGCAGGCTTAGAGCAGAACTTGGAACCCTGCCCCACAGCCCAGGCTCCAGGGGCCTTGGTGCGCTCCTGCGCAGGAATGGCTGCTGTCCTCCTGTCCTTGGCACCACCTAGGGGCTAAGCCATTCCCCCAAGCAGAGCGACGCATTTCCAAGGACTGAGGTAATGCTGGTCTTGCCTGGAGGGCCCATCTCAGTTTAGGCCAGGCCTCCCGCGCCCTGGCCCAGCTTCTATGCTCCTGACCACAGCAGCGGGCCAAGCTCAGGAGGCTGGGCGGGCTGGGCCTATCAACCACATTCCTTTCCAGGGCCACCCTACCCTGGGGCTACCCACAAAGGAATTAGCCCAGCTAACAGCCTCATCAGAGTCACTGGAGCTGTCCATGGCACTGGAGCACAGAAACTGCTTCATTTCTCACTGGCCAGGTGAGCAGCTAGGGGGCTGAGAAGTCTGCCTGCCAAGACCGATCCATGCCAGGGTCCCGAATGTCACCCTGTGCCCTTAGCCCTGGCAAACCAGTCCCCAGAGGCTACCATCCCCTGCTATGCCATCCCAGGGAGGTCAGGGGTGGCCTCCTTCCCCTTGGCAATAGGAAGGTGAGGGTCTTGGGGCCAACCACCCAGATCCACACCTCCCATCCCACCCCGCGGCTCTGCTGCCACCGCCCCCACAGGCCAGCTCGCAAGCCCCGCCCCCACAGGCCAGCTCGCAAGCCGTACACTCCACATTTCTGTCTGCTCAGTCCTCCCCCAGCCCCCTACACACCGTAACTGCAACACCTCCGCCCCACTGACAGCGCCTGCCGCTGCCTGCTCGCTGCCAAGGGGGCTGGGAGGGCCCAAAGATGTGCTTCATGCAAACCTTACTGGGGAAAGGGACTACAGTTTTCCCCTTTTCTCCAAGGGGTCCTTGGATCCAGGTGCTGACCCCACTTCCTGCCTCTCTCACAGCTCCCCATCCCACCCCATCCCCAACCCTGGGTCGCCCAGTCTGTGAAATGCCTCTTACTCTGGGAGAGATGGAGGGAATCAATGGCTTCCCTATTCTCCTGCCTCTCCCACAGGGGAAGGGGAGGGGAGGCATGTGGCCCCTGGAGGGATCTTTCAGGGTGTGCTCCAGCCCCACTGCTCCTCCCTGCTGGGAAGTGGGGGTGGTGTGCTTGATGGACGGCTGGGCCTCAGGTCCACCGGAGTGGAAGGCAGGCGGCCAGGGTGGTGGGCACCTCCACCCCCACTCTCCCACTCCCAGGACTCCATGGGAATCGCTGTCACTATCCAGATACCTTCACAAAGAACTCGTGCCTAGGCTGAGGCACAGCCAGGCCGAGGGTGAGTCAGCAGGGAAATCCCGGCACTGGCGCCCACCGCTGGTGACGGTGCCGCTGACACCTACGGAACGGGGTGCCCAGCCCCTCCCGCAGAGGGTGAGAGGAACACCCGGGCTCCCCAACTCCCATTTCCTGCTCCCTGAGAGCGAGCCTGGTGGTGGGGGCAGGGAGGCGTCTCAGTGGGGGCGGAGTCCTGGAGCGAGGCCTCAGCAGGCTGCTGCCGTCTTTGGGCCTCTGGTCCCTCACCCTTGAACATCAGCAGGGGAGGAGGTGGGAGAACGCTCACCACAGCCCCTGGGCTCTGGCCTGGAGCCTGCCACCCACACTCTGGGTATCTGGCTTTCCAGGGTCTCACTGCGGTGCATGGGGATGCACACCCGACCTCATTCCTGAAGGGCCCTGCCCCTGCCCTCCTTCCAGGCAAGGCCACTGCTCTGCCTGAGCCCAGCACCCCCACTATATGCTGCCTGGACCCCAAAAGGCAGGATGGAGAGCAGACTTAGGCCAGGAGTCAGTACCCTCCCTGGGAGGAGAGAGAGAGGAGGAGCAAAGAGGAGCTGAGAAGAACAGAAAGCCAGGCACAAAGCCTCCTCACAGCAGGACATCCTGTCCCTGGAGAAGCGCCTGTGGCCTGGTCCCCACAAACCCGCCAGACCGGTTGGCTGGAGCGGGGTGGGAGGCTCAGACCAGGGCCAGAGAGCAGACCTAGGACCTGGAAGCTCCCAGATGAGAAGCTCCCACTGCTCTTCCCCACTGGGAAGTGCGGGTGGGTTGGACTCAGCAGGCCCTTAGGCAGGAGCTTCTGGGGACATGAACTGGAGGATGCCAAGCCCCATTCTCAAGGAGCTCACAGTGCAGAATAACAAGGAAACCGGAGCGGGTCAGTGAGCACAGAGCTCTGACACTGATGCCCGGACCACTGCTTAGCCCCAGGCAGACAGAGAAAGGTTCCTGGAGGTGCCTGATGGTTGAACAGAAAGAGCAGGGAAAGCAAAGCTAGCTACCCTCCTCTTCACCCTCCACCCACCTCGTTCCCCAGAGCCTGTGGGCAGATACACCTTGTGCAGGGCCAGATTCCAGCCAGCAGAGAGGCTGGGCACCACTTTAGCTCCCAACCCTGCCTCTCGGTTGCTGGCAGATGTAGTTTCTGCAGGCTCCCTGGGCCAGGAAAAACACGCTTGAGAGTACACAGAGAGGGCCCGTGGGGCTGCTTCCTGGCATCACCAGAACACAGGTGCTTGGTGTTCCCCAGGCAGAGCCCCTCCACTGGCGGGGAGACATGCACATGTTCGGGTTTCACCAGGCCCCCAGCTTTTATCTTCCAGGCTTCCCCTCTCCATGGTTCTTCCTGAAGACCAGGCCTCTTGCTCTTCCCAGGCAGGGAAGTGGGTAATGCGAGCAATCCAGAAACCCATCTATTACTTTGAAAGAAGACTGAAAACATGTGACCGCATGAATCCCATGGGTTTACTTCAATGTCTTTAAAACAAATGACTTGAATGGATTTCTCCCACCCTTCCTCCCCACAGAGCCACTCAATGCAAAACAGCAGCTCAAAGGGCCACAGACTCAGGGCTGCCGGAAATGGGGTATCAGTCACAAAGCCTGGCGGGGGGCACTTGAATAAAGGCTGCTTTGGCCAGGAGAGGATGAAAGGCAGACACCTGACAACCAACAGGCAGCCAGCGCAGAGGCACAAAGGGTGCACGCGAGGCGGGTGTCAGGTCCAAGCACACACAGGCACCCTGGCCCTCTGCTATGGGTGGTGGATTGCTCTTGTGCCCCAGCACTGGTCTCTCTTCCTCCTGCCATGGCATGGAAGCCTGGCTGTGGGGACAGCAGTGGCCTTGCTCAGACCCTTGCCTGGAGAGCCCTGCCCTGAGCAGCCATTTACACGCAAACTCACTGGGCAGCTGGAACATGCAGGCGAGGTCTTTTTGGGCAGCACCAATTGCTTAGAAAAAAAACAGGCAAGGAAGCAGGACTGGAGCCATGTGACAGTCCCCAGAAGTTCAGAGCTGGAGGGGCCCAGGGAACTTAGATGCCAACCCTCCTAGATTCCCCGAACCCTACAAATGAGGACCCTAAGCTCATAGAGGAATACTGATGTACCAAGGTCACACAGCTTCGGGCCTCTGCCCCATCCTTGGCTGCCTTCCCAGCCTCATTCATGCAGCCATTACTCTCCGAGCATATCCTATGTGCCTAGACTCTGGAATTGAGATTTAGTCGCCTAGGTGATGCCAAACTAAACTTGGCCTCAGAGGTTTGCAAGCTGGGGGCTTCCCACCTCTCAGCTGTCCCCGCCCCACCCTCTCCTCTTATGTAAAACGGAAGGAGTGCTGGCCATCATCAGGGAAGACTCAAAGCAGAGAGGAAGTAAGAAAGCAGGAGAAGCGGGGTGAAGCCCTGGGGATCATTAGCCACACCCCGGAAGTGAGGGAGGCGATGGTGAAAGTCACCGCAGTGGGGGAGTCTGGGCTGCCCCTGGCTGAAGGAGGCCTCATCTTAGGCAGGGTAGGTGCGCTGTGACCGGGGACCCCAGACCAGACGTGCTGACTTATGCATAAGAAAAAGACTTATCTTTTTCTCATTACAAAAATATACGTTCTCTATAGAAAATAGAAACTGGCTGGGCGCAGTGGCTCACACCTGTAATCCCAGCACTTTGGGAGGCTGGATCACCTGAGATCCACGAGCTTGAGACCAACCTGGCCAACATGGTGAAACCCCATCCCTACTAAAAATACAAAAATTAGCCAGTTGTGGTGGCGGGTGCCTATAATCCCAGATACTTGGGAGGCTGAGGCAGGAGAATGGCTTGAACTGGGGAGGCAGACCACACCACTACACGCCAGCCTGGGCAACAGAGTGAGACTCGATCTCAAAAAAAAAAAAAAACAAACCAAAAAGAAGAAAATAGAAATCACCCATGACCCCTCTAGGAAAACTATCAACTATTAACAACCTTCTAGTCTTTTTTTTTTTTTTCCTCTATCTAATTGTGGGACCATTTGGCACCTACCACTTTTTTCTACTGAACTAAAAGGTGAGCACTTCTCCCGAAACATTTTCCTACCGCCGTCTTTCCTCATTACCATGGAGTAGTCCACATACATGACGGACGGAAGTTCATTCAACCAACTCCCTACTGGGGGATGTTAGGTTGTCTCCCTCTTCTCAGTGTGAGAAAACCCCACAGCTGGGCCCCAGGCAGAGTGGCTCTGGGGTCCTGGGCTTTGGTGGCAGGATCCTGCAGGAACCTGGAACTCCTGACCCCAGCCTGGCGTTCCTTCTCCCCCTGGCAGGGGCAAAGGTTTATGCATAAAGTGGGGGAGCGGGGATTCTGCCCTTCCTCCCATCTCTCAGGCAGTAAGTGGTCCCCAGTGACTCTCAAACTTATGCAGACTCCCAGGCCCTGCCCAGCAATTCTGAATCAGTAAGCCCAAGGCAGGGCTCAGGAACCTATATTTATAGGTTCCAAGTTCTACCATGGCCAACCCCAGGAGACTCTGAGGCTGGAGTTAACCCACCTGCACTCAGAAACTCTGCTCTGAAGGATGAGTCCTGGCCAGGACTGCTCAAGTGTGCATAAGCAGAACTTCCAGAGCTGGCTGCAGGCCCCCTCCCAGCGATTCTGATGTGGAGGAGGGTGGTGGTGAAGGGGTGCTGAGGTGCTGCATTTCTAACAGCTCATGGGCAGCAGCATCACCTGTGGGCATCTGTGCAGGCCCTGGGTTCTGCCCGGATGTACGATCACAGCAGGCTCTAACGCATTGACTATGGGGCACACATTCTGCCCTCCAGACTCAAGGTGAGGTGTGCTCCAGGGCCTGCAGCAGCAGCATTACTGGGAGTTGTTAGAAATGCACATCTGGGCCCAGCAGCCTGAACTGGAATCTGCCTTAGTAAGTTCCCCAGTGATCTGTGTGCCCATCAAAGAAGCACGATGCTGAGTCTGTCACAAGCCAGCATCATCTCATGTCACCTCCTAACACTCCTCAGAGGCCAATTATTCCCTGATTTTACAGGTGGAAACTGCAGCTGAGAGGTGAAAGGACCTGGTTAAGGACTCGACTCCCCCCACTACCCCCAGCAGGAGCTGCAACAGGAAGCCAGACTGTCTGGCCTGCGCTCTCAACCCTACATCCCAACACTCCCTGTGGTTTCCCATTCAATCACCACCAGCACTCCAAGGTGGGTTCACTCCACTTTATGGAGACTCAATGAGGTCAAATCAACTGCTCCAAAGCGCTCCCTGGAGCATGGTGGAGCCTGCCCCTGTGCCTGCGTTTGTTCCCTCTCAGCCCACTCTGTCTGCAGGCACAGAACCAGAGCGCAGGGCCAGGTTGGGGGGGTCCCACCTCCAAATCCTGCAGGCTCTGCAGACACAGTTGGAGGCAGGAAGTGGGAACCGGGGCGGAAGAACCAGGAGCTCAATTTGGGCTGAGGATACTCTTTCTTCACAGCCAGACTCAGTTTTGTGTGCCTTTTGAAAGGAGACAGAGAATAGCTGGGCTCGGCCCAATGAGACCAGCCTCTTTCAACCTTCTGGTTGCTGCCATTTCCAATTACAATTTCAGAGGGCTCCTATAATTTATACATCCCAGGATGCACTGCCCCAGCTGCTTTATGATAGGAGTTCATTATACCATTAAGGTTAAACTTTTATAAAGTACTGAGCAGCTGGTGGGCTGGGTGCCGAGCTTCGTTACTGTTGCCGGAAGCCTGCTGAATAGGGTTCACCTGGGGAAGGGAGGGGGTTAAAGGTGCCAAGAAATGGAGAAGGCAGCTGCTCAGGTGCCCTGAGCCCTCCATTAGGCAGTGTTCTAAACTGCATGGTATAGCAGGCAGGCAGCAAGGAGAACAATCCGGAATGGCACTGGCAGGGGCATGTGGGGTGAGAGGAGCCATGCTGTGCGAGCCTGAAAGCCGCCTGCCGCAGCGGCAGCCGGCGAGGTACAGGGTCGGTGAAGGTCGGGTTGGGCAGCGGGAGTAAAAAGGTGGTGTAAGCCACGGATGGGTCTACACACGGGGAGCGGCGAGGGCTTCCTGGGAGCGGGGCCTGGTCTTCACAGCAAGAGGACAGCCAGAGGGGGCCTTCCTTTTGTGGGAGGCTGTTCCTCTTGTGGTTCACAGGATCCCCCAAACCCCATGCCAGGTGAGAAGAATGAGAACACCACACCCTGAGAGCAGGGGCCAGACAGATGGGACCTGAGTCCCAGCTACAAACACGCAGCCTCTAACAGAGTCCTTCAATTCCCCAAGGAAGCTGAGGGCCTAGACCTGAACCCCTGCTGCGAAATGAGTGCTTCCTCCATGGGTGCCATGGGACTGTCCTGAGCACAGAGCCTAGAGGGGGTGAGTGTCTAGAAAATGGAAACCATCACTGTTCATGGCATTAAATGTGTGCCCACACATAAGGCACTGTGTAGCAGAGAGGACTCTCCACATCATGGTTGCCATTGTGGCTGCTGGTAGAGTGACAGTGTCTGCTTATGCCAACCTAGAAACTCCCTTAGGACGAAGTGATACCATTTATCTTATTATTCCCAGCTCCAGGCACAAGGCTTAGCAAGTAGGTGCTCAATAAATGTCCTCGAATAAATGGGTAGATGGGAGATTACACGTGGCAAAACTATTCTCTGCTCCACGGTCTGGCCCCAGTCCCAGTGAAGGTGTCAAAGGAGAACCAAGTTCTTTTCAAAGGTATGAAACTGAAACAAACTCTTAAGAAAAATTCCTTAAGTTCCTAGGGGGAAAGAGACTTGGGTACGGCTGGTGTTCTGGCCCTGGGGATGCACTGGGGCTGATTCTGGCCTTGCAGCCCAGGAGAGTTTGTGGTGCCTGGAAGCTCAGGCCTCAGCTGGTGCTCTGCAGACCTGGTGGGCTGGGCTCCCATTGCCCTGGAGAGGCTGCCCAGACCAGAGAGGATGGCATGCAATTCTGTGAGGCCAACCAAGTCATGACCCCCCAACTCTTAGGAGGGCAGCTGGAGAAGCTGAGGGGCTTTGTACGGTGAGACTCAGAGAGTCTAAGGAAGAAACTGGCTTCCCCCAAGGGCCTCAGAAAGGAAAAGTTAAAGAAAAGGCAGTGGATAGAAGAGGTACCAAAAGAGGCTGGGCACAGTGGTTCATGTCTGTAATCCCAGCACTTAGGGGGGCTGAGGTGGGTGGATCACCAGGTCAGGAGTTCAAGACCAGCCTGGCCAAGATGGTGAAACCCCGTCTCTACTAAAAATACAAAAATTAGCCGGGCACGGTGGCAGGCGCCTGTAATCCCAGCTATTTGGGAGGCTGAGGCAGGAGAATCGCTTGAACCTGGGCAGCAGAGGTTGCAGTGAGCTGAGATAGTACCCCACAGCACTCCAGCCTGGCCAACAGAGCAAGACTCCATCTCAAAAAAAAAAAAAAAAAAAAAGAAAAGAAAAGAAAAGGACAAAGAAGAGGTGCCAAAGGAAGGAAACCAAAATAGGGAACCAAAAGGAACCAGGGACTGTGGGGTTGGGATGGCCAGTTCTCATAGAGGGTCAGGCCAGGAGCAGGGTGAGATACCGGACGGGTGGCAGGATACTGCCAGCTTTGAGAAGTGGCCCAGCTGCTTGTGGGGAGCAAAGCCCAAGAGGCCAGCTCCAACACAGGAGTGCTGCAGGGGAGCCTCAGCATCAGGAAAGGGAGGGTCCCATCAGACATAGCACATGCTTGGGCTGATGGAGAACAATTATGAGAAGTAATTGTGGTCATTAATAATAGCAGTTAACATTTCCTGAGTACTTACGATGTTCTTGGCATTGGGCGGAACTTCCTACATCATCTCATTTGATCCTAACACACCATGTTCCATTAGAGCCCCCATTTAGGAGATGAGGAGGCCAGGCACGATGGCTCACGCCTGTAATCTCAGCACTTTGGGAGGCCGAGGTGGGCAGATCACGAGGTCAGGAGATCAAGACCGTCCTGGCTAACACGGCGAAACCCCATCTCTACTAAAAATACAAAAAATTAGCCAGGCCTGGTGGCAGGTACCTGTAGTCCCAGCTACTGGGGAGGCTGAGGCAGGAAAATGTCGTGAACCCGGAAGGTGGAGCTTACAGTGAGCCGAGATCGTACCACTGCACTCCAGCCTGGGTGACAGAGTAAGACTCCGTCTTCAAAAAAAAAGAGGAAACTGAGGCTCCAACAGGTCAAGTGACTTGCACAAGTAGTAGTGGTCTTAAATAAAGCTCTGTCTTTATGCTAAAGCCCATGTCTGAAGGCCTATGCTATGTTGAATCTAAAGAGGGAGAGAGAATGAATCAGAAGTGGATAATCTTGGAGACCAGGCAGACTCAAGTGGGTGAAGTGGGCAGGTGCTAACTGGGAGGCAGGGCACTGGGAGTTCCCAGCCCCTGCAGCTGAGACTGAAAAGGCCAGGACAGTCCCCTCAGCCACTGGGCCTAGGGCTGCCCAGTGATTCTGCAGCCTGCCCCAAAACTGCAGCGGGGCAGCTGTCCCAGGGCAGTGGAGGAGCTTGGATGAAGTAGGAGTTGGCTAAAGGGCGTGCCAGCGGAGCCTGATGTAATCCTGGCCTGCAGAAAGCGGAAACTTGGGAAGTGAAACAAAACAATCCCCTAACGGTAGCCTGGCCACAATTTCCAATGAACGATGGCAGGCATGCTTTGCCCCCACCCGCAAGTCCAAGGGCTCTGCCTTTTTCTTCAGGCCCTGGCAGCACGTGTCACCTTCCCCAGTCCCAGCCCAGCACTGAAATGCGCTCCGAGTAAGGCTGATGAGAAAGCAGAGGATTCCCAGCCAGCGCCCCGGGAGCCTTGCCACCGTGAGGCTGGTGGCCCCACCGCTTTCCGGAACAGACGCAGGGCTCACCTCTTCACAAGGCTTTCCGCATGTGTTGAGGGGTGAGGGGAGGTCTGGGCGGCTGCCTGGCGAGCTATCCTCCTTCCTCCCCGCACCCAGCCTGAACTGACCTAGTTAGGCTGCATGTGGGAGATGGGAGAGGAAGTAGGGCCCAGAAACCCCCGCGGGCCCCCTGTACTTCCACACAACCCAGGCGCCCAGAGTGGGAGGGACCGCCTCCAAAGACCCAGGCACTGCTCACCCAGCCAGGACAGCAGACCAGGGCCTGGCAGCCACTCTAAGGATCCCCCGCCCCTCTCCTGGCCACACAGGTTCCTCAAGCAAGTTCTTGGCAGCTGGCAAGCTGCGGAATTCATCTGCTGGGCCGGGGTGGCTCAGAGGGTGGGTACAGATGCCTTGGCTTGGGTCTATGTGCCCAGCCTTAAATATTCTCAGCCTTCATGCCAGCTCTTGAATCTCATATACGAGCAATCCTAATCCTTTGTTAGTACAATGTCTTTCCCAAAGGCCTTTCCCATCCAGTGTTGCCTTTGAACAGTGAGGGAGACAGGATAAATATTGCTGCTATTATACAGACAGGGCAACCGAGGCTAACAAAAGAAAAGTGACTTGTTCACAGCTGCCCAGCAGAGCCAGGAACACTCCAGGCCCAGCAGTCCCATGTTCCTTGTTATGGTCATGAGGATCAAATGAGAGAAGGTACAAAGAGTGCTGAGCTTGGTGCCTGGCACCTTGCTCCCTAAATGTTATTTCACCATGATCATTATGCTTCATTGAGGACACAAATCAGTGAGGGGAACACACATGCTCTCTCTGAGGGGTGCCAGCACTATCCAGATAAGACAGTGCTAGAAGATGCCTTTGTTTGGCCGGGCGCAGTGGCTCACGACTGTAAGCCCAACACTTTGGGTCGCCAAGGCAGGTGGATCACCTGAGGTCAGGAGTTCAAGACCAGCCTGGCCAACAGGGTGAAACCCCGTCTGTACTAAAATAAAAATTAGTCGGACGTGGTGGCGGGTGCCTGTAATCCTAGCTACTTGGGAGGTTGAGGCACAAGAATCGCTTGAACCAGGAGGCAGAAGTTGCAGTGAGCTGAGATCACACCACTGCACTCCAGTCTGAGCCACAGAGCGAAACTCTGTCTCAAAAAAACAGAGTGCTAGAGTCAGTGGAGCACAGAGAAAGGCCTCATGGAGGAGGTGGGCTTGTGTGGGACCTGAGGGAGAGAGAGAGGTGGGGTGTGGACAGGGACACCGAAAAGAACCCACCCTGGGTTCAAACCCTGGCTCCCTGCCCCGCTGAGTGTCCCTGAGCCGGTGATGCAAGCTCCCTAAGCCTCCTGTAAGACGGAGGTTGGAGGGATGGGAGCGTGCAGGGGGTTGCTGTTGCAAAGAATAAATGACAACTATCCTCTCTACACTCTCCTGGGTTCAGTTCCTCCACACGGAGAAAATGGAAGTTATTGTTATTATTATTTTGTGGCTGAGCAAAGCCTCCTGGAGACATGCCCTGGTGCCCTGACTGACCTCAAACCTGAAAGGCTTTGAGAAAGCTAAGTGCAGGGCCCTGTTCCCAGGAGACAGAGGTGGGGCCCCAGGGAGCCCACTCCACTGTGTGGCCTGCCCATCAGGAGCAGCCAGGGGCTGGGAGGTGCAGGGTGTGTTATATAAACGAAGGGACATCAATAATAGATTAACCTCAAGGAAGTCCAGGAACATCAATCATCAATTAATTAAATGGCTCCAGGAGAGACAATGACGAGGGGCCCATTCGGGATGAATTCGAGGCAGCATCCTGTCTCACCTTACACAGTGGAGGGCCACCGTCCCGACCTCGACCCCAGAGCTGTAGGCTCCCTGGCCAGGACCGTCTCCAGGTGTAGGACTGGTTCGCAGGAGCAGCCCCCAAACACAGGTGACAGCAAGCCCTGTTCTCCTCCATCCTCCCCCAGGCTCAGAGAACTCCCAAACGCTGAAAGGGTTTTGATGAAACTTCCCAGAATAGTAACCTCCTGGGCTGAACTCAGGCAGGCGAAATTTCAAGGGGTAATTTGGTGAGAAAATGATCAAATGCCTGGAAATAAGTGCTGTAAACACTCGAACCCCCGTCAGTGGGTCTTCAGGGATGGGAACGGCCTCGAGGGCAGCCCTGAAAGCCTGCCGTTCACGCTCCCGCCCGGCATTGACGGGAGTCAGACCCGCTGAAAGTCAAAGTCAAGTGTGGGCAACACATTCCAGGTGGCAACTCTGAGGCCTAGCTCAGCTTTCCGGCCCCACTTCCCACCCGTTCCCCTCCTAGTGACCAAGCTGACCAATCTCATGGCTTCTGTCTCCCTTCCACAATCAACCAGGCTTTGTCTCTCCCCTTGCCCCTGCAGAGTGGCCACTGCCCTGGTTCAAGCCCTCCGCACCTGGGCACCCCCTACTCCTGTCCCTCAGTACCCTAGCACCTGCTGCCACACCACTCTTCCTGGGGGGTGGCACCAGGCCCCAAACCCTTGCTCAGAACATTTCAGTGAATGCCCATGTGTTCACAGATTGGAGACTAAACCTTCAGCCCTGCCGTCGTGGCTCCCGGGGACCCAGCTCCAGCTCATTTTTCCAACCTTAGCTTTCACCACTTCTGGTGTATGCACCCTACACTCGAGCCTGACAGCAAACAGGCAGCAGTTCCCCCTCCCAGCCACCAGTCCCCCCCCCAGCCCACCCCCGTTGCTTCCAGTTCCTCTACAACTACCTTCCTTTGTTCATTCCCACTGGTCCCCATGGCCCACATAAAAAGGCCGTGGCCACCCAAGTCTCCCCGACCTCCCTGGCTGGAGTCACTCTCCCTCCTTTGACCTCTGGCATCACTCATTTCTGAAAATTAATTATATCTTCTCAACAGATTTCAAGCAACTTGAGGTCAGAATCTACACCTTATAGGCTCTGGTATGCCCACCTCATCTGTATGCCCTCACTAACCCCCAACTCACACCTGCTGCTCAAGAAACAACTATCGACTATGTCCAAATGGAAACATTCCTCAAGGCTAAGATACACTCTTGCTGGTGACACTGTTAACGGATATGCAAGATTCTGTCTATCCCAAGGATGTGGGAAGCTAATTTCTTATCAAGTAATGAGACTCATTACATCTTCCCTGCTGCTAATATATGCAGATCACGACATAACCACTTTTCTATGGAAAGGATTCCGGCCACAAGAGCAAAAACATTTTCTCAGTGCGTGTTTTCATCATGATCTCTCTATGCGCCAGGCACTACCTAGGAGAATTCTTGCCATTCGGCCCTTAGAGGTTTAACTGTCCCCATCTTACAGATTAGGAAACTGAGGTGTGCCAGCATCCAGTCCGGGTCTGTGAGGTTCCAGAGTCCGAAGTCATAACCACCCATGGGCTACAATGCTATCTTCTGTCATGGGGGGGAGGGGACTGTCCCCAGCTGACTTCCAGGTGGCTCAAGGAGGAGCATGGAAGCAGGCGTGTGAGACACCCACAGGTAGCGCACAGAAGGGTGTGAGAGCCCCGCCTGCAGCCTGGCTTCCTTCTAAGGAATACTGAGAAAGCACTCGGCTCCTCATGTTAACAGTCATAACATGAGGTATGAAAGCCACCCTCTGCCCTCCCACAGCCTGAAGGCAGCCTCCTCCGACACCCACTGTTCCCTCCTGCTGTGAAGAGCCCAGCAACACCCGGCTCCGCACACCCACCAACACCAGGCCAGCCAGACACGGGAGTCCGCGCGCTCCCACACCACCAGGCGCTCCACACCCCCTCCGCCCTCGCTTCCCACAGAAACACTTACGGGCACAAGCCGCTTTACACACGTGCACTCCCCGGGCAGCCCCGCGGTGATAACAGCCCCATCCCCAACTACAGGACTTGGGTGTTCCTGTCAAACGCCCCATGAAAACAACACCCTTACCCGTGGTCACACCGATCCCCTCCATGCATCTCCCTGGACTCCTTCCTCAGCAGCAAAGAGGTCCTCACAGATAAGGCAGTTTCCTGGGTCTTTCCTGCCCACATACACAACCCACATCCACACCCACACTCACGCTTCCCATCCAACCCAGAAAGACCACGCCCAGCCCAAGTCAGTGTCAGAAACAAAAAAAGAAAATCAAAATAAACCATTTTCAGCCCTGCCCGCTGGGGAGGTAACCGCATCCTGCAGTGTCCTGGGCTTCGCGGTTCTAAAAGATTTATCTTCCTCTGACCACATGCTCATTGATATTTCCCCCAGCGCTACTTGCCCAGTCCACTGGAGTGTAATGTAAAGCTATTCCAGTGAGAAATTGAAATCACAGAGTGATGGGCCAACAGGTAGATTAAACACTAGGGTTCCCCTCTCGTCTCAAGGAGAGGGACTGGGGGACGAGTGGCTTCTAGCGACAAGCTGTGCCTTCGACTGCAGCCTTCTGGCCTGCTGCTGTCAGCTCTGGTCCAGCATCCTCTGGCCATAGATGCCTGGCTCCCTGGCACCCCTAAAGCAGAGCCAGGCACTGTGATTTATGGAGCAGCTGAGGAATTGCCAGGAGCTGAGTAAAGCAACTTTTAGAGAAACATGGACAAGGAAAATGGGAATATGACTGGGGACCAGGGTTGAAATATTGCAGCTCCAGGGAGCTGCTTGCCCTCGAGGTCCACTCCTAAGTGACTGGCCCCCTGCCTCAGCTGGAAGTTACTCGAAATCAGCATCTGTGCACAATGACAAGGGTGCTAACCTGGCTGGGCTCCCTGCTGCCCCAAAACCCCAGGACTGGAAAGAAAGCTCAGCTCTCCTTTTGGGGAACAGAGGCCAACTCCTCCTCTCAGTGTCTTCAGATCTGCCCTGCCTGCCACCCAGCTCTGCTGTGCAGTCCCAACATCCCAAGCAGATGGCAAAGGGTGGCTGAAAAGGGCTCCTGGAGCCCCAAACCATAAGGCTGAACCACAAATCAGAACAAACAGGCGGAGGTGTGGAGGGTGAGCTGAGGGGACTTGAATACTGAATATTCACAACAGGGTGGCTGGAGGCTTCCTCCTTAATGGACTCTGCACTTAAGAGAGCTTTCCAGCTGGGCGCGGTGGCTCAAGCCTGTAATCTCAGCACTTTGGGAGGCCGAGACGGGTGGATCACGAGGTCAGGAGATCGAGACCATCCTGGCTAACACGGTGAAACCCCATCTCTACTAAAAACTACAAAAAACTAGCCGGGCGAGGTGGCGGCGCCTGTAGTCCCAGCTACCCGGGAGGCTGAGGCAGGAGAATGGCGTGAACCCGGGAGGCAGAGCTTGCAGTGAGCTGAGATCCGGCCACTGCACTCCAGCCTGGGTGACAGAGCGAGACTCCGTCTCAAAA
>NC_045446.1:12065844-12074869 GCF_002776525.5 Piliocolobus tephrosceles
AAAAAAAAAAAAAAAAAAAAAAAGAGAGCTTTCCAGACACGAGCTGAAGTGCCCAGCAACTCCTCAGGGGAGGTATGAAGGCACTGCAGGGAGCGGGTGAGACGGGCCATGGACGCCCCTCAGACCAACATGGGAACGACCAGGGAAGCACCTGCAATGCTGGACAGTGTCTGGGTGGCAGCTATGGGGACAGGGCAAGTCTATAGCATGGAAAAGTCAGCTCACAACCCTGGGTCTGGCAGGGCCATGTCCTCCTTCTACGCACATGGCTTGACACTGCAGCCTGGGCACAGGGCAAAAGCCTGCGAAACGGGTGGCTGGCTAAGGCAGACACCTACAGGGAATGCTGGAGAAACGCCCTGGGTTAGAGAAAAACAGGCCTTCCAGTGCCACGGGGCAGGGTCTGCAACTCAGGCTCTGCAGCTTGTTGTCAGGAATTAGGCTCCTGGTGGCAGAGAGGAAAGCAATGTGCAGCCACCCTGATCCTCCCCACCTGGGAAGGCACTTCAGCCAGAAGTGGGGCCACATCGGGAGAGGTGCCACACCTGTCTGCCCTCAGAGGTGCCCGTAGCCCCCTTTCCTTTCCCCCCATGTGTGAGGGCATCCTCCACACCCCCGATCCCCCTGCTATCCAGCCTCAACTTCCCGCAGGGCCATCCAGACCTGAGCCACATCGATCTGTGCATGATCTGACCCACTTCGTTTCCTTCAGGCCACAGCCCAAAAGACGCTGATGTGACTGCTCCCCACCCCCGTTCTCAGAACCCAGAGCCAAAGGAAATTCTCAAGAGAAAACACACTTCCCAAGTCTTCCTCCCACACAGGTACCCTAGATCTGTCAGCCACAGACACCTCCCAGACCCACCCTGGCAATGAGGCACGTTTGCCACCCAAGCAAAGTGCTTCCTCCTGCTTGGGCCACTCCTGCAGGACTTCACAGCTGCCGGGGCCATGCTCAGGACCGTCCTCAGGAGACCGGGGGCCTGGTTCCAGCTCAACAGCTGACTCATCGTGTCAACAGATCCCACTTGCCCCCACCAGGAGCATGTGCGCTCAGGGCCTCTAATTCCCTATGACAGGCCCTCGACCTTCCGGCTCCCTTCCTCCCAATCACATCCCGCGCCACCATTTCCTATGGCTCCTGCCTCCAGCCCTGGTCTCTTTACTTGAGGAGACTCTCTGACCTTTGTACGTCTTTCACTGTTTGCAAAGGGTTTCCACGTGCACCATTTCCTTTCATGCTTTACTACCAGACCACCATGTGACATGCCTTGATTGGTGAAGTCACCTGCTGAAGCTCACACAGTCAACACTGGAATTAAAGTGATCTGCCACCAAAGGCATTGGACAGTGCTCCAGTTATAGGGAACTCATCAGCATCTCCAAGCACCCACCTTGGCAATTTGGCGACCACCTGCCACCCTAGTCTTCAATATCCTCAACATCATCTTTTTGGATGCGTAAGTGCCTTCTACAGCACAAGCTCAACCCTGTTATTCTTCTACCACTGATCCCACTCCCCCAAGAGATCCACGAAGAACTGAAGATTTCCCTACACTGTAAGACTTCTCTAGGGGGAGCTGGAAATTGCTTCTCTGAAAAGTAAGGCACTAGGTGATGCTGAGTGAGACCTTCACCCAAAGCTTCCCAAAGGACTGGTGAGAGCAGACACAATCTCAGCGCAGATGGAAGGGGTTTTAACATAGGAGCTAAGCAGAGAGGACAGACAGAGCCCTTGGAAAGGAATTTAAGCCTGGGGGTGGGAGTCCCAGTGGCCCCAGCAGATTCCCAGTGGCTGCAGAATCATCTTTCAAGCATCCCCCACTCAATCCAATCCTCTGGACCCAAAGGCTCCCAAGCATCAAAGAAGAGAGTCAACTTCCAGATACCCTGGAGTGAACCCATCAACCCAAGGAGAAGGCAGTGCCCGGTGACCACAGACAGATGGTGCGTTGTACCACTCCCTGACCCACTAACCCGGGCTACCTCTCGGCCCTGCTTGTTTCTCAGGACATATTCTGGGACACTGATCACCACTGGAAATCATCCACCCCTCCCTTCGTCCCCAAAGCTAGATGAATAGCGAGCCCAGGACAACGGTAGTGCCTGGAAGGTCTCCGTCTGGGTTACTATCAGGGCCCTTGTGGTAGAAGCTTCTCCTGACATCTCCTGTTTATGCCCATTATAAAGGACACTAACCTTCTCCCAGACTTCTGCCCTCCTCAGTCCAGTGTACCCAACAGGCATTAAAACTGGACCCCCATGACAGAGGCAGTGTCCCCTTCATCGCCCGTGGGGAAGGATGGGCATTTACCCTTCCCATTCATCAGGATGGGAGGGCCACGGCCTCCTCCCACGGCAGTGCCAGGTAGCCCCCTGCACCACACTGTGCCAAGGCCCTTTCTCACAGTCACGCCAGGAACTCTAGCCATGCTGAGGACACCAATTCTTCAAGCCCGCAGTGCTATCACCCCAGACCATGTCAAGCCCAAGGCCAGAACCATCCCAACACCCAAGCAATGGCAGCACTTCCTCATACCCATGCCAGCGGCACCACCATGCCGGCACGAGCTGGCCACCTACCCCAGAACCAGTCCGAGGGCCGTGCCCATCACCTACCTGTGCAGACAGCTGCACTACCTCATACCTGGGAGGCCACCACCGCACCAAGGTGGAGGCGAGTCTTCTGAGATCCGTGCCAGGAAAACCACGCCGCCTGTGCCGGACCCACGTTGCCCACGCCCGTGCCACGCGTGTCACCATCCCCACGCCGGTGCCAGGGGCTCCACAGACCTCACACCTGCCACGGGCGCGCGTGGCAGCTGCAACTCCGCCCGCCTACCCGTCGGGCCGGCCACCGCGCGCCCTGGACACTGCCCAGCCCGCCGCGCCGCTCGCACCGCGCCCGCGCCCGGGACCGGCCCGCCGCGCCGGAGGCCCCCCTTACCTCCCGCCCGCCGCAGGGCTCGGCCCGCCGCCGCGACCGCCACCTCCATCCTGGGCTCCCCAAGGCCCCGATTCACTAACGCCGCTTCCGCAGGGCGCCGGCGCCGGCGCGAAGTCCGCCTCCGCCCCCCGGGGGACGCTGCGTCCTTTACGTAAACCCCTCTCCGCCGCCAGCGGTGACCATGGCGACGGTCGTGGGGCCGCAGCGCCCCCTGGCGCCAGGGAGGGGAGAGGAGTCGAGGCCCGAGGGAGCCGAGCCTTCCGCGGGCGCCGGCCCTGCGCGTGGGGGCGGTGGGCGCCCGGCTCAGGCCGCGGCGGGGTCCCCGTGGGCGGCCGGGAAGGGCTGGACTGGCCGCGCTGCGTCGGGGGAAGGGAACCGCCTGGGTGCCTGCCCCTCCTTTAGGCCCCTCGTGACCAGTTTTAGCGTGGGAGAGGGAAAAAAGCAAGTATGATCACTGGAGAGCTGGTTCATTTGTGGGGAGGAGAGAGACGGGTCCCACCTCCGCGGGGTGACTGAACTCTGCTTGAGAAGTTGGAGCACATCTTTTGCGTCTGGGTACCCCCTCCTCCCTACCACCCTCCAACTCCCACCCCCCACCCCCGTTCCCAGTGTCCAGCCTCGTGCCTGGCCTCCAAAGGGGCTTGCTTGGTCAATTTTGAATTTCTGGTAAATGAAGAAAACCGGCCCTCCTGTTCCCCTTCACGCCCATTCATTCACCGTAAGTCGCTCACACCTCCCTGGGAGCGCTGTGCAGAGCTGGGGGAGTGGAGGACAGAGAGGAGCAGAAGGCGGGCCCTGACTTCAAGGAGTTCATTCTGCTGGGGAGGAGACGCAGATGGAGGGGGTTTTAACATAGGAGCTAAGCGGAGAGGACAGACAGAACCCTTGGAAGGGAATTTAAGCCTGGGGCTGGGAGTCCAGTCTGCAGGTCGGGATGACTCAGCTGGGTCCCAAAGACCCAGTAAAGATTCATCAGAGACAAAAAGGGGAAGAACGTGTTTCTTTCAGGCAAGAGAAGTGCCTCTAAATGTTTCCTAGGCCCTGTTGCCAGCCCCAAAATCACAGTGATCGCGCAGTTCAGTACAAGTGGGAGCCATAGGTGAACAAGGAGGTGTGGGTAGTGGGGTGCCCGGGTTGAGCAGAAGTCTCGGTCTGAAAATTACGTGGACATTTGGGTTGGAAATGAGATTGTGATTCCAGGACTGCCTTCTATTGAAGCAGATGGAGCCACTTCTGGAAGGAGCTCTGTGTTACCTGTGATTATTTAGAAAGCAAACTCAACGTAGGTAACAAGGAAAATGAGGAGTGGGCACATATACCCAGTGGGGCACCTCAGGGGATTCAAGGAGGAGTTGAATTCCTCAAGGCTCAGGAAGGGCAGAGATCAGGGGAGGCTTTAAGGGCCCACTGTAGCAGTATCAGTTTAGGGATATTCTTTCTAGATCATCGCCATTAATCAGAATCAAAACTGCCAGACTGGATGTCTCTTGGTTCAAAGTTCCAGATTCCCAGAAAAAAAAGAATCTTATTAGTTCAGATCAGGCCACGGTCCATCAGCTATGGCCAGGGCAGAAAGTGCTTTGTGATACAAACATGTCAGTCCACTTTTCCCTGTTAAGAGACTCTCAGAGGAGGAGAATCATGACCTGAACAGCCAGTCCAAAGACTGTCAGCCAGGGACGGTGGCTCATGCCTGTAATCCCAGCACTTTGGGAGGCAGAGGCAGACGGATCACCTGAGGTCAGGAGTTCGAGACTAGTCTGGCCAATGTGGTGAAACCCATCTCTACCGAAGTAGAAAAATTAGCCTGGGCATGATGGCGGGTGCCTGTAATCCCAGCTTCTTGGGAGGCTGAGGTGGAAGAATCACTCGAACCTGGGAGGCAGAGGTTGCAATGAGCCAAGATCGGGCCATTGCACTCTAGCCTGGGCAAGAGAACGAGACTCCATCTAAAAAAAAAAAAAACTGTCTACTACAATCCACCCCTTAGCTGCCCCATGTACACAAACTCACATGTGTCCATGTGCACACACGTGTCCCCACACAAGCCAGCCTTTCTTCCCGTTCCTCTAAACTTGTCCTCACCAGACAAGTTCCAACAGTTACCTTCACACTTGATATCATGAGGCTACTATTATTTCAAGATCTTCAAGGTGATTGGTCCCATCTGGTCATTTAACTGAATTAAAGGGTAACTTTTACCATCACCAAATGCTTTGAACTCTCGCTACTCAGAGTGAGCCATTGGCACCACCCAGAAGCTTGATGGGAATGCATAATCTCAGGCCCAAGAATCTCAGCTTGGCAACAAGATTCCCGGGTGATTTGAATGCACATGGAAGGCTGAGAAACACCACTATTATAAATGTCAGGTGAACGAGTGTGGTGGCTCACACCTGTAATCCCAGTACTTTGAGAGGCTGAGGCGGGCGGAGTTCAAGACCAGACTGACCAACATGGTGAAACCCCATCTCTACTAAAAATACAAAAATCCACTGGGCATGGTGATGGGCACCTGTAATCCCAGCTATTCGGGAGGCTGAGGCAGGAGAATCGCTTGGCCCCCGGGAGGCGGAGGCTGCAGTGAGCTGAGATCGTGCCACTGCACTCCGGCCGCCTGGGCAACAGTGTGAGACTCTATCCCAAAAAAAAAAAAAAAAAAAAGGCCAGGTGTGGTGGGTCATGTCTCTAATCCCAGCACTTTGGGAGGCTGAGGTGGGCGGATCACAAGGTCCGGAATTCGAGGCCAGCGTGACCAACACGGTGAAACGCTGTGTCTACTAAAAATACAAAAATTAGCCAGGTATGGTGGCACGCACCTATAATCCCAGCTACTCAGGAGGCTGAGGCAGGAGAATTCACTTGAACCTGGGAGGCAGAGGTTGCAGTGAGCCGAGATCACGCCACTACATTCCAGCGACAGAGCAAGACTCCCTCTCAAAAAAATACATACATACATACATACGTACATTCATACATGTTAGGTGAAATGAAAAGGAAAGATAAGAAAAACATTTTCAAATTGTGATTCGTATTTTCTTAAAGCGGGGAGTGGTTAATTATTTAATCTTCAACAACTCTAGTAACAAGCAAGGAAAGACAGGGAGAGACAGCAGTCTTTTTTTTTTGCAATTGGTCACAAACTCTTAGAAGGTACTTGCGAATTCCTCTAATGCCTTGTTTCTGTGTTCTGCAGGTCTCCTGCCTGCATCTTATTCATTCAGGATTCTTTGCCTGACAGACTGACCTAAGTCTTCTTCTTGAGGGCTGAGCTGTGGCCATAAGGCATCTCAGCAGGCTTCCAGTGACATTGACCACTGGGCACAATGATGTAGGAGGTCCTTCACAGGGGCGTGGGTTCTACCCATGTTGTGTGTGTGTGTGTGTGTGTGCGTGCAAGTGTGTGAAAGATCCCCCAATGGCCAGTCCCAGTTTCCAGTGGAACCACAATGGTGCCTTCTGATGGATTTGTTCCTCCCTTCCATTCTAAAACCACCAAACACACAATCAAAACCCAGAGCTGCCTGCACAGGAAACAGGCATTTTGATGAGGGTGAGAGGCACCCTCATCACTTCTATTTCTAGTTCCAAGACACTTTGGAAGAAACATCAGAAAGGGTGGCTGTTCCAGAGCACACACTCCCCACAAGCCTGACCTGGTCCAGCTACCGGAGCTGCATCCTCTCCACGCCAAAGTCATGCCTGGCCTTCTCTCTGAGCACCTTCAGGCCCAGTTCCTTCAGGCTCAGTTCTGACAGCATTTGGCCAGGTGTCTTTAGAGATAGTCACCAGCACTATGAGCAGACAGGAGCTGGGGAGGAGGACAAGAGCGAGGGCACCAAAACAGACAAGTCATAGACTGGTCCCAGTCCAGCTGTCAGGCTATGCTCCCTCCACTCTGTGCCAAGTTCCCCCTCTGGCCTCAGTTTCCCTCTGAGTCCCAGTGGAGATAATAACATGACTCTTCCTCCCAGGGGGCTGTGCAGATTAACTAATTAATGAGTGTGACAGCGTCTGCATCCACAAAGGGGCTGATTAAATGCTGAGTGTTGTTATTAGGAGCTGTGGTGGTTGTGTGACAGGCAGTTGGCTGGAGACAGATCTGTCCTCTGCCTCCTCCCCATGGAGGACCCAGATGGAAGGGTCCTCCATCTGCCCCACGCTCCGCAAGCTGAACATCTTGCAAGACAAAACCAGGATGATTTTTGGCACTCCAAAGACAGCATATAACTTTTGCTCATTTCCCCTGTGCTGGAATGTGAGTCACGGCAGAGCTTCATAGTGTAATCTATCTCCGACAGCTGGCACAGCTGTATCCTGCCCCGACTCAGCTCCCAGCAGCTGCAGGATGGGATGGCTTGGTCAGTAACTGCAGTAGGGTAGAGCTGCCTGCAGAAAGACAACTGCGGAATTCCTGAGCTGGGCACCACCCCCTGAGTGCACTGCCCTGTGGAGGCAGGGATTGAGTGACCACTTTCCTCACTGCCTGAGATAGGGGGAGCCGATATGACACTTTGGCTAAGGAGTCAGGGGAATTCAAAGCATGCAGGGTTTTAAAGTATAAAGTATCTGTTCATGGCTGAGGAAGGTACAGTGACTATATTTTAGCTTGGATGCAGGGTATAGGATAACTGGATGAAACCACAGCTCTGGGGCTCGATAGCTTTAGCCTAGCTTATTCCCAGATGTAGAAAGTCCTGAGAGACCTCTGAGTTAAACAGTGAATGTGACTTTGCAATACACAGCCCTGGACCCCCGTAGTTTGTGTGAGGTCTGTTGCCCACCCCTCCACTGCTGGGTCTTCCACGCTTGAATGTGATGGATGCTGGTTCCCACCCTGAGTCCTAATGCATCTGACGGGGTGGGTAGGAAGGAACTGCTGCTACCAGGTAAATAAGTCTGCCTCTGACAACCATGGGAAATGTTGTTTACCCAAATAGCACAAACTCAGCCTGTCTGGGGAGGCCAGAGAAAAGCTCTGGAGGCTGGGCTGCAGACTCCCACAGAGGGAGAAATTAGCCAGTTGCAAAGTCTAGGAAGTCCATGTGAAATGCACCTCAGGACACCTGGAGCCAGCTCTGGATTACCAGGGCTTCTCCTGGTAGGATTTCAGACCTTCTTGCTTCTGAAAACAGCAACTCTCCCTGCACTCCCAGAACTTTTCTCTCCCTGCCTTCCTTGTCCCTCCTGCTATGAGGTGGATAGATCACAGGACCAAACAGGCTGGAAGTGGGAGCTGGACCACATGGCTTTGCTGGTAGCCCAGGGGTTAAAAAGTTACCCACCACCAGGAGATGAGTTGTTCTCTCTTGCCAGAGAGGTGCCTACAAGCCCCTATCTTTTACCTGGTAAACACACTTTGCAGTCAGAATCTCTAAAATCCATGTGGCGGTGGTTGTAATGGGGGTGGTGACGGAGCAGGTGCTGGAGGTGGTGACAGTGGTGGCAGTTTGGTGGTCATGACAAGAGGGAGGAGAACAAGGACTGATGGCTTCCTAGGGGAAGTTCCAAGAGTTTTTTCACCTCTGCCTAATCCCCATTAGCCTGGGTTTCACCAGCACTTCCCCTGAAATGCCCAGAGGATTGGGAGATCCTTGCGTCTCATTAAACCAGCCTATTTGTGTCTGCTCGCTAATGGGTATTGTAGCAAATAGTTTTTCTCCCTGGGGCACTGGGGAGCTATGGGAGAGTAAACACAGATGTCTCAAGGGAAAACTGGGGTGTTTACTGACTAGTGTGATTCATCTGCGCTTTCTGGGCACCAACAACCAGAGGAGAGAGTCTGTCCTCTTGAAGGTGTTCCATCCACCCATTCACCCACACAGTCATTCTCTCCCCTACCTTTTCACCCATGTACCCATCTACACACCTGCACACCCACCCACCCATCTGCCCACCCAACCATCCACCCACCTATTCATCCACCCAGTCTGTTCATTCACCCATGCACCTACCCATCCACTCATTCACCCATCCATCCATCTATCCATTCATTCACCTATCCATCCATCCATCTATCCATCCATCCACTTATCCATCCATCCATCCATCCATCCATCCATCCATCCATCCATCCAT
>NC_045446.1:12074879-12087060 GCF_002776525.5 Piliocolobus tephrosceles
TCCATCCATCCATCCATCCATCCATCCATCCATCCATCCATCCGTCCATCCACCCATCCACCTCTCAACCCGTCCATCCATCTATTCAACTACTGTATCTCCTAAATCATGTGCTATTGATTCTTCCTCCTAAATATATTTGAAACCACCAACTTCTGTCCATTTCCCTCAGTACCTCCTAAGCCCAGGCACCTTTGTCTTCAGGATAACAGCAGCTGCTCTCAACAGATAGAATGACCTTTTATAAGTGAACACCAGATTATGCCATGTCACTGCTTGAAACCCTGCTGTGATCTCCCATTGTTTTTGAAATACAGACTTCAACCGGGCGCAATGACTCACACCTGTAATTCCAGCACTTTGTGAGGCCGAGGCGGGCAGATCACGAGGTCAGGAGATCGAGACCATCCTGGCCAGCATGGTGAAACCCCATATCAACTAAAAAAAGAAATACAGACTTCAATTTTTCTTAATTATAACTCACAGACAGTAAAGCATGCAGCATGACAAACCCATAAATGTACATACCTGTGACCACACCCAGATGAAGATGCAGATCATTTTCAGCCCTTTGTGCCCTTCAGAGTCAATTTCCACCCCCAAGTAGTAACCACTATTTGGATTTCTGTGCTATGGATTGGCTTTGCTGTTCCTGAACTTCCTATAAATGGCATTATCTAGTATGCAGTCTTTGGTGTCTAGCTTCTACAGCTCAACATTATGTCTGTGAGGTTCATCCATGTTATTGTGTGTATCAGTAATACATTCTTTTTTATTGCTGTGTAATATTTCATGAGACGAATATACTGTGATTTGATAATCTATTCTGCTGTTGGTGGATTTTGGAGCTTTTTCCAGTTTGGGGTTCTTATGAATAAAGCTTTGCTATGGTTTGAATGTACATGTCCCTCCAAAGTTTATACGTTGGAACTTAACCCCCAAAGTGATGGTATCAAGAGATGAGGCCCTTGGGAGGTAATTGGGCTATGAGAGCAGGTGGCATTAGTACCCTTATAAAAGGGTACAAGGGAACTTCTGTCCCTTCTGCCATGTGAGGACACAAGACACACCATCTTGAAAAGAGCAAGCTAGCCTTCCCCAGATACCAGTCCTGCCAGCTCCTTGATCTTGGACTTCCCAGGCTCCAGCACCGTGAAAAATAAATTTCTGTTACTTGTGAATTACCCGGTCTAAGGTATTTAGTTATAGCAGGAGGAACACACTAAGACAGCCTGCTATGGGCATTCTTATACAAGTCTTTTGGTAGATATTATACTTATTTCTCTTGAGTTAGTGTGGTAGGCAGAATAACGGTTCCCCAAAGACGTCTGTGTCTTAATTGCCAAAAGCCATGAATGTGTTAGGTTACATGACATAGGGAATTTTAATTGATTAATTAATTAATTTTTTAGACAGAGTCCCACTCTATTGCCCAGGCTGGAGTGCAGTGGTACAATCTCAGCTCACAGCAACTTCTGTCTCCCGGCTTCAAGAAATTCTCATTCCTCAGCCTCCCAGGTAGCTGGGATAAAAGGTGTGTGCCACTACACCCGACTAATTTTGGGGGTGTTTGTTTGTTTTGTTGTTTTTGTTTTTGAGATGGAGTCTCGCTGTGTTGCCCAGGCTGGAGTGCCATGGCACAACCTCAGCTCACTGCAACCTCCACCTTCCAGGTTCAAGTGATTCTCCCTGACTCAGCCTCCCGAGTAGCTGGGATTACAGGTGCCCACCACCAAGCCTGGCTAATTTTAGTATTTTTAGCAGAAAAAGGGTTTCACCATGTTGACCAGGCTGGTCTCAAACTGCTGACCTCTGGTAATCTGCCTGCCTCGGCCTCCCAAAGTGCCCGGATTGCAGGCGTGAGCCGCCACGCCTGTCTGGCATAGGGAAATTAAGGTTGCAGATGGAATTAAAGCTGCTAATAAGCTGACCTCGAAATGATGACATTATCCTGGATTATCTGGATGGGCCCCATGTAATCATAGGATCCCTATAAGTGAAAGAGGGCAGCAGAGTGAGAGGACCAGAGAGACGGCAGCATGAGAAAGACCCAGCCAGCCATTGCTGGCTTTGAGGATAAGCCAGGGAGCACAGGCAGCCTCAGGGAACTGGCAGAGGCAAGGAAATGGGTCCTCCCCCTACAGCCTCCAGAAGGAGCAACACTGCTGCTACCATGATGACAGCCCAGTGACACCCAGTTTCTGACTTCTGACCTTTGAAACCATAGGATAGTAGATTTGTTTTAAGCCACCAAGTTTGCAGCAATTTGTTACAATGGCAATAGGAAACTGAAACAGGAAGAAGCCTAGGAGTAGGATTGCTGGGTCCTGGGATGGGCTAAAGACTCTTTTTTTTTTTTTGAGATGGAGTCTTACTTTGTTACCCAGGCTGGAGTACAGTGGCATGATCTCGGCTTATTGCAACCTCCGCCTCCCGGGTTCAAGCGATTCTCCTGCCTCAGCTTCCCGAGTAGCTGGGACTACAGGCACGTGCCACCATGCCTGGCTAATTTTTGTATTTTTAGTAGAGACGGGGTTCACCATGTTGGCCAGGAGTGTCTCGATCTCCTGACCTTGAGATCCTCCCACCTCGGCCTCCCAAAGTGCTGGGATTACAGATGAAAGTCACAGCACCTGGCCAAGACTCTAATTCTTTGCATGATCTCCACCACCCAGCACAGCCAGCCCTGCCAACATGTCCACCCTATCTCCTGCCACTCTCTGCCCCACCCCCACACTCCCACCTGATGCCAGCCTTCTCACCCTTCCTCAAAAGTCTCCTTTGCATGTGAGCACCAACTGCTGAAGTGCCTTTCCCCTTCCTGCCCTTCAGTTATCAATTCAAAGGATATTTCCTCAAGGGAGCAAGGCCAGATTCTTTGTTTTGTACTCTCTCAGTACTCTGTTCTTTTCCTCAAGGGCACTTGCCAAGGTTTGCCATGCCGTCTTCACTTCAGTGATTATTTAACTTTGTCCCTTCATACTTCACCCTCAGACTAGAAGCTTCATGTGGGCAGGGACTGAGCCACCATGGTATCCTCAGCACTTAGGAGGCTGTGTGCCTGGCACATAGTAGGCCCACCACAGCTACTTGCTTGATGTGAGGTGAACTCTTTCTGTTTGGTAGGGAGGGGGAGTTGTCAACTGGATGCATGAGGATGTCAGAGAGCATGAGACTAGGAGGGAGGAGAAGGAAGGAAGGGGAGAGGAGAAGGGAGAAAGAGAGAGAAATTTACACCCTCAGCGTTAGTCTCAGGTCAACATCCCAGGACAAGAAGATTCTTGAAAACCATTCAAGAATCTTGAGTGGGTCGGTGGGTGGGTGGGTGGATGGATGGATGGATGGATAGATGGATGGGCAGATGGGATCAAACCACAGAAGGAAAATGCTGATTTCTTAGTGAGAAAGGCTCTGTATTCCTTTATAGACAACTCGATGCCTTTCCAGGGATCTTGTGATCCATGCTTACTGCACTTCGGAACAGCTGGCCCTGTCCCTGAGGCAGGAGGGACATGGTAAGTAGGTGAGGTGACCAAGACTCAGAGAGGGGCAGTGAGTTGCCCAAGGTCACCAACATGTTAGAATCAGAGTGCTGGGACCCACAACTGGGACTCTTGACTCCCAGCTCAGGGATGGGGTGAGATAGGGTTGCCAGATTCGGCAAATCAAAAAACAGGACACACAATTAAATTTGAATTTCAGATAAACAACAAATAATTGTTTAATGTAAGTCTGCCCCCAAAGATGGGAAGGGACATACTTATACTAAAAAGTTACCTGTCCATCTGATATTCAAATTCTGTATTTTATCTGGGGTCGGGGTAGGGCTTCAGGGTGGTGGTGGGGATAATCCTTGCTAGGATTGACCTGAGTCTTGTTGACCTGAGACTAACGCTGAGGATGTCCTTTCTAGGGACCCTGCTCATGCTACCCACAACACAGCGTGTTTGCTCCCTGGACAGAGATGGCTACCCTCTGACCTGTTTGGCCTCCTTCGTTTTTGGCCTCTGAGGGTACTCCAGCCTCCAGGCAGGCCACTGTTCCCAACTTAACACATTAGAATCCCCTGCCCCGGCTGCACCCCAGGCCAATTACCTAGGAAACTCTGGGGGTTAGACTTCAGGAGTTTCAAAACTCCTGATTCCAGCACACAGCTGAGGTTGAAAACCACTGTGCTGGAAGTGTCACCGGAAAGGGGTCCCAATCCAGACCCCAAGAGAGGGTTCTTGGATCTCGTGCAAGAAAGGATTGAGAACGAGTCCACAGTGCAAAGTGAAATCAAGTTTATTAAGAAAGTAAAGGCTCACGCCTGTAATCCCAGCACTTTGGGAGGCCAAGGCGGGCGGATCGCCTGAGGTCAGGAGTTCAAGACCAGCCTGGCCAACTTGGTGAAACCCCATCTCTACCAAAAATCCAAAAATCAGCCAGGTGTGATAGTGGGCACCTGTAATCTCAGCTACTCGGGAGGTTGAAGTAGGAGAACTGCTTGAACCCGGGAGGCAGAGGTTGCAGTGGAGCTGAGATCGTGCCACTGCACTCCAGCCTGGGCTACAGGGTGAGACTCCATCTCAAAAAAGAAAGAGAGAGAGAGAGAGAAAGAAAGAAAAAGAAAGAAAGAAAGAAAGAAAGAAAGAAAGAAAGAAAGAAAGAAAGAAAGAAAGAAAGAAAGAAAGAAAGAGAGAAAGAAAGAAAGAGAAAAGTGGTGAAAGAACAGCTAACAGCTACTCCATTGACAGAGTAGAGAGTTCCCGAAAGTAAGAAGAGGAACGTGTCCACCCTAGGTACAATACTCATTTATATATAGGATTAAAAAAAGATTATGGGGAGATGTGCTCTGCTACAAGGGTTTGTGATAAAGGATTAATTTTCTTAATTACTGTATTTTGCAAGAATCAATATTATTATCTTCAAAGCAACATTAGGAATACTTCTGTTCTCAAGGCATCAGGATATCAAGACACTCCTAAGTCTGGGTCTGCTTAGTAAACGTTATCAATCTGTTTCATTAACCTTAAACATCTAGAGGCTCGGAATAGCTAACTTTCTGGGAATGCAGCCCAGCAAGTCCCAGCTTCATTTTCCTAGCCGTCACTCAAGATGGAGTCGCTCTGGTTCGAATGCCTCTGAAAGAAGGGCTTGCTTCTCCGCTGTTAATGTGCAATGGGCTCTGCCTACGCCTGTTGGAGGAGCCTCAGGAAGCTCCACAGTCCGTCCCAGCTCTACCATTTGCAAACCTCGCTGGGATGGACCCTTCTGCCTTTGACCTTCTCACCCCTTTCTGGTTGATTCGAGGAATTTCCAGTTCTGAGGATGACAGTTTATGTCTACCTTCAGACTCATGGCGAAAGCAGGGGTGGGAGCCCCCAACTCAGGATCTGAGCCCCTGAAATGCTGACACTTTGGGAGGCCAAGGCAGGCAAATCACTTGAGGTCAGGGGTTCGAGACCAGCCTGGCCAACATGGTGAAACCCCGTCTCCACTAAAAATACAAAAACTAGCTGGGCATGACGGTAGGTGCCTGTAATCCCAGCTACTGGGGAGGCTGAGGCAGGAGAACTGCTTGAGCCAGAGAGGCAGAGGCTGCAGTGAGCTGAGATCGCGCCACTGCACTCCAGCCTGGACAACAGAGCGAGACTCCGTCTCAAAAGGAAAAAAAAAAAGATTAAAAAGATATGCTCACCACCCCAACACACATACATTCTTCCCAAAGCTTCCTTTTCTGGAAAGGATCAGGGTGACACTGGCTGTTGGCAAGGAGGCAGGCAGAAAGGGGAGGAGAGCTGTATTCTGTGGGAGACACAGAAGTCCCTCTAGCCAGAAGTCTCCTCTACCCAAAAGACTCCTGGGTGAAGAGACCCTGCCGTATATGCAGGGAGCCAGGACTTCTATTTTGATAGGCCTTGCAGAGGGGCTGAGAATGGACTTTGCCCTCTCTCTCCTGCCTCTTATCTCTGAGAAAGGGCTGCTGTTGCCTCTAAGCTCAGGGAGCCTGCTGCCCCCCCAAAGCCAGCCATGAGTCTGGGAGGTCCGTAACTGGGATTTACAGCGGGCTCTAAAGTGTGAATCCCTCGTTTTCTGGTTGTGGGACTCTATGAGGCTCAGTTTCCTAATCAGGGAAATGGGCTCAAAAATGTCCTCCTTGGGTGCTGGTAAGGATTCTAGGTGTGGTGCTTGGTGCACAGTAGGTGCTCAGTCGAGGTGCTTTCTCTGAGCTTTTGCGCTGGGGTGCTGGTGACATTCAAGGCTGAGCTTGAGCAGTTAGCAGAAACTCAAGGGTGATCCCTTGATTGGGCAAACTGAAGTCATCCCATCCTCTCCTGAGGTGTCAGCCAGAAGGTGGCCTTTTTGGTAAATTCATGAGTGATGGTGGCTTTCTAATGGGCCCCCAAAGGGGCCAAAGCCCCTTTCAGAGACTTTTCTGCCTCGGGAAGTTGATGTCAAGAAGGATCCGCAAGCCCTTGGATTCCAGGGCACTGAAGGCACGTTTGTGATGGAGTCCCAAAGAACAGGACGGGCTGGAGGAGGACGGGGAAATCCAGGAAATCTCAGGCAGCCTCAGCTCTCAGAATCTTTTTCTTAGTAGCTTTAAAAAAGAAATTGAGGCCGGGCACGATAGCTCACGCCTATAATCCCAGCACTTTGGGAGGCCAAGGTGGGTGGATCACCTGAGCTCAGGAGCTCGAGACCAGCCTGGCCAACATGGTGAAACCCTGTCTCTACTAAAAATACAAAAAATTAGCCGGGCGTGGTGGCAAGTGCCTGTAATCCCAGCTGCTGGTGAGGCTAAGGCAGGAGAATCACTTAAACCCGGGAGGCGAAGGTTGCAGTGAGCTGAGATCACACCATTGCACTCCTGCCTGGGCGACAAGAGCAAGACTCCGTCTTAAAAAAAAAAAAAAAAGAAAGAAAGAAACTGAGGCCAGTGCAGTGGCTCACACCTGTAATCCCAGCATTTTGGGAGGCCAACGTGGGTGGATCACCTGAGGTCAGGAGTTCAAGACCAGGCTAGAGTCTCTACTAAAAATACAAAAAACTAGTTGGCCATGGTGGTGCACTCCTGTAATCCCAGCTACTCGGGAGGCTGAGGCAGGAGAATCGCTTGAACCCAGGAGGTGGAGGTTGCAGTGAGCCGAGATCGCACCACTGCACTCCGGCCTGAGTGACAGAGCAAGACCCCATCTCAAAAACACATTGTTGTGCTATCATTACCACCACACAACTCCAGAACTTTCCGACTTCACAAACTGAAACTCTGTTCCCATTAAACACTAACTCCCATTCCTCTCTCCCCCCAGACTCAGCCACTAGGATTCTACTTTCTGTGTCCATGAATTTGACTATTCTAGATACTTCACAGAAGTGGAATCAATTATATATATGTTTTTGTTTGTTTGTTTTGAGACAGCGTTTCTCTCTGTCACCCAGGCTGGAGTGCCGTGGTGCAGTCTTGGCTCACTGCAACTTCTGTCTCCTGGGTTCAAGTGATTCTCCTGCCTCAGCCTCCCGAGTAACTGGGATTACAGGTGCCTGCCACCATGCCCAGCTAATTTTTGTATTTTTAGTATAGATGGGGTTTCATCATGTTGGCCAGGCTGGTCTTGAACTCCCGACCTCAGGTGATCCACCCGCCTCTGCCTCTCAAAGTGCTGGAATTACAGGCATGAACCACTGTGCCCAGCCTGGAATCATATAATATTTATCCTTTGTGACTGGTTTGTTTATTTCACTTAGCATAATGTCTTCAAGATTCATCCATGTAATAGCATGTATCAGAATTTCATTCCTTTTAAAGTCTGAATAACATTCCATTGTATGTATCATATTTTCTTTTTTGGGGGGATGGAGTCTTGCTGTGTTGCCCAGGCTGGAGTGCAATGGCATAATCTCGGCTCACTGTAAACTCTGCCTTTCAGGTTCAAGTGATTCTCCCACCTCAGCCTCCCTGAGTAGCTGGGATTACAGGCACCCACTATCATGCCTGGCTAAGTTTTGTAATTTTGTAGAGATGGGGTTTCACCATGTTGGCCAGGCTGGTCTTGAGCTCCTGACATCAGGTGATCTGCTCGCCTCGGCCTCCCAGAATGCTGGGATTACGGCGTGAGCCACTGCGCCCGGACGTATGTATCATATTTTCATCCATGTCTGAAAGCCAAATTTCATTCACTGATGGACGTTTGGGTTGTTTCTACCCTTTGGCTATTGTGAACAATGCTGCTATAAACATGCGTGTTCTTTTTTTTTTTTTTTTTTTTTTGAGATGGAGTTTCGCTCTTGTTGCCCAGGCGGGAGTGCAATGGCACGACCTCACTCACTGTAACCTCCACCTCCCAGGTGCAAGAGATTCTCCTGCCTCAGCCTCCCGAGTACCTGGGATTACAGGCACCCCGCCACCACACGAGGCTAATGTTTTGTATTTTTAGGAGAGATAGGGTTTCACCGTGTTGGCCAGGCTGGTCTCAAACTTCTGACCTCAGATGATCCATCCACTTCAGCCTCCCAAAGTGCTGGGATTTCAGGAGTGAGACACCGTGCCTAACTGGTTATTTCTTGATGATATGCTGGATTATTCATGCCTCCCCTTTTTAGACCATATAGGGTAACTTCCTGACATTGCCATGGCATTTGTAACTGTCATGGCACTGGTGGGAGTTTACCAGTGAGGGCCACCAGAGGTCAGCCTCATTGCCATCTTGATTTTAGTGGGTTTTAGCCTACTTCTTTACTGTAGACCATGTTATCAGCAAGGTCTTTATGACCTGTGTCTTGCGCTGACCTATCTCATCCTATGACTTTGAATGATGCCTAACCATCTGGAAAGGCAGCCAGTAGATCTCAGCCTCATTTTACCCAACCCCTATTCAAGATGGAGTTGCTGTGGTTCAAACGCCTCTGACACTTCATCCATCCCTTACAAGGGCCCCACTGGGCACAGGCGATTGCCCTAGACTGACCTCCAATCTGTCTAGCGCCTCCATTTGGGCTGGACAGGAGGTCAGCTAGCCCCTTGGTGGAGGCTGGTCTAAGCTCTGCCCCGTGGAGTTGCTCCATAATGAGCGGCACTAGGACGGCCCAATCAAAGCCTTTTCTCAGCGCATATACCAGCAGGGAGTAGGTGACATTGATCAGGACTGTGGTAGTGACCCTGAGCCACCCCAGGGGGTTGATCTGGAGCCTGGGGGATTGTGGCACTGGTGCATCAATCACTCCTTTCTTGCCTTTTCCTAGTTCCCACCTATGCCTTTTACTCAGCATTGGCCGTGAGTGCCCCAAGCACTGTCTCTGGAAAGCATTTGGCTTCTACAGATGTAATGTTTTTCAAATGAATGTGGATGCCACTGTGATTAATAACATTTGAATTCGCTGAAAGCATTTCTGAATTCAGAGTAGTCTTTTGTGCTGTATTTTCTCAGCCAATGAATATATTAAAATACAGCTATTAACAAATGGGATGGAAATAGGTGAAGCTGTTGAAATTTAAGAGTTCAGAAACAAACAGAGTTCAGATGGGCCCTGGATATAAACCAATATGGCCATTTTGGGGTTTCCACTGGGACAGGATGCTTCTGACCTTCCACCTCCCTGGACCTGGAGTCACCCTTCCTTGTAAGATCCAGTGAAAATGGCTGAGTCCCTGTCCTTCATACAAGGGAAGGCTAGCATCCTTCTCAATGTTTCTGAGAATCTCCACCGGACACCTATGATCTCCTGCTACCTCTTAGTCCAGATTTCTTCAAACCCACCCCGGCTCCCTGCATACTGCTGTGATTTCCCTTCGCAATGCTTCATTAGAGCATAGCCTGGCCCTTGCTAGTGGGGTGATCAAACTGGGGCCACAGGAGCCAGACTGCCTGGGTTCAAAGTCTTGCTCTGCAAAGGATGAGCTGATTGGCCTTGTGCAATGGTCCCCATCTCTCTGGACTCTGGTTTTCTCATTATAAACTGGGGGTAAGTATGGCCCCTAACTCTTAGGCCTTGCTGCAGGTCACATGAGTTAGTGTGAGTAAAGCATCAGCAGTTAGTTAGGGAATATGAGCCATCATTTTCATTGATCCTCCTCCAAGCACTATAGTGTGTAACTGACTTTTTTTTTTTTTGAGATGGAATCTGGCTCTGTCACCCAGGCTGGAGTGCAGTGGTGCAATCTTAGCTCACTGCAACCTCCGCCTCCCACGTTCAAGTGATTCTCCTGTCTCAGCCTTCCCAGTGCTGGGACTACAGGTGTGCACCACCATGCCCCGCTACTTTTTGTATTTTTAGTAAAGACAGGGATTCACCATATTGGTCAGGCTGGTCTCGAACTCCTGACCTCAGGTGATCCACCAGCATCAGCCTCTCAAAGTGCTAGGATTACAGGCATAAGCCACTACACCCAGCCTGTGTAACTGACTTTTGTGGACGGTTTGGGAACAGCAGAGGGGGATTACAGATTTACAGGTTAGCACCTCTTGTCCGTCCCCACCCCAGGAAGCATCTCAGCAGCCTGCCATCTCCTCTGGCCTTGGCCTGTTGCCACTTCTTGCAGGCTGCTCACTTCCCACCTCTCTGGACCCTTCTCCCAACTGTCCTCTAAGTTCTACAGCCTCCCACCCGCCTCTCAGCCACCAGAGGAAGATACAAAATTGGTTTTACAGGACATCTGCATTCTGGTCTCAGCTGCTGTCATTACAGAAAAGGCTCTAAGACAATGACACCCAATGAGGCCAAGACGGTCCCCTCAGAGAAGTCTGGGAAATCTGCAAGGGCATTTTTCTTTGTCAAAATGGGAGACAGAGACCTGTTTATATATAAACACAAAATAAATAATTTTTGCATGCTTTCAACATACACAGAATTTTCTAGGAACATGACTATTGTGTACACAAAGAGAAGATTGTCCTTTGTTTTGTTTGGAATTTGGCCAAGACTCGTTGCCCATTTCATGTCACTGGCAACAACACTGCTTGTGGGGTCTGAATCACCGTCACAATTACCTGTGTCCATCTGCCTTGTGGCCACCATGGTCCCTGTGGCCCCACCTCTCGGAGCAAGTGTGGGGTCACCTCATCTCCTGCTGCAGTCAGCCTGCAGATTTTCTTTTTCTTTTATTTATTTATTTATTTATTTTTGAGACAGCGTCTCACTCTGTTGCCCAGGCTGGAATACAGTGACACGATCTTGGCTCACTGCAACCTCCATTTCCCAGGTTCCAGCGATTCTCCTGCCTCAGCCTCCCAGGTAGCTGGAATTACAGGCGCCCACCACCATGCCTGGCTAATTTTTGTAGTTTTAGTAGAGACAGATTTCACCATGTTGACCAGGCTGGTCTCGAACTCCTGACCTCAGGTGATCCGCCCACCTCAGCCTTCCAAAGTGCTAGGATTATAGGAATGAGTCACCACGCCCAGCCTTCCTGCAGATTTTCATCCTGAAATTGATATTATTTTATTAGAAATTACCCTCCTTTTATTTCTCCTTCATATTATAGTTAGGATATCATTGTTTTTTTAAAGTATGTGTGAGGGTAGGTTAGTTTATTTATGAATTTCATTTCAGCTTGGTGAAGGGAACATTACAAAATATTTGTAATTGGGGGTCAGGGGTTGGGTCTGACTTCTCTACCTTTGCATAATTCAAGAAATCCATTTCTGAACTCTCAGCAACCGGGAGTGATTTGCTTCTGAGATGAAGTGCCAGAGGTGCAGGCCGTTGCTGCCCTCTAGTCTTTGCAATCGCTTTTTCCTCTTCCCTGTAAGTGTTCTGGGTTCATGACCCCATTTCTAATCTCTGCCTCTCCCCTGGACCTGTCCTCCACAGAGTGGCCCCAGGAGATGCTCCCAGCATATCAACACTTCTCAGCTTGAAACACTCATGTGGCCCACGTCCCCCATGATTTACGTTTGTCCCTTGAGCTATGTGCAGGGCAAAGCCTCAGCTCCTCTCTCATTTTGCATCCAGCCTCTGCTCCTTTGCCCATGCTGTTCCCTCTGTCTGAAATGCTGCATCACCACCCCGCACCCCTGCACCCTCGCCACCCTACACCCCTGCACCCTCACCACCCCACACCCCTGCACCCTCACCACCCTGCACCCCCCCGCACCCTCCCCCCTCCGCCCCCCCTGCACCCTGACCACCCTGCTTCCCCTGCACCCTCACCACCCCTCACCACCCCGCACCTCCCTGCATTCTCACCATCCCTCACCCC
>NC_045446.1:12092060-12097268 GCF_002776525.5 Piliocolobus tephrosceles
CCCCGCACCCCCCTGCACCCTCACCTCCCCGCACCCCCTGCACCCTCACTTCCATTTTTGACTGTTCCCAAGGACTTCTAATTCTTCTTTTCATGAGAAACTCAGTCCTGAAGTTCCTGGTGTCTTGAAGATGCCTCTAGAAAATCAGCTTCTAGGCCAGGCACGGTGGCTCACACCTGTAATCCCAGCACTTTGGGAGGCCGAGGCGGGCGGACCACCTGAAGTCAGGAGTTCAAGACCAGCCTGGCCAACATGGTGAAACCCTGTCTCTACAAAAATACAAAAATTAGCCAGGCGTGGTAGTGTGCGCCTGTAATCCCAGCTACTCAGGAGTCTGAGATGGCAGAATCGCTTGAACCTGGGAGGCGGAGGTTGCAGTGAGCTGACCGAGATCATGCCATTGCATTCCAGCCTGAGCAACAGAGTGAGACTGTCTCAAAAAAAAAAAAAAAAAAAAAAAGAAAAAAAAAAAAAAAGAAAGAAAGAAAAGAAATGAGAAGAAAAGAAAAGAAAAGGAAAAATCAGCTTCCACCTGGGCGTGAAGTTGGGCAGAGGAGAAGGGGCCACTGGGGCAGGGAAGAGACAGATGTTGGATTTTAGAGGATCCAGTAAAGGACGCTCCTCTTCACCATCTAAGTTTGAAAGTGACTGAGAGAGACATACAACAGTTAGACAGAGAGAGATCAAAATATTTTCCTGTGACTTAAGAGCAATGGCCAAGTTGGCTTCCTGCTATCCTACCCTTGAACTTGACATTCACCCACTGAAAATGCCCAGTCCCTGGCTCAGTGGGGATACCAGAGGCTAACTGCCAGGCAGCAACAGACCAATAAAGGCTTTCAAAAGAGATGGCACGCTGGGCTGGGCATGCCCAGGAGCTCCTCGCAGGCTTGGCCATCAGGTAAGTCACTTCTCCGCAGGGGAGAAGGAGGGAGTGAGCACACGGCGTTGCTGTAATTCAATGGACACTTCCCCATGGACACCATGATGTCAGGGAGGGAGGGGAGGAAGGAAAGGCGGTGCTCAGAGGGGAGGAAAGCTGTGACCTGAGATGCCATTGCCTGGTTAATGTTTTTGGCAAGTCCTGGATGGGGCAGGAGCTGGAAGAGGAAGCTGAGGCCACAGGAAACCATCAGAACCCGGGACTATGCCAAGAACTTATCTACTTTAAAACAACCTTTGACTGGATGCGATAGCTCATGCCTGTAACCCCCACTTTGGGAGGCCAAGGCAGGCAGATCGCTTCATGTCAGGAGTTCAAGACCAGCCTGACCAACATAGTGAAACCCTGTCTCTACTAAAAATGCAAAAACTAGCTGGGCATGGTGGCACGCACCTGTAGTCCCAGCTACTCGGGAGGCTAAGGCAGGAGAATGGCTTGAACCCAGGAGGTGGAGGTTGCAGTGAGCCAAGATTTCACCACTGAACTCCAGCTTTGGTGACAGAGCGAGACTGCATCTCAAAAACAGTAGAATAAAATAAAATAACTTTTATTATCAGCAAAGCTGTGTAGGGGTGGAAAGGTGTGCTAACTTGCCTCATTCATCATAAAGGTCATGGCTGCCAGTCCTATAACAAAAGACTGGTTAACAAGAGGAAAGCATAACAATTTTTTTTTTTTTTTTTTTTTGAGACAGAGTCTTGCTCTGTCACCCAGGCTGGAGTGCAGTGGCATGATCTCCTCTCACTGCAAGCTCCGCCTCCCAGGTTCATGTTATTCTCCTACCTCAGCCTCCTGAGTAGCTGGGACTACAGGTGCCCGCCACCACGCCCGGCTAATTTTTTGTATTTTTAGTAGAGATGGGGTTTCACCGTGTTAGCCAGGATGGTCTGGATCTCCTGACTTAGTGATCCACTGGCCTCGGCCTCCCAAAGTGCTGGGATTGCAGGGGTGAGCCACCATGCCCGGCCGTAACAGATTTATTTAATCCAAGTTTTACAAGGCACAGGAAACTCAGAATGAAGACCCAAAGATCCAGGGAAATCTGTCTATTTTTATGCTTAGATTCTATGCAAAGCAGACAGCCATGTAGGAGGGTGATTGGACAAAAGGGCATGATTCATGGGAATAGACTGAGTGGGGACACCCAGGAAGGCCCGTCTATTGAGATAGCTCTTGGCCTCTCTGTGCAGGGGAGAAGGGAGAGAGTGACCCTTTCTAGGTTCTATGGCTTGCTTTAGGGAAGAGGGGTTCTAGTTTCTATGACTGGGGAAAAAGAATTCTGGTGTCTGTGGCTTCCTCTGGGGGCGAAACAGGGGCAGGAGACAGGAGGGTGGGAGAATGTTAGAGAGAGACCTGGCGTTTGAGATCTTCCAATTTCCTTTAGTCCAAAGTACTCAGGCTGCCATAGCACCATACTTTGAAGTATCATTCTCTGAGCCCCAGCAGCTGTGCATGTACATCGTACAAAGTCAGAACTTGCCAATGAGCAAAAACAAGAAAACAAAACCGCTCTATTCCTACCACCCAGGGAGTGTCCTCATTTTCTATCCTCCCATATCTCTTCAAGATTTTTTTTTTTTTTTTTAAGACAGAATCTTTTCTGTCATCCAGCCTGGAGTACAATGGTGCGATTCTGGCTCACTGAAACCTCCACCTCCCAGGCTCAAGCAATTCTCCTGCCTCAGCTTCCCAAGTAGCTGGGATTACAGGCACACGCCACCACGCCCAGCTAACTTTTGTATTTTCTTAAACTGATAAGAACAGATACTACACTTGATCTTAGCCAAAAGGCCGAGAAGCGATTTTTTTTGGTATTTTTTCAGTAGAGACAGGTTTCACTATGTTGGCCAGGCTGGTCTCCAACTCTTGACCTCAACTGATCAGCCCGCCTCAACCTCCCAAAGTGCTGGGATTACAGGCATGAGCCATTGCGCCTGGCCCTGAATCTCTTTTTATGCCTATGTAATTTTTTTTTTTCTTTCAGAAGCAGGGTCTCACTATGTTGCCCAGGCTAGTCTCAAACTCCTGGGCTCAAGCGATCTGCCTGCCTCAGCTTTCCAAAATGTTGGGATGACAGGCATGAGCCTCGGCGCCCAGCCCTGCATATGTAATTTTTTGTGTTTTGTTTGTTTGTTTGTTTTGAGACAGAGTCTCGCTCTGTTGCCCAGGCTAGAGTGCAGTGGCGCAATCTTGGCTCACTGAAACCTCTGCTTCCCAGGTGCCAGTGATTCTCCTGCCTCTACCTCCCTAGTAGCTGGGACTACAGGCTCCTGCCATCATGCCCAGCTAATTTTTGTATTTTAGTAGAGACGGGGTTTTACCGTGTTGGCCAAGCTGGTCTTGAACTGCTGACCTCAAGTGATCCACCCGCCTCAGCCTCCCAGAGTGCTGGGATTACAGGCGTGAGCCACTGCACCTAGCCATATGTAATTTTTTAAATCAAAATGAGATCATGCTGTCCTTGTCAGTTAACTCAGCCTCTCCCTGTCAATACATCTCCATCTTATCTAACGCTCAGCCCACATCCAAATTCTCTCATTGCTCCCAAAATGTCCTGTATGCTGGCTCCTGAAAATGGGAGTGCAGTCAAGAACTCTGCAAAGCCTCTGGTTGGATGCCCTTAAGTCTCTTTTAGTCTGGCAAGTCCTTTTTTATGACAATGACATGTCATAAAACTGGACTAGTAGTTTGCAAAATGCTTCACCTTCAGGGTTTATTGTGTTGTTTTTCTCTTGTTTCGTTTATTCCTTAGTCTCCTGTATTTCTGGTAAACTGGAAATTATTGGACCCATGTTATTAGGCATTTTGGGTAAAAAGACACGGTGGGTGATGGTGGTATGCGACGCTGCGTGACATCAGAATCACCCTCACATCACGAGTGATACTGAGCTTAGGGAGATGGTTTCCTACAGGACTGGATTGGAGGCCCCTGTGAGTTCCTTGCTCTTATTTTACAGACATGGAAACGCAGGACCCGAGAGCAGCCTTCTGGAGCACAAGCCTTTGCAGTTTATAGAGGGTTTTCTTGAACCTGCAGGGGCTTCTCCACAGGCCCAAGATGCAGGAGTTTTGATTTCTTTTTTCTTTTCTTTCTTTTTTTTTTTTTTTTTTTCCGAGATGGAGTTTCGCTCTTGCTGCCCAGGTTGGAGTGCAGTGGTGCGATCTTGGCTCACAGAAACCTCCGCCTCCGGGGTTCAAGCGATTCTCCTGCCTCAGCCTCCTGAGTAGCTGGGATTACAGGCATACATCACCACACCCGGCTAATTTTGTATTTTTAGTAGAGATGGCGTTTCTCCATGTTGGTCAGGCTGGTCTCGAACACCCAACCTCAGGTGATCTGCCCACCTCGGCCTCCCAAAGTGTTGGGATTACAGGCGTGAGCCACTGTGCCTGGCCGAGGAGTTTTGATTTCTCTGTTAAGGAAATTGACACTCCTAGGGGTGAAGGGACCAGAGCTGGGACATGCTTTCCATTTCCGCTGTGCCAGGCCCCGGGCCTCTGCCTGACCTTCTGCATCAGGAGAGGCCTAGTGTATCTGGCTCTTGGGTGCTCAGGGCCTGCTGTGGCTCCAGGGAAGCCCAGCACCTGTCCTTGCCTTTCAGAGGGATGGGCCTTCACTCTGGGCCAGGGGGCGGGGAGGGGACACAGCTGTCTGGGTCTCCGAATCTGCTGGCTCAGCAGGTCTCATGTTTCCCTCTGAGAGGGATGCAGCCTTTTTGCAGGCAGCAGAGGACACAGTGGGAGGCTCTGGGGCTCCGAAGGTGGTCCCGGTTTTGTCTGTCCTGCTGCTCCCTGGTTCTGCTGCCTGACTCGGGAGTACACTGAGTCTTAGACAGCCTGGAAGGCAACTAGCCCTGGACACACAGCCAGATATGGCAGAGCTGGTTGTGCCCAAACGATATGGCTTGACTTCACTCGCAACCCAGGGCAGCTTCCATTGTGCCCCAGCCCCGCAAACCAACCTGGGGGAGGTCCCCTCTGGCCAGCCAGTCCCCAGTCCAGTTAGAAACCGGGTGAAGTGGCCGGGCGCGGTGGCTCAAGCCTGTAATCCCAGCACTTTGGGAGGCCGAGACGGGCGGATCACGAGGTCAGGAGATCGAGACCATCCTGGCTAACACGGTGAAACCCCGTCTCTACTAAAAATACAAAAACTAGCTGGGCGAGGTGGCGGGCGCCTGTAGTCTCAGCTACTCGGGAGGCTGAGGCAGGAGAATGGCATAAACCCGGGAGGCGGAGCTTGCAGTGAGCTGAGATCCGGCCACTGC
>NC_045446.1:12097278-12104835 GCF_002776525.5 Piliocolobus tephrosceles
CAGTGAGCTGAGATCCGGCCACTGCACTCCAGTCTGGGCGACAGAGCGAGACTCCGCCTCAAAAAAAAAAAAAAAAAAGAAACCAGGTGAAGTAAAGAGGGCACCGAGTGAACTCCAGTCACAACCCAGTCTGCCTTCCACCTAGCCAGGCCTGTTCATGCAGGCATTCATTGACATTCATTGCTGCCCAATGTGGGCGAAGCTCCCACTAAACGTGGGAGATATACAGATAAAAAATTATTTAGATGGCCGGGCACAGTGGCTCACGTCTGTAATCCCAGCACTTTGGGAGGCTGAGGTGGGCGGATCACAAGGTCAGGAATTCGAGACCAGCCTGACCAACATGGTGAAACCCGTCTCTACTAAAGATACAAAAAATTGGCTGGGCGTGGTGGCGGGTGCCTGTAGTCCCAGCTACTCGGGAGGCTAAGGCAGGAGAATTGCTTGAACCCGGCAGGTGGAGGTTGCAGTGAGTTGAGATCTCGCCACTGCACTCCAGGCTGGGCAACAGAGTGAGACTCCATCTCAATAAATAAATACATACATACATACATAAAAAATAAAAATAAAGATTTAGAATCAGATGGAATTGTTTTCATACTTGGCTCAGTGACTTACGTGTTGTATGACCTTGGCCAAGTCATTTGACCTCTCCTAATCTCAATTCCATTATCCAAAAATAGTGATAAAACTCACCGATTGGTTTGTTGAGAGAGGTAAATACATGTAGAGTACTTAATAACGGAAGCTCATGCTTATATGATGCTTACTATGTGCCAGGCACTGTTCTATGCGTTACACAAAGATTTATTTAATTTGTATAACAGAGGTAGGTACTATTATTATCATTCTCATTTTACAGATTAGGATCGTGAGGCCCAGAGAAGTTAAGCAACCTATCCAAGTTCACACAGCATGTGAGTGGTGGAGCTGGGCTTCAAATTCAGCAGGTAGTCTGGTTGCAAAAGAAAGTAATGTTTGTGGGGCCAGGCATGGTGGCTCATGTCTGTAATCCCAGTGCTTTGGAAGGCTGAGGCAGGAGGATCACTTGAGGGCTGAAATTTGAGACCAACCTGGGCAACACAGCAAGACCTTGTCTCTACAAAAAATTAAAAAATTAGCTAGGCTCGGCTGGGCGCGGTGGCTCAAGCCTGTAATCCCAGCACTTTGGGAGGCCGAGGCGGGCGGATCACGAGGTCAGGAGATCAAGACCATCCTGGCGAACACGGTGAAACCCTGTCTCTACTAAAAAATACAAAAAAATTAGCCGGGCGAGGTGGCAGGCGCCTGTAGTCCCAGCTTCTAGGGAGGTTGAGGCAGGAGAATGGCATGAACCCGGGAGGCGGTGGAGCTTGCAGTGAGCTGAGATTGTGCCACTGCACTCCAGCCTGGGCGACAGAGCGAGACTCCGTCTCAAAAAAAAAAAAATTAGCTAGGCTTGGTGGCACACACCTGTAATCCCAGCTAATTGGGGGACTGAGGTGGGAGGATCCCTTGAGCCCAGGAGCCCAAGGCTGCAATGAGCTATGATTATATCCCTGCCCTCCAGCCTGGGAGACAGAGTGATGAGACCCTGTCTCAATTTATTTTTCTTTGAAAACGATGTTTGTATGTCCAGGCACAGAGGCTCATGCTTGTAATCTCAGCATTTGGGAGGCTGAGGCAGGTGGATTACTTGATGTCAGGAGTTCAAGACCAGCCTGGTCAACATGGCAAAACTCCGTCTCTACTAAAAATACAAAAATTAGCCAGGGCTGTGTGCAGTGGCTCGCGCCTGTAATTCTACCATTTTGGGAGGTCAAGGCAGGTGGATCACCTTAGGTCAGGAGTTCAAGACCAGCCTGGCCAACGTGGTGAAACTTTGTCCCCACTAAAAATACAAAAATTAGCCAGGTGGTGGTGGCAGGTGCCTGTCATCTCAGCTACTTGGGAGGCTGAAGCAGAGAATCGCTTGAACCCTGGAGGTGGAGGTTGCAGTGAGCCGAGATGGCACCACTGCACTCCAGCCTGGGCAACAGAGTGAGACTGTCTAAAAAAAAAAAAAAAAAAAAAAGTAGCTTGTAATAGACTATGACCTGGCCATACCCTTGGAAAGGCTAGATGCTATCACAGGTCCCAAAAGGGAAATGTTCTCTGTCCACTCAGTCTCCTCTGTTGTGCTAGGCCCATTAAGTTCTCTGAGGTCAAAGGGCTGATATGTCTGTGCACAGCACAGTTTGAAAAGGTATATTAGGTAACTAATGCTGTGATAATGCTGCACAGCACATCTATTCTCAGGCCCACAGGCCTGTAACTTGCTCGGACTTAGCTGTGTGGCTCTGCTGCAGACAGTAGGTCCAGCTCAGCCCAGCTGCATGTCTCACCCTGGGGCCCGATGATAGTTGAGGATCTCCAGAGAAACAGACCCGATAGCGTGTATGTGTATACAGATGAGGAGATTTATTATGAAAATTGGTTCATGTGATGATAGAGGCCAAGAAGTCCCGTGATCTGCCGTCTGCAAGCTGAGGACCAGGAAAGCCAGTCATATATATCATTCAGTATGAATCTGAAGGTCCAAGAGCCAGGAGCACATGGACGTCCCAGCTCAAGAAAAGAGAGACAGACTTCTCCCTTCCTCTGCATTTCTGTTGTATTCAGGCATTTAATGAACTGGGTGCTGCCCACCTCTTTTGGTGAGAACAACCTTCTTCTTCTTCTTCTTTTTTTTTTGAAATGGAGTCTCACTCTGTCACCCAGGCTGGAGTGCAGTGGTGCAATCTTGGCTCACTGCATCCTTTGCCTCCCAGGTTCAAGCAATTATCCTGCATCAGCCTCCCGAGTAGCTGGGATTGCAGGTGTGCACCACCACACCCTGCTAATTTTTGTATTTTTAGTAGAGACGGGTTTTTGCCATGTTGACCAGGCTAGTTGCCAACTCCTGACCTCAGTTGATCCACCTGCCTCAACCTCCCAAAGTGCTGTGGTTACAGGTATGAGCCACTGCACCTGGCCTAAGAGCAACCCTCTTTACTCAGTCCATTGATTAAAATGCTATTCTTTTCCAGAAACACTCTCACGGACATGCCCAGAAATAATACCAGCTATCTGGATACCCTTAGCCCAGTTAAGCTGATCCATAAAATTAACCATCACAGGGCCAGACTGAAGGGGCTACAGCAGCCATCTGGGAGGTATTTATTCTTCCAGTGGCTACAGCAAAAGCACAAGGAACCAGGAAAGCTAGTTTCAGCTTCTGTTCACCTCTGAAGAGCAAGTCCTGGCAAGCCACATGATCAAGCTCAAAATTTAGAAGAAAGTACACTCCACCCACCAGGAGGCAAAGGTTGATGGATAAAATGCTGAACACCACTACAGGATAATAAAGAATTGGGATCAAGATCTCAAACTTTCACAGAAAGGAAGGGCCCAGGGCTGGGCGACCCAGCCTGTGGCCAGATATCAGGCTGGGAAATCTCTAGAAGCCAAGGGAGGCTCCAAGCTTCTTCCAGTTTTGGAAGCTCCTGGTTTTTTTTTTTTTTTTTTTTTTGATGGAGTCTCATGCTCTCTCCCAGGTTGGAGTGCAATGGCTCAATCTCAGCTCACGGCAACCTCCTCCTCCCAGGTTCAAGGGATTCTCTTGCCTCAGCCTCCTGAGTAGTTGGGACTACAGGTGCGCACCACCACGCCCAGCTAATTTTTGTATTTTTTGTAGAGACGGGGTTTCACCATGTTGGCCAGGATGGTCTCAATCTTCTGACGTCGTGATCCGCCCACCTTGGCCTCCCAAAGTGCTGGGATTATAGGCGTGAGCCCCTGGCCACTCCTGGTTTTTTTAAAAAAATCAAGACATGCTAATACCGCTTACAATGATTGTGACATATTTTTAGATGTTTACATTTAACAAATTAATGCTTTCAGCATACACACAAATTGCCAAGCAATATAATTATGCTATTCACAAGAAAAGTATAGGATTTATTTGAATTATTAATTGCCGGTACACTTCGGGCAGTGGGCCACAGGTGTGAAGCTTCCCAGTGAATGTTGTCATCAGTTGGGCCAGGTTCCCTGTCACTGAGCAGGCAACCTCCTTTGGAGACAATGCCCAAGGTCTAACTCTGAGGCACTCACTGCACATTAGAAGTATCTGGGAAGAGCCAGGCATGATGGTTCGGCCCATAATCCCAGCACTTTGGGAGGCCGAGACGGGCAGATCACCTGAGGTCAGGAGTTTGAGACCAGCCTGGTTAACACGGGAAACCCTGTCTCTACTAAAGATACAAAAATTACCCGGGTGTGGTGGCAGGCGCCTGTAATTCCAGCTACTCAGGAGGCTCAGGCATGAGAATCGCTTGAACCAAGGAGGTGGAGGATGCCGTGGACTGAGATCATGCCACTGCACTCCAGCCTGGGCAATAGAGCAAGACCCTGTCTTAAAAAAAAAAAAAAAAATCTGGGAAGTTTTTAACAATGCTGAGGCCTGGGCTTCACCCACAAAGTTTCTGATTTGATAGGGCCAGGGTGGTGCCTAGGTATCAATATTTTTTCAAAAACTTCCTGTGAATTCTGATGGGCAGTCAGGGTTAAGAATTATTGGAGTCCAGGCGCAGTGGCTCACGCCTGTAATCCCGGCACTTTGGAAGGCCCAGGCAAGCGGATCACAAGGTCAGGAGATCCTGGCTAACACAGTGAAACCCTGTCTCTACTAAATATACAAAAAATTACCCGGGAGTGGTGGCATGTGCCTGTAGTCCCAGCTACGCGGGAGGCTGAGGCAGGAGAATCGCTTGAACCCAGGAGGCGGAGGTTGCAGTGAGCCAAGATCGCACCACTGCACTCCAGCCTGGGTGACAGAGCAAGCTCCATCTTAAAAAAAAAGAATTATTGGATTATGGGATGGGCAGGTGTAAGCCAATTTGGGCTAACGAGATGAGACGTAAAGGGAGGCTTACTTGCAGCTTTTGGGAAAGCCTTTTCCTCATTCTGGAAAGCAAGCCCTGGAAAGGTCAGTCTCTCTCCTGCTGGACAGGAATCAGAAGCATTCTGTCCGGCTGTTCCTGGTGGCCATCTCGCAGCCATGAGGGAAGCCTGTGTGAAAAAGAGTCAGAGAAACAGCCAGAGCTTTGATCCCACCATGCCTGAGGCTTACTAACCCGCGGTTGTGTGAGCCAGCAGAATCTCCTCTTGCTTAAGCCAGTTTGGGTCTTGTTTCTGTTGCTTGCTCCTGTACACGTCTAATAACAAAAGCACTTGTGAGGATTGAGTGAGACGTTGTGTGCGGAGCGCTCGGCACAGGGCCTGGCACTTGTGAGTGCCCCGTAAATGTTAGCTACAACTTGTCACCCCTACAGAGGGAGTGCACAGAGCAAAGGGAGTGCCCTGGCAAAGGTAGTCTGAGGTGTGCTGCGTTGCAGAACCTAGACCCACGGCCTAGGTTCTTGATACATTTCTTTTTTAGCGGGTACTTGATAAATTTCTGCCCAATGGGATGGAGGCTTCGTGCTTTCATTTCCCTTTGCTCAGCGCACTGATCTCTGCCAGATGCAAAGAGGAAGTAATCTGATGATCTGATTACGGTAATAGGGTCCCTTGTACCAGCAACTCTGAGGCTTAAGCCACAGGGGCAGATTTGTGTGAGTAAGAGGCTTACCACCCAAAGGGTGAAACAACCAGGCAGATGGGGGAGCAGTTAATTAAACAAAGGCTTACTAAGTGCCTACTATATGTTGGACATTGCACCAAAGCAGCTGAGGAAGCTCTAGGGTCTTTGCCCCCAACAGAAGGCTTGAGGAATCTTTGAGGAGGGGAGAAGCACCCTGTCCCTTACCCTGTGTCATCTTCCATATACCTCAGCTAATATAATGGAGGTCAACGCCCCCAGAGAAAGTCTGAGGCTTCACCCCTGAGCTGAAGCACCTGACAGACAGACTGACAGACATAGCCGAGGTGTTGCAGGAACACACAGAGCTCACCGCCGTCCACCAAGCCTTCTCCTCTCCCAAGGCCTCCCCATGCCTCTGTGATGTGGGGAACAGGGAAGGAAGGCTACTCTTCCATGTACAGTGCTTTTTAGAAGAACGATGATTTTTGCACCAGGCAATGCAGTCCCATGGTCCAAACATCAAAACAGGATGAAAAAGCAGGGACTGGGCCAGGCTTGTTGTCTCATACCTGTAATCCCAGCACTTTGGGAGGCCAAGGCGGGTGGGTCACGAGGTCAGGAGATCAAGACCATCCTGGCTAACATGGTGAAACCCCGTCTCTACTAAAATTAAAAAAAAAAAAAAAAAAAATCTAGGCGTCGTGGCACGTGCCTGTAGTCCCAGCTACTCCGGAGGCTGAGGCAGGGGAATTACTTGAACCCAGGAGGCAGAGGTTGCAGTGAGCTGAGGCTGAGATCACGCCAGTACACTCCAGCCTGGTGACATAGCGAGACTCCGTCTCAATAAAAAAAAAAAAGGCAGGGACTGTGAAGTCTTGTTTCCATCCCGTCCTGTTCGCTTGTCTCCCGTCTCTAAGATGACCCCCTTTTCCATTCCTTGGAAGTCCCTGTCTTAGAGCTGCTGCTGTTGCGGTCTGCTCTGCACTGGTTGTTAAATATTTTGATTATCACCCTGCCTTCCCGCGTCTCTGAGACAAAGAACAAGGACATGAAAAATAGATTTTCTTCTTGCCTCTGCCATGGGCTGGATGTTTGTGTCTCCTCTGTTCCTCACATGCCTACATTCCTATCCCCCAAATTCCTATGGTGTAATCTCCACCCTCAGTGTGATGGTATTGGGAGGAGGGGACTCTGGGAGGTAAGTGGGTCATGGGAGTGTAGCCCTCATGAATGGGATCTGTGTCCTTATAAAAGGGACCCCAGAGAACTCTCTGGTCCTCTTCCTGCCATGTGAGGACAGAGTGGCAAGTTGGCAGTCTGCAACACAGAAGGGGCCCTCACCAGACCCAACCATGCTGGCACGTGCTCTTGAACTTTCAGCTTCCAGAACTTTGAGAACTACATTTCTATAGTTTCCAAGCCACCCAGTTGATAGTATTTTGTTATAGCATCTCAAACTGATGAAGATAACGCCCTTCCTTCTCACACAGAAGTAACATTATAAACACACTGTTCTGTATCTGGCCTTTTTTATTAAACTATCCCAGGGGTCCTTCCCTATCAGTATAAGAAGCTCTTTTGTTTTTGTTTGTTTGTTTTTCAGTTGAATAGTGTTCCTTCCATACTTTGTTTAATCAGACCCTGGTAAAATGCACACTTAATACTGTTTCCAATCTTTTTTTTGAGACAAGTTCTCACTGTGACACCTACCCAGGCTAAAGCAGTAGCACAATCATGGCTGGTTGCAACCTCAACCTCCCAGGCTCAAGCAATCCCCCCACCTCAGCCTCCCGAGTAGCTGGGACAACAGGCATGCGCCACCATGCCTGGCTAATTTCTTTTTTTCATAGAGACAGGGCCTATGTTTCCCAGGTTGGTCTCGAACTCCTGGGCTCAAGCAATCCTTCTGCCTCAGCCTCCCAAAGTGCCTGCACCCGGCTCCAATCTTTTCTTTTTTTTTTTCTTTTTTTTTT
>NC_045446.1:12104845-12143744 GCF_002776525.5 Piliocolobus tephrosceles
TGCCCAGGCTGCAGTGCAGTGGCAGGATCTGGGCTCACTGCAACCTCTGCCTCTCAGGTTCAAGTGATTCTCCTGCCTCAGCCTCCCAGGTAGCTGGGATTACAGGCACACACCACCAGGCCCGACTAAATTTTGTATATCTAGTAGAGACGGGGTTTCGCCATGTTGGGCAGGCTGGTCTCGAACTCTTCACTTCAAGTGATCCACCCGCCTCGGCCTCCCAAAATGCTGGGATTACAGGCATGAGCCAATGCGCCCAGCCCCCAATCTTTCGTTATTAGAAGTCATGCTACTGTGAATTACCTGGTACATCATCCTTGCTCAGCTCTACCTATAAGAATAAAATGTAGACTCAGGACTGCTGACTCAGAGGGCAAATGCATTTCCAGTAACCCCATTGTTACTGGAAAGGGGTCCTGATCCAGACCCCAAGAAAGGCTTTTTGGGCCTTGTGCAAGAAAGAATTCGGGGTGAGTTCATACGGTAAAGTGAAGGCAAGTTTATTAAGAAAGTAAGCAAATAAAGTATGGTTACTCCATAGGCAGAGCAGTCCTGAGGGCTGCTGGTTAGCTAATTTTTTGGTTATTTCTTGCTTATATGCTAAACAAGGGTGGGTTATTCATGAGCTTTCCCGGAAAGGGGTGGGCAATTCCTGGAACTGAGGGTTCCTCCCACTTTTAGACCATATAGGGTAACTTCCTGATGTTGCCATGGCATTTGTAAACTGTGATGGCGCTGGTGGGAGTGTCTTTTAGTATGCTAATGCATTAAATTAGCATATAGTGAGCAATGAGGATGACCAGAGGTCACTTTTGTCGCCATCTTGGTTTTGGTGGGATTTGGCTTTACTTCTTTACTTGGCCTCTTGTTTTATCAGCAAGGTCTTTGTGACCTGTACCGTGTGCCCACCTAGCTCATCCTATGACTAAGAATGCCTCACCTCCTGGGAAGGAAGCCCAGAGGGTCTCAGCCTCATTTTATACAGCCTCTATTCAAGATGGAGTTGCTCTGGTTCAAACACCTCTGACACTGCTAGGCACACTCATTGCTTTGTGCACCAAAGCTTGGGCTCTGGAACCTCATGGGCCTGGGTTCAAATTCCAAATCTATCCCTTTAACCTAATTGCCTAAACCTCTCTGGGCATCAGCTTCCTCATCCAGGCGAATAGTACCTGCTCCTCAGGGATCAGATGAGGCACCACATGCAAAGGGCTTCTCCTAGTGTCTGACACATCATGAACCTTGTTTTAAGCATTGTATTAGCAATTTCTACTGCTTGGAGGGGAGCAAGGGAGTATGACTCTGACCCAATTTACCTGCTCCACCATCTTTTTGAGAGAGGGCCTCACTCTGTCACCCAGGCTGGAGTTCAGTGACAGGATCCTAGCTCACTGTAGCCTCAGAACTCCTAGGCTCAGGCAATTCTCCCGCCTCAGCCTCCTACAGGTGGGTGCCACTACACCCAGCTCACTTTTTAATTTTATTTTTTTGTAGAGATGGGGTCTCACTATTTTGCCCAGGCTGGTCTTGAACTCCTGGGATCAATCCATCTTCCTACCTTGGCCTCCCAAAGTGCTGGGATTGCAGGTATAAGCCACTGCACTTGGCTTCAATTTACCTGTCCTTTCACACCTTCAATAATCATAAGAATTTTTGACCTGTTGACTATTCCAGGTACTCTACAGGGTACCACCCCCATAAGGCTGATATGGGGAGCAAGGCATGGGAAAATGGGTGTCTTGCTCTAGGTCCCCCGATTGAACCCTGAGTTCTCTTCTATATGGATGTATACAGGGGTGGGAGGTAGGAAAAGGCGGCCCAGCCTCTGTAACTCTCCCGGTGGTAGCTCCTCTGGGGTGGGAATCACTTCCTTTCTTTGTCCACAACACCAAGCATAAACCCTGGCACTTTAAAGGGAGCTCAAGCAGCCGAGTGCGGCGGCTCACGCCTGTAATCCCAGCACTTTAGGAGGCCGAGGCGGGTGGATCATTTGAGGCCAGGAGTTTGAGACCAGCCTGACCAACATGGTGAAAACCCGTCTCCACTAAAAATACAAACATTAGCCAGGCATCGTGGCGCACATCTGTAATCCCAGCTACTCAGGAGACTGAGGCAGGAGAATCGCTTGAACTCTGGAGGCGGAGGTTGTGTTGAGCTGAGACTGTGCCACTGCACTCCAGCCTGGGCGAGAGTGAGATTCTGCCTCAAAAAATAAAAATAAAATAAAAAGGAGCTCAAGCAATGTTCGCGGAGCTCTGCCAGGGCTGTAGAGCAGCCCCGCTGCTGGCGAGAGGTCACACGCTGCAGCTGCAGTCCTCCGTGTGGCCACGAGGGGTCTCCACGCTCCACCGAATGGCTGGAGGGTCTCTCCTAAGGCCCCGCGGCAGGCCATGGCTAACCCGCAGCCCCTGGACACTGGGCACGAGGGTAACAGGGTGGGACGCCAGGCTCTGGCCTCCTGGGGTGCCATTTGTCCTCCCTGCTGTCCTCCTCTGGGGTCAGGTTATAGATCACCATGAGGTCCTGCCTCAGGCTGTCATAGCCTGTCAGGGGCTGGGGGCCTGCTTCATGCGGGCTGAACACCTACTGTGTGCTCTTTCTGCCTGCTCTGAGGCTGTCATGGCCTGTCAGGGGCTGGAGGCTTCACGCTGGCTGAACACCTACTGTGTGTTCTTTCTGCCTGCTCTGAGGCTGTCGTGGCCTGTCAGGGGCTGGGGGCTTCACGCTGGCCGAACACCTACTGTGTGCTCTTTCTGCCTGCTCCTTTTCTTTAAACCCCACTGCCACAACCGTGGAAGCAGATGTTTTATTTTCTTTTTCTTTTCTTTCTTTCTTTCTTTTTTTTTAAAATAAGCCTTTATTTCTTTGTTTTGCAAATAAAGCTGGCTAAGTTGGTTGCTTTTTGGTGATTAGTCAAAGAGAACAAATCCCATATCCTCATCCGACTCCTCCAACTCTTCCTTGCCTTCAACCTTAGCTGGGGCTGCACCAGCAGCAGCAGGAGCAGCCATGGTGGCAGCGGCCACATGGGGAGCAGCCACAAAGGCAGATGGATCAGCCAAGAAGGCCTTGACCTTTTCAGCAAGCAGGAAGGTGTCATCAGTCTCCACAGACAAGGCCAGGACTCCTTTGTACCCGTTGATGATAGAATGGGGCACTGATGCAACAGTTGGGTACCCGATCTGCAGACAAACACTGGCAATATTGCGGACACACTCCAGGAAGTGAGAATGTGGTTTCCTCTGTGATGTTAAGCACTTCAGGGCTGTAGACACTGCCATTGTCGAACACCTGCTGGATGACCAGCCCAAAGGAGAAGGGGGAGATGTTGAGCATGGTCAGCAGCTTAGCTTCACTGGCTCCCACTTTGTCTCCCATCTTGATCAGCTGCACATCACTCAGGATTTCAATGGTGCCCCTGGAGATTTTAGTGGTAATACCTAAAGTGTGGAAAAAGGAGGTTTTCTCGGGCCCCAGACCAGTATTCTGGGCTGGCACAGTGACTTCACATGGGGTAATGGTACCAGCATGGGTGGCAGCTGGCACCTTACTGGCCAGTAGCATGTCCGTGATCTCAGTGAGGTCCTCCTTGGTGAATGCAAAGCCCACATTCCCCCGGAAACAAGGCAGCAGTTTCTCCAGAGCTGGGCTGTTTTCCAGGTGCCCTCAGATGGCCTTGCGCATCATGGCGTTCTTGCCATTAGCACCATGGCCTTCCCACGGAGAGACATGTGGATCTGCTGCATCTGCCTGGAGCCCACATAGTCTGCTCCCACGACGAAACATTTCAGATAATCGTCTAATAGTTGGATGATCTTAAGGAAGTGGTTGGGTTTCCAGGTTGCCCTGTCTTCCCTAGGCATCACAGCGGTGCGTCAGGGATTGCCACGCAGGGTTTAAAGACTCTGTCACTTCCACGAGGACGCCTGGAGAGAGGCAGGCGTTGTTTTCTACGCTGCCTGGGGGGTGAAGAGAAGTGGGGTTGGTGGGGTTGGGACTCCAACTCAATTCTGCCTCGTTTCAAACCTGTGTTCCTTTGAGATCTCTCTACTCCTGTTAGCACCCCCAGGACATCTCAGGCCTGGCTTCTGGACAAGCCGACTGGGCCTGAATCTCACACACCCAGTTGCTCACATAGTCACACCCACGCACACTGACACATACGTGGTCCCCACACCCCATTCACACCTGGAACCTCAGAGCTCAGCAGGGATTTGATACTCAGTCCTTCAAACCAGCTGCTCATCGGGGGGTGGGCGGGGAGGAGTTATAAGAGCAATTGCTATAATCCAATCGTCTCTGTTTTTCTTGTTTTCTTCTCTCAGAATATACTTTGCATTAAGGCCTTGTCTTCTTGGTTCCCATGAGAACACTGTGCTTTTTCTTAAATGAAGGTTCGTTGATCGTTTTTTCCTGTTATTACAAAAGCAATTTGTGCCACTGCAAAAAAACACAGAGAAGCCAAGAGAACAAAAACTCCTCCCTCCCCTCCTCCAGGGACAGCCCAGGCTGACAGGTGTGGCACTGTCCTCCCCACACCCCTTCTCCCCAGCACACCCTCTTCCTGCCATGGAGCCCTGGCGTCCTCATCAGGCCTGAGCTGCTTCTTCCAGATGGGGCTCCCAGGCTGGGAGTCAGAGGCTGGGTCTTTGTCCTGCCCCATCACTGGGTCCCACATATTCTTGGCAGGTCCTCCCCATTTTGGGGTGGGAAGGGGATGACCTCAAAGGGTCTTCTGTCCTCACACTCAAGGATCCTGTTCTCTTATTCCAGACAGATGTATCTGGGGCTGGGCTGAGCAGCAGCTATTAGGAGTTCCTAGGTAATAAGGGGCTCTCCCAGAATAAACTGGAGACCATGGGAGGCATGGAACCCAAAGCCTTACTCATTGCCAGCATTGAGCAGACAAGCAACCCTCCCAAGGACAGACAGCTGAGCCCGTTATAAAGATTCTGGGCCGGGCACGGTGGCTCACACCTGTAATCTCAACATTTTGGGAGGCCGAGGCGGGTGGATCATGAGGTCAGGAGATCAAGACCATCCTGGCTGGCTAACATGGTGAAACCCCGACTCTACTAAAAATACAAAAAACAATTAGCCGGGTGTGGTGACGGGTGCCTGTAGTCCCAGCTACTCGGGAGGCTGAGGCAGGAGAATGGCGTGAACCTGGGAGACGGAGCTTGCAGTGAGCCGAGATTGCTCCACTGCACTCCAGCCTGGGTGACAGTGCGAGACTCCATCTCAAAAAAAAAAAAAAAAAAAAAAAAGATTCTGGTGTCCTGTGTCCCAAGCACAGGCAGCCTCATGGTTGTGCAGCCTTTGCAGCTGCAGAGGGCCCTACACTCCAAATGGCTCGAGCTTGATTTAATGCTCTGCTGTCGCCACCTTGAAATTTTTCATGATGTGTGAGCAAGGGCCCCGCAAGTTCATTTTGCACTGGGCTCTGCAAAGTATGTAGCTGTCCCTGTTCCTAATAATGATAATACCTGTTACTGACATACAGCTTACTGTGTAGCCGGCACTGCATATTTTTCCTATATACTGTATAATTCACCTGTCCCTGACAGGAGCCAGGTGTAAATTGCCTCTCTTAGATTTGGCCAGCCCATGTGATAATGTGAACTGGGTGCTAGGCACTTTAGATATGTGACGCTCTGAAGGCTCTCAGCCATACAAGAAGCCATTGTAAGCCAGGCACCATGGCTCACACCTGTAATCCCAGCACTTTGGGAAGCTAAGGCAGGTGGATCACCTGAGGTCAGGAATTCGAGACCAGCCTGACCAACATGGGGAAACCCTGTCTCTACCAAAAATACAAAAATGAGCTGGGTGTGGTGGCAGATGCCTGTAATCCCAGCTACTTGGGAGGCTGAGGCAGGAGAATCGCTTGAACCCAGGAGGCGGAGGTTGCAGTGAGCCGAGATTGTGCCACTGCACTACAGCCTGGGCAACAGAGGAAGACTCTGTCTCAAAAAAATAAATTAAAGATGAGGCACATTATAGATGAGGCGTGAAGTCTGGGGAGGTTAAGCAACTCGCCTGCAGTTGTAGAGCTAATGAGGACCTCACAGACCCTCCACTCCCTGCTCGGCTGGCCAAGGGCCATCCCAGGAGCTCTGCAAGCCCCATCCTGCCCTGGCCACCATCCCAGCTGTGGTGGGCTCCTGGCAGTGCCTGAGGGGTGAGAAGCTCCACCTACACTGTCAGTTCCCATTTCCACCACCTCCTGATCTGCCAGCAGTTGGTGCACTTCACCACCTCCTGTGGCCAGGTGTGCAGTCGGCTCCCCACTTGGGGCACAGAGCTGTGGGGCCAAGAAGTGTCCATCTCCATTTCTCCCCACTGTGCTGAGCTCCTGAGCATTCTTTTTTTCTTTTTTCTTTTTTTTTTTTTTTTTGAGACAGAGTCTCTCTCTGTTGCCAAGGCTGGAGTGTGGTGGCGCAGTCTCGGTTCACTGCAACCTCCACCTCCTGGGTTCAAGTGTTTCTCCGGCCTCGCCTCCTGAGTAGCTGGGACTACAGGCACGTGCCACCATGCCTGGCTAATTTCTGTATTTTTAGTAGAGACGGGGTTTGACTCTATTATCTATTGACTCTATTTTGTATTTTTAGTTCGAGGCGGGTCTCGAACTCCTAACCTCATGATCTCCCTGCCTCGGCCTCCCAAAGTGTTGGGATTATAGGCAAGAGTCCCCACACCTGGCCTGCTCCTGGGCATCCTAAGCTGCAGGTGTGGCTCCAAGGACTCTGGTTCATCAGTGCTGGTTTCATTCACTTATTTATTGAGACAAGATCTCACTCTGTCGTGCAGGCTAGAGTGCAGTAGCACCATCACGGCTCACTGCAGCCTCAACTACCCAGACTCAGGCTGTCCTCCCACCTCAGCCTCCCAAGTAGCTGGGACCACAAGTACACACCACTACGCCTGGCTAATTTTTATATCTTTTGTAGAGACAAGGTCTTGCTGTGTTGCCCAGACTAGTCTTGAACCCCTAGACTCAAAAGATCCTCCGGCCTCAGCCTCCCACAGGGCGGGGATTACTCAGCCCCTAGTGCTGGTTATTGCTGAGGTAGCCCAGACAGAGAAGGTTGATGCCAGAGTGAGCCCAGGCGGCTGGAATTGGAGTGGACAGAACAGCACTAGGAGACCTCACACACCCAGGCTGACTTGCTCAGCATCTCTGTCTCAGCTCCCCCATCTGTAACATGGGGTAAAGCAGGGGTCCGCAAACTTTTTGGCATCAGGGACCTGTATAAGGAGTGCATAAGAACAGGAGCGGTGGCTCACACCTGTAATCCCAGCACTCTGGGAGGCCGAGGTGGGTGGATCAGCTGAGGTCAGGAGTTTGACACCAGCCTGACCAACATACAGAAACCCCATCTCTACTAAAAAAAAAAAATACAAAATTAGCCAGACATGGTGGCAAGCGCCTGTAATCCCAGCTTCTCGGGAGGCTGAGGCAGGAGAATTGCTTGAACCCAGGAAGCGGAGGTTGTAGTGAGCCGAGATAGCGTCATTGCACTCCAGCCTGTGCACCAAAAGCGAAACTCTGCCTCAAAAAAAAAAGAGTGCATAATCTAGATCCCTCACATGTGCAGTTCACAGTAAGGTTCGTGCACCTGAGAATCTACTGCTGCTGCTGATCTAACAGGAGGCGGCACTCAGGCAGTAATGAGAGTGATGGGGAGTGGCTGTAAATACAGATGAAGCTTCTCTCACTTGCCGTCCGCTCACCCCATGATGTCTGGCCCAGTTCCTAACAGGCCACAGACCAGTACCAGTCCACAGCCTGGGAGCTAGGGACCCCTGGGATAAAGAAACCAGCCCAGCAGTTAAGAATTTGAGGTTTGGGAATACACCATCCTGAGTTCAAGCCCCAGGCCCAGCACTTAACAGCCATATGACCCTGGGCAGATTGCAAAACTGAACTTCAGTGTCCTCCATAAAAACAGCAAAAATGGAGGTATTCTAGTTAAGGACTCAGGCCCGGCAGACTGACAAGAGTTCAAATCCCACCTTGAGCACTTATTAATTATGGGAGCTTGTACAAGTTATTTTACTTTTCTGAGCCTTGGTTTCCTTGTCTGCCAAATGCAGATAATATTTGCAGCATCCTCATGGGGTTTTGTGAGGACCAAATGACCTGGTGCCTGCAGAGTCCTTTTCTCAGTCCCTGGCATTTAGTAAGTGCCCAATAAGCCGTTGAGACTAGTGCAAACGGATGGGATTTGCTGGGATGTCACAAGAGCAGGTGCTCTGCCGGAAGGGTTTGTGGCAGGCCGAGCCGTGGAATAAGAAAGCCAAGCACAGACCCATCTTCCCATAGCCAGGCGGCCCTGGGAATTGGTGGCTGAGGCCTGGGAGGGCTACTTGTGATGGAGGTCCAGGGACTAAGCCACCAGGAAGCCGTTGACAGGTCCGTGGGGACAGCTTCGTTTAATGGGAACTGAGGCAGTGGGATGAGAGAGACAAAACCAGGCTCACATCAGCATGGGCCGCCTCCCAGCCTCTCAGCTACCTCTCCTGCTACCTCTCCTCTCTGGGGTCAGGCCTCCCTCCCCCAACTCCTGCCAGATGCCACTCTGTAACCCTGGAGCTGTGCTCCCACGCTGCAATGCACCGCACACACGAATTCCCCGAGGAACTTCTTAATGCGCTGATTCGGATTCAGCCGTGGGGGTGGCCCGAGACCCTGCATTTCTAATCAGCTCCAAGGAATGCGAGGCCACGCTTTGAGTAGCAGCATCTAAAACATGATATAAATGTAGGTCATGAACATTAATAATAATGTGGGGTGTAGAGTTACTACCTGATCTGACTCTAGTAGACTTTGAGAGAAGCCTGTCTAGGAGAAAATTCTCCGCAGAGGTCAAAAGGAAATGCCCACCCCAGGTTCTGGGGGTGCTAGGATCTGATTTTGCTCCTAAGAGGAAACACACAGGCAGAGGGTACCTTTCAGCTTGAGCCAGGTGGACAGTGGTTCCCAAACTGCAGACCACATACCAGCTGCATCAGAAGTACTTGGCGATTCATTTTTTGTTTGCTTGTTTGTTTTTTGAGATGGAGTCTCGGTCTGTCACCCAGGCTGGAGTGCAGTGGCACAATCTTGGCTCACTGGAACCTCTGCACCCGGCTAATTTTTGTATTTTTAGTAGAGATGGGGTTTAACCATGTTGGCCAGAATGGTCTTGAACTCCTAACCTCAAGTGATCCGCCTGCTTCGGCCTCCCAAAGTGCTGGGATTACAGGCGTGAGCCACTGTGACGACTGAATTTTTTAAAAATACAGATTCTGAGTCACGAAAAGACAGATCCTGTATGACTCCCTTATATGAAGTATCTAAAGCAGTCAAATCCATAGAAACAGAAGTAGAATGCTGGTTGCCCAGGGGCTGGTTGGGAGGGAGAATGGAAAACTGTTGTTTAATGGGTATAGAGTTTCAGATTTGCAAGATGAAAAAGTTCTGGAGGTCTGCTTTACAATGATGTGAATATACTTAACACTACTCAACTGTCCACTTAAAGATGGTTAAGATGATAAATTTTATGTTATATGTTCTTTTTTTTTTTCCACCAAAATGATAGACAGAGACTTGCTCTGTCGCCCACGCTGGAGTACAGTGACTCAGTGGCTCTCGACTCACTGCAGCCTCCGCCTCCCAGGTTCAAGCCTTAGCCTCCTGAGTAGCTGGGGTTATAGGTGTGTGCCACCACATCCGGCTAATTTTTGTATTTTTAGTAGAGGCAGGCTTTCACCATTTTGGCCAGGCTGGTCTCGAACTCCAGGCCTCAGGTGATCCGCCCGCCTCAACCTCCCAAAGTACTGGATTATAGGCGTGAGCCACCATGCCCAGCCTCATAATGATAATTTAAAAGAAAAAACAGATTCTGGGCTAGGCACTGTGGCTCACACCTGTGATCCCAGCACTTTGGGAGTCCGAGGCAGGCGAATTACCAGGTCAGGAGTTCGAGACTAGCCTGGCCAACATGGTGAAATCCCATCTCTACTAAAAATACAAAAAATTAGCTGGGCATAGTGGCAGATACCTGTAATCCCAGCTACTCGAGAGGATGAGGCAGGAGAATCACTTGAATCCAGGATGCAGAGGTTTCAGTGAGCCACTGTACTCCAGCCTGGGCGACAGAGTGAGACTCCGTCTAAAGAAAAAGAAACAAAAAACAAAACAAGAAAAAACAGATTCTGGCTCTAGCCCCTGAGATCCCATTTAAGTGCATCTTGAGTAGAGCCCAGAAACCTGTTTTTTAAAATCTGCCTAGGGAATTGGGGTACACAGCCAGGTTTGGGGACCACTGGCTAGGGGGAAGCTTTCCCCCAAATATCTCTGGAATCTTTCCACCTCTCCCACCTCCACCTCCACCTCCGTCTCCACGGCTGCGACTCCATTCTGGACAATGACAGAAGCCTCTCACGCCCTCTCCCTGGCTCTGTCCTCTCCCTGCCTCCGTCTGCCACGCGGCTGCCCCGGCGATCTTTCAAAGCACAAATTCGATCCTGTTGCGCAGCTCCTTTAAAACTGTTCCAATGCCTCCCGTTTACCTCGGTACAAAATAGAAAAAAGCACAACCTTCTCAGCAGAGTCGAGTCAGGGATTCAGCTGTGCACATGGAGTATTACAGCAGGAAGCCTTCGGAGCAGCAGAGGTCCGTGCAAGGGCCCCAGGAGCACCGGGGGCGGGGACACAGATGAATTCTGCCAGGAAGACAGAGGTGGTGGGAAGGCTACCCAGAGAAAGAGGCATTGAGCTGGGCCTTGCAAGTGAGCTGGTGTTTGTCAGCAGAGTAGGGTGAAGGCAAAAGGCGGTGGCAGCAGGGGGATTCCAGGCAAGGGGGATAGCATCTGCAAAGCCAAGGAGGTGTTGGGGAGTATGTCCCCCTCAGTGCAGGCAGGGGCTGGGTGAGCTGGGAGAAGAGGGAAAGCTGAGGGTGGGAAGAGGCAGTGAGCACAGAGACTGTGAAAGTCCAGTTCAGGGGGGAAGCAGGAAGGGGGTGAGCCTCTCCATCGCCTCCCAAAGCCATCCTGCCCGGGGGCAGGTTACCAGCTTCAGGCCCTTGTCCTCACTCCCCGCCCCCGCCCCACCCCCCACTGCTTGGTGGGGGCCTTGGGCAAGGCGCTCTGGTCAGGACGGGAACAGGTTCTTCTCTGCTCCCCCAGGGGCCCTATGGCTTCCACTATCGCTCAGTTCATACCCTTGGCTCTCTGCCCTCCTCCCTCAGGGCCTGCCTGGATGCTTCTCCTTTCCCCTCACCCGTGTGTGTGTGTGTGTGTGTGTGTGTGTGTGTGTGTGTGTTGTTGTTGTTGTGTGAGTCCTGAAGGTCGTGTGGTCACCCAGTCTTCGTCTTTGTCTGTCTAAAAGATGGTACGGCACAGCGTGCACGTGTTTATGAACACGTCCCTCCCGCCTGAGGGTTCCCAGCCCCAGGGTCAAGTCTCCCCGGGCCTTTCAAGGCTGTAAGAGGTGATTCTAGGGGCTACAGCAATAGAGACCCAGCCAGAGGGAGCAGGAGAGCTCCAGCCCACAATTCCAGGGGCCCCACGGCCAGCCACCTCCAGAGGAAAACACAGAGCCCGCAGCACAGCCACAGCGCCTGACGTGGCTGAATTCCCCTGCTGCCCCGCTCAGTGCCCAGCACCAGCCCGACACCACCGTAGAGGAACTCGGGAGCTGCATGCATTTCAGAAAGGGCCCCTTCGCCACAGTTAGAGGGCAAATAAATGGGTCTTCTGGGGCTGGGGCTGGGGCTGGGATTCCCTTTGCAGCCCACTTCCCCACTGTGGAGGCCACTTTCCTCTCCACACCTTCAACCCTGCAATTCCTCATCTGAAGCAGAAACAAGTTTCCACCCAGGCCATGGGGCCTGGCCATGCAGGTCAACCCTGGGACCTGGTGGAGGACCCTAAGTCTCCCTGCTGAGGACCAACATCCGGTGGCCCCAGCTGGGATGACATCACACAAGGGGCTCACACAAGGCTTCTGTCTTCCAGGAAGGAGATGGGAACAGAGATCTCCCTGCAAAGGCTGGAAAAGAAATCACGTCCCAGAATTGTCGGCAGAAGGTTAATTGGATGCATTTGTAAGCTTATTCCTGGGACAGGCGTGTTAATAGCACTAAAACATCTGAAAACTTCCAGAGCCACACAGAGGAGTTAATAGGCCCGGAAGTCCAAGGTCACATCGAGGCACCTCCCAGGAGTGGAAAGAGCAGTGGACCAGGAGTCTGACAGCCTGAACCCTTGACTCCTCACCGCAGCTCACTGTGGTCCCCAGGCAAGCCCTGGCCTCTCTAGACCTGGAAAACATTAGTGTGGAAGGCAGGTCGCCTGGGTCACCCGACAGAAGCCTCACTGTGGTCTTATATGATGATGTTATCATTATTTTTGTTTTGTGGAAGAGGAAACTGAGATTCCTCAAATGAGGTGGAATTTGCCACTGCTGGTACTGGGGTCAGTACTGGAGCCTGACTGCAGGCCAAGGGCTGAAATCACAGGGCTGTCCCACAGGCCAGCCAGGGTAGACGTTCCCTTGGTGTCCACTGGGAGGCGCCCTAGACTGCTTCTCCTAGTTGGCACCAGCACCTGCATCCCTCAGCCAGAGTGGACTCCCCTGGGTGATCTCTAGGTAAGGTGGGACTGGGGGCTGCCAGCTCCTGGGGCAAGGTCAGGAGGCTTCCTGGTCCTCCCTCCTCATTCTAGCCACCCCCATGAAGGAGCCTCCTGCCGTCACTTTCCAAGGGCAAGGGAGGGAAGAGTGAGGTTTCAAACTCGTGAGGATGTGGGGCCCACTGGTTCCCTTTCTCAGGCCCTTGGGGAGCCCATGTATCAGATTGGAGTCAGCTACAAATGTCAGAGGTTCAGAGAGGGTTAGTCACTTGCCCAAGGTCACATAGTCAGGTCCATCTGATTCTGAACACCTAAACTTTGTCCTGATTTAGGCGAGGCTCAGGGCAGATGTGGTGGAATTCCGCCAGTCACATGGCCCACAGCAGGCACGAAGGTGCTGGTCAGCTGGGCCTGCAAGTCCCACTGGTGGCAAAAGGGCTGAGTCTTGTAGAGGGGGTTCCTACAGTTGCTTGAGTGTCTAGGGCTGGGTGCAGGTAGTCAGGACTGGGTGTTGGGGCTCATGAAAGGGCAGGAGGAGGCATTCAGCCAGCAGATGTCGTTGGCATCAGGGTCGGTGTCTGTATGTGAAAGTGAGTGTGTAAGTGGGAGCATGACCCCAGGTCATGCTCGCTCCGAATTCAAGTTTGTCAGCTTGTTAGAAGAATGAGGATGGTGACAGCCAGGGATCTGGGGAGGAGAGAGGCCTTTGGAGATGGGAGTTGGGGAGGCTGTGATTGGGGGATGTCGAGCAATGGCTTGAGGAGGTCGAAGGATTCAGCTTCCCGAGTGTTCCGAGTTGGTCTGGAGCTGACTGGGACCGGCTGGGCTGAGTGAGGGGAGGTGCCAATGACATTGAGTATGGGGACACAAGGCTCTTCTCTCCCTGCTGGGCTTTCTGGAGGGTGGAGGACAACCGGAGGGAAGCCGAGCATCCCGGGACAGCTTTGCAAAATTACAGCCGGTTCCTGCCCTCTCTACCCAACTCTTGCAACAGGAACCCTTCCCTAGAGCAAGCCTGACCCTACTCAGACCCCTACCAACATAGAGACCACCTAACCCAACCCGTTACTCAGGTCACCTCACCACAGCAGAGGCAGGAGCAGGCCCAGGGCTAGAGAGAAGCCCATCCCCAGCCCCCAGGGCTCACAGCAAAGCCAAGGAGACAAGCAGCCACCAGGTGCACCAGATTAAGGCTGTCCAGGTAGGGGACTCCATCTCCCAGTAGACAGATGTAGCCAGGGGGACTACAGGGCTAGAGGAGCCGTCCTGGAAAATCCCAGCCCTTCCCTAGCAGGTCACAGAACCGGCTCTCCCAGCTGAGGCCCTTCCCTCCCAGCAACGTGTCCAGGGGCACCTGACTTGAACTATAAATAGAGGATGACGGAAGGCTCCGGAAGCCCAAGGGAGGGCAGGAGAAAGGGATTCTGACTCTCCCCCAGCGAGGCCCTGCAAGGTTGCACTGACAGAGCAATGCCTCAGCACTGGGTCTTCGAGGTTGGATAGGACTGCCCCTGACATCGGAGGTCCGGGAGGGCCATTCAGGCAGAGGGAACACTCTGGGGAGGCAAGGAATGGAGCAGGCAGGTGGCTCCAAGAGGCTGGACACAGGCTGCACAGGGCTGTGGCAGTTCCTGAGACCCAGTCGTCAAGGGCTCTGAATATCAGGCTAAGGGCTTTGTTCTGGAGGCCTGAATCTTGCTCTTAGAGTAAGAGGAGTTAAGAGAAACTCAACTTAAGTTGAGGAGTTAAGAGTAACACACAAGGCCAGGCACAGTGACTCATGGCTATAATCCCACACTTTGGGAGGTTGAGGCAGGTGGTCACTTGAGGTCAGGAGTTTGAGACCAGCCTGGCCAACATGGTGAAACCCTGTCTCTACCAAAAATAGAAAAATTAGATGGGCATGGTGGCACGCACCTGTAATCCCAGCTACTTAGGAGGCTGAGGCAAGAGAATTGCTTGAACCTGGGAGGCAGAGGTTGCAGTGAGCTGAGATTGTGCCACTGCACTCTAGCCTGGGCAACAGAACAAGACCCCATCTCAAAAAAAAAAAAAAAAAAGTAACACACAAGAACATGTAACATACAAGAACAAGGTCACCTGGAGCAGAGTACCAGAAAGTACATGGCCATCTTTCCCACGTGGAATGGAGAAATACCAAGGTGTGCCAGAGACTGCTAACTATTCCCCAACATCTGTTCTCTGTCTTCTTTGCCACAGAACCCCTGATTTTTCCTGGGCAAACAACTCCCTGAAATATAAGCTGTATTTCCCAGCCTCCCTTATAGCCAGGTATGGCCATGTGTGTAAGTTATAAGAAGAAGTGCCATTCAGAGGCAGGAGGTTGCACCCTGTTACCTCTTCTCCTTTTTTGCTGGAAAGGAATATGCATGTGATTGCTCGAGCAGAAGCAGCTATCTTGGATCATGAGGTAGAAGCCCCATGTTAAGGATGACCAAGCCACAAGAAGGAATTATCTGAGTTTCTGATGTTTGTGGAGCTGCCACACCAGCCCTGGACCAGAACCTCCAAATATTGTTTACTCAAGAGAAAAATAAACTTCTATATTATAGTTTACCACATAATGTCTTAAGTTTTCCTTCAGATGAACATAACCTAAGCACATACAGGTAAGGAATTAACCTCGAGAGCTCTTATACCACTGAAATAAATTCACAAACTAGACAAAAAAAGAAAAACCCCAGGGGCATTTTATATGTCTTTTTTTTTTTTTTTTTTTTTGAGATGGAGTCTCGCTCTGTCGCCTAGGCTGGAGTAAGTGGCATGATCTCGGCTCACTCCAACCTCTACCTCCCAGGTTCAAGTGATTCTCCGGCCTCAGCCTCCCGAGTAGCTGGGACTACAGGCACCCACCACCATGCCCGGCTAATTTTTTGTATTTTTAGTAGAGATGGGATTTCACTGTGTTAGCCAGGCTGGTCTCAATTTCCTGACCTTGTGATCCGCCCTCCTCAGCCTCCCGAAGTGCTAGGATTACAGGCGTGAGCCACCACACCCGGCCTTACCTCTTAAATAGTGAGAGGTATGCTCTGATTACATTCCAGATATCGTCTCTCATGAACTCTCTGCAGAACCTTCCTTCCAGGTGTAGGGATGGAAAAGGTGTGATACCTCTTCTCACCCATCATAAGGGTCACGGCCAACACTCCTATACCAAAAGACAGAGAGAAGTTAACAAGAGAAGAGCATAACAAACGTATTTAATCAAAATTTTACATGACACGGGGGCCTTTGGAAATGAAGACCCAGGCCGCGCGTGGCGGTTCATGCCTATAATCCCAGCACTGTGGGAGGCCGAGGTGGGTGGATCACTTGAGGTCAGGAGTTCAAGAGCAGCCTGGCCAACATGGTGAAACTGTGTCTCTACTAAAAATACAAAAAATTACCCAGGCATGGTGGTACGCACTTCTAGTTCCAGCTACCCGAGAGGCTTGAGACATTAGAATTGCTTGAACTCGGGAGGTGGAGGTTGCAGTGAGCTGAGATCATGCCACTGCACTTCAGCCTGGGCAACAGAGCAAGACTGTGTCTCAAAACAAACAAACCAAAAGAAAAAAACAGAAAAGAAATGAATACCCAGAGAAAACTGTACAGTACCTTTTTATGCAAAGGTTCAATGAAGAATGGATAGTCGTATAGGAACGTGATTGGACCAGCCGGCCACGGGCTCTACACCTGTAATCCCAGCACTTTGAGAGGCCAAGGTGGGTGGATTACTTGAGATCAGAAGTTCGAGATCAGCCTGGCCAACACGGTCAAACCCTGTCTCTACTAAAAATACAAAAATTATCTGTACTTGGTGGCAGGCACCTGTAATCCTAGCTATTTTAGAGGCTGAGGCACAAAAATTGCTTGAACCCAGGAGTTGGAGGTTGCAGTCAGCTGAGATCTCACCACTGCACTCCAGCCTGGGCAACAGAGTGAGACTCCATGTAAAAAAACCACGTGATTGGAACAAAAGAGTATGACTTAAGGGTAATAGGCCAAGGGAGGAAACTCAACGAGGACTGTGTGTTCACATTCTTCTTGGCCGGTCTGCCATATTCCTTATTTCTAGTATGGGGCAGGACCCTGCTGGAGCGAGGGTCTTATGGCCTACTATCAGACCAAGTAGGCTCAGAGAATTTCCTTATGACCAGCTCCTACACAGAAAGGCAGGGGAAGGTTAGAGTAATAGTTCTACTTTCTTTTCCTCCTTTTTCTTCTCCTTCTCCTTCTCCCTCTTCTTCTTCTTCTTCCTTCTTTTCTTGAAACGGAATCTTGCTCTGTCACCTGGTCTGGAGTGAAATGGCACAATCTCGGCTCACTGCAAACTCCACCTCCTGGGTTCAAGCGATTCTCCTGCCTCAGCCTCCCGAGTAGCTGGGACTGCAGGTGTGCGCCACCATGCCTGGCTAATTTTTGTATTTTTAGTGGAGACCGAGCTTCACTATGTTGGCCAGGCTGGTCTCAAACTCCTGACCTCACTTCATCCACCCTCCTTGGCTTCCCAAAGTGCTGGGATTACAGGCATGAGCCATCACACCCGGCCCCCAATATTTCTACTTTCTATGACCTCCCTTAGGGAAGAGGAATTCTCATTTCTATGGCTGCTTTGAGGGAGAAAAGAGAGAAAAGTCAGAGAGAGAGATACTGCTTCCGAGGCTGCTTCTGAGACCTTCCAGTCTCCTTTAGCTCAAAGTACTCAGCATGCCACAGCACCATACTTTGGGATATCATCATCTGGGCCCCAGTACGGGGAAGGAAGTTTCAGTAGGATGCTTGAAAATGAGCTGTCTTTGTTGCAGATGACATGCAACATCCTATGAGAACGTGATTCCCATGCCAGGCCCCCCATCCAGACAGGCCTGGTTTTCTGGACCCTGTGACTCAGGGCCCCGAGAGCCACAGGCTCACAGAGGTCCCAGAAACTTTATTTGACCCCTTTGGCATCCCTGGATGGCTCCTTTGTGCCCTTTTCCAAAACACATGGTTGTGTCGTCTTATTCTGGCCACGATAACTACATAAGAACAAGAAGCTGCCGTTCACTGAAGATGCTACCGTGTGCCCCTCCGAGATCAGCACCCTAGGAGCAGCCTGAACATGTGCCCTCTCCCCCTGGCTGAGACGGAAACAGAGGGGATGTGGCTCTTGGCTAAGGATTTAATGGAGCCCTTTTGAGGAACAGCCTTCTCCATGTGGAACTGAGGGAGCAGCTGTTTGGGGCCCAGGCACCACTCTTCATGGTCATGCCACTTACTGGATCTGGGCCAGCAGTGTCGAGAACAGGAGGTGGCTGGGAAATGTTTCCCTCCACTTTATGGCTCAGGCTCTGCTGCTCTGTCTCTGAGTCTTCTGTTTGCCTTCAGGAGCGGCTTGTGGTATTCCCAGGGTATGGGGGTCCTGCTGTGGAGGGAGATCTGCAGGTGAGCTAGGAGGGGCCGCCCAGATCCCTGACACTGCAGAGGCCCAACCCACACCCTACCCCCCCATGCTGGGGCTGGAATGTCTTGGTCATTCCTCCTTACCATGGTTGCTAGTAAGGTCCCTCCTGGTCCTGCCCCATACCCAGTGGGATGCACTTTTCAACACTCTATGGGGAGGGGACATTCACACGGGCAAGGCAGGAAGAGGTGGCAAGTTTGAGGTTAAGAGAGCGTGGGATGATTGAACGATCGGACCCAGAACTGCCTAGGTTTGATCTTGACTCCACCACCAGCTCTGGGAGCTGCCCAATAACTTGACCTCTCTGAGCCTCAGTTTCCTCATTTGCATAACAAGAAAACTCATAATACCTTTCTCTTAGGGCTGTCATGAGTATTAAATGAATTAACACCTATCAAAGTTTAGGATGGTGCATGGCACATAAAACCTGCTCAAAGAAGAATAGCTGTTAGTATTGTATCAGTGTTAGTATTATTGTTAAAGTATTCTTTTTTTTTTTGAGACAGAGTCCTACTCTGTCGCCCAGGCTGGAGTGCAGTGGCGCGTTCTCAGCTCACTGCAGCCTGTGCCTCCAGGGTAGCTGGGATTACAGGTGCCCACCACCACACCTGGCTGATTTTTTTGTATTTTCAGTAGAGACAGGGTTTCACCATGTTGGCCAGGCTGGTCTGGAACTCCTAACCTCAGGTGATCTGCCTGCCTCGGTCTCCCAAAGTGCAGGGATTACAGGCATGAGCCACTGCGCCTGGATTATTACAGTATTTCAAGAGATAAACTCAAACTCAGTGAGCCCCTTCAGGGAAGAGAACTAGTTAGGAATTAACTTCTGAAACGCCACCCCAGACATGCTCTCTCTAGCACACACCTGGAAGTATTACTCCGCGCCACTGTAAAGTGATGTAATCACTCCAGCCCATCAGGAAGAGGGTCTCATCCTGTTTAGGGAGGTGGAGCAGTGTAGTGGTTTTAAGTGCAGACTCTGGGGCCAGACTGCCTGAGTCTGAATCTGAGCTCTGCACTGCTGGAAGTTTCCTTAACCGTCTGTTTCTTGGTTTTCTCACTTGAGGCATGGGAAGACGCAAGCACCTATCTGCGAGGTTTAAGTGAGATCATGTGTGCCTGGTGAGCCCTGGTGACAGCCTGGCATTGGTGGCACTGTGGACTAGGGGCTGGGTGCAGGAGGGTCGGGGCTGCCACAGGCCACCCCCGCTGGTGTCCCTAAGGGGTTGTGCCCAGGAGCTCCAGTGTGACCAAGAGGGGGAGGGTGGCAAAGTCACACCATAACTCCCTCATAGGCTCCTCTCTCCGAAGAGCCCTCAGTGCAGAGGGGCCCGAGTGGCTGCCTCAGGTGACCAGACAGGTTCAGGCTCTGTCCAGCTCCCTCCAAGCTGGAGGCTGCTGACTGTGCAGGGCACAGGGTGGGGCACACTGGTCCCCACTCGGTCATCTCATTCAAGCCTCCCTATACCTACCTCCGGGAGGCTGGCATTTACTGCCCCATTCTGCAGACAAGGGACTAAGGCCCAGAGACCCAGACGTGGGGGTATCAATTCCAGGCCTGACTGACCCTGGAGTGGCCTCATTCCTCACCAGGACATCCTTGGCCTCCCCGCTCTGGGATGAAGTCACTGTCCTCCATCTCAGGTGCAGAGTCAGTCATACATACTTTCCCTCCCTCCAGGTCTAACTTTCCACGCCAGCTCACTTTTCTGTTCCCACTTGCTGGTTCCCCGCTTTCTCTATATATCTGAAAGCTCACCCCTGTAATCCCAGCTCTTTGGGAGGCCGAGGCGGGTAGATTACTTGAGGTCAGGAGTTCGAGACCAGCCTGGCCAACATGGCGAAACCATGTCTCTACTGAAAATACAAAAATTAGCTGGACATGGTGGTGCACGCTTGTAATCCCAGCTTCTTGGGAGGCTGAGGTGGGAGGATTGCTTGAACCTGGGAGGTGGAGGTTGCAGTGAGCCGAGCTCATGCCACTGTACTCCAGCCTGGGGAACAGAGCGAGACCCCAACTAAAAAAAAAAAAAAAAAAGGTCAGTGATTTTTCATGCCTATGAACTCTGTCATGGAACCTCAGAGACTCACAGAGGTAAAAAGGAAGCCTTCCCTTCTAGAACTTGTCTGGGAGCTGGGGAGGAGGTCTGGAGCAGACATTCTGTAGCCAGGGAGGTTGGAGAGATCTGCCCTGGAGACAGCCAGGAGGGCTTCCTGGAGATGGTGGACCTTGAGACAGGCTTGGAAGAGGTGGGGCCTTTTGGCCAAAACAATTCATGAAAGGCAACAAGTGCCTGCAGACCTGGGATCAGATCTCAGCCTTGCTGCCACCTAGCTGGGTAACCTTGGTCCTGGTAATTAACCTGTCTTTGCCTCAATGTCCCCATCTGGAACAGAGGCATCAAGTCACTGATGAAGGAGTGTGACTTCATGGAATGAGCACTACAGTGTGAGTCCAGAGGCCTGGGTCCCCACTGCACTGCTAACAGGTCAAGCAACGTGGATAATGGTCATGGCTGGGCTAACTGGTGCTTGCTTGGTGCTGTATGCTTTACATATATTATCTCATTTAAATGTCACAGTCACCTTACTTGGGAGGTCTCCATTTTTCAGATAAGGAAGCATGTCCAGAGAAGTCTGGTGACTTCCCCAAGGTCACTCAGTTGGCATATGTCAGAGAGGGTGGCTGTCAGATTCTCGAGCTTGTGCCCCTAACATTCTGGACACTTTGACTGACGCTCCCTCTCAGGCTTCCCCACCATTAAAAAGGGCAGGGAGTGGGCAGTGACATTCTGCTCCATCACAACTCGCAGCCCAGCTGCCTACTGTAGCGGGAAGGGTCCCTGCTGGAGCCAAGTGCCCTCACCCGGGCCTTTTAGCAACTTCCCTGACGCCCCCACCCTCAGGATGGTGAGAAGTCGTGCCTGGGAGCTCTTTTCCTGCTTTTGAGAGGGTGGGGCCTTGGGCAGAGAGGAGCTGGGTCCCTAGTGCCCAGGTCTGCCGGCTAAATTTAGGTGCTGGGGCATAGAAGGAACAAGGGTGATTAAGGGGTGTGGTGTCACTTTCCAGCCGCCTCTCACATCCCCTGAGAAGTCACACGCCATTTGGGAAGGAGCAAGGAGGCGTGGGTGATAGAGGGGAGGAGAGGGGAGGAATGATGGACAGTTGGAGCCGGAGGTGGGAGAAACCCACAGCTCCTCCACAAACCTGATGGCTGCCTGAATCACAGGGAGGCAATTTTCAGCCAAACACCCCAAGGGATGCCTTCAATTAACACCATTCATAAATGGAAAATCCGGCCCTGAAGGTAGTGACCCCTGCCATTGGAAATGCTCTGCCCAAAAGGAAATCAAGCAAGCATTGATCAGGGGCAAGATGCAACAGGATTTACACGTATGTGCTCAGCAAGCCCTTGCAACAACGCTATAAGGAAGGTGTTATCACTCCCATTTTACGGAAGAGGAAACTGAAGAGTTAGCCTCCCAGGTTGCACAGCTGAGGCTTGGGGGAGCCAGGATCTGAACCAGGCAGGCTGGCTCCAGAGTCCGTGTGCTTAGCTGCAGGGTACAGCTAACTCTGGCCCACTGCAACACGGTCAGCTATCACTCTGCAATCAGAGGATTATGAAGAAGGTTTAAAGAAGGCTTTGCTGAAGAGATGAGAAGTCATTGTAGGTGGCAGACACTGCTTCTGTAAAGACTAGAAGGTAAGTCTGCCAACCCCAAAGTGCACAGGCTGATGTCAAAGCAAGCATGAACCTTCTGCGTTGGAGCCTTCACAATTGTTGCTTTATCCCTGTAAGTATCAAAATCAGACCTGAAGCCTGAGCACCGTGGCTTATGCCTGTAATCCCAGCACTTTGGGAGGCTGAGGCGGGCGGATCACTTGAAGTCAGGAGTTTGAGACCAGCCAACATGGTAAAACCCCATATCTACTAAAAATACAAAAATTAAGGCCAGACACAAAGGCTTACGCCTGTAATCCCAACACTTTGGGAGACCTAGGTGGGTGAATCACCGAGGTCAAGAGTTCGAGACCAGCCTGGCCAATATGGTGAAACCCCATCTCTACTAAAAATACAAAAATTAGCTGGGCATGGTGGTGTATACCTGTATTTCCAGCTACTTAGGAGGCTGAGGCAGGAGAATTGTTTGAAATCGGGAGGCGGAGGTTGCAGTGAGTCAAGATGGTGCCACTGTACTCTAGCCTGGGTGATAGAACAAGACTCCATCTCCAAAAACAAACAAACAAAAAACAAAAATTATCAGGTCATGGTGGCAGGCATCTGTGATACTAGCTACTCAGGAGGCTGAGGTAGGAGAATCGCTTGAACCCTTGAGGTGGAGGTTGCAGTGAGCTGAGACTGTGCCACTGTACTCCAGCCTGGCTGACAGATACCCTGTCTCAAAAACAAACAAACAAACAAACAAAAAAACCCAGACCTGAATCATCCCATTAAAAATGGGCAAAGGATTTAAATAGGCATTTCTCCAAAGCAGATATACAAATAGCCCCTAAGCACCCGAGAGATGCTCAGCATCATTAGTCACAGCGGAAATGCAAATCAACACCACAATGAGATACCCCTTCCCACCACTAGGATGGGCTACAGTAAAAAAGAAAGACAACAACAAGTGCTGGAAGGGATGTGAAGAAATTGGAACCTTTGTGCCTTGTGCTGGGAATGCACAGCAGTGCAGTAGAAAACAATTTGGCAGTTCCTCAAAAAGTTAAACATGAATTACCATACGATCCAGCAATTCCACTCTTAGGTGTATACCTAAGATACCTGAACACATAAGCCCACAAAAAAAAATAGTGCTCCTATGAATCTGAATGTTCATAGGCTGGATCTCGGCTCACTGCAACCTCTGCCTCCCGGGTTCAAGCGATTCTCCTGCTTCAGCCTCGTGAGCAGCTGGGATAACCATGCCTGGCTAATGTTTGTATTTTTAGTAGACTTGGGTTTCACCATGTTGGTCAGGCTGGTCTCAAACTCCTGACCTCAGGTGATCTACCAGCCTTAGCCTCCCAAAGTGCTGGGATTACAGGCGTGAGCCACTGCCCCCGGCAAAAATGGAAACAGGTTAAATGTCCATCAACTGATGGATATATCCATACAGTGCAATATTATTTGGCAATAAAAAGGAATGAAGTACTGATACATGCTACAAGATGAGTGAACCTTAAAAGCCTTATTCTAAGTGAAAGAAGCCAGACACATTTGATATAATTCCATTGATATGAAATGTCCAGAATCAACAAATTCACAGGAACAGAAAGTAAATGAGTAATTTGCAGGGCTTGGGTGTGGGAGGGAATGGGGAGTGACTGCTATTGGGTGCAGGGTTTCTTTTGCGGGTGATGTAAATGTTCTGAAATAGATACTAGTGATGAATGCATGACTTTGTGAATATGTTAAAAACCACTGAAGCGTATACTTCAGAAGGGGGAGCTAAGGTTCCCATAAATTACATGTGAATTATATATACATATATATCAATAAAGCTGTTATTAAAAAAACCTCCCAGACTCGTCTCTAATATTTGCAAGAGCACAAATGAAGACCCACATACCATATGCCTAAATATTTCAAAATCAAGCAAACAAGCTGTTAAATAAAATATATTCTCTTCTCTTACCTTGACAAATATACCTTCATAGTGGCACAATTGAAAAGCATGTGTAAAGCTCTGGTTTTTATATACTCGAAAGCTGGTGTGTTTGGGTATTCTGTTGAAGGGCCGGCTGTGTTTAGACAAGTGATCAAATAAAGACACACATAATTCATAAATTCTTATAGTTTTAGTCCATAAAAATGTTCAGGTCTTTATTTCACCAAAATTGCTAATTTGTGTTTTAGTGACAATACCCATCCAAAAAGACTAAAGAAATAAAATAAAGTTTTTATTCACAAGGTAAAATATAGTAAAGGTAAAATTTTAAATATTTTTAAAAGGTATTTTTCTAAAATATCCAAAATTATTTATTGAAATTAAAAGGTAAAATACAAATTATAATGAGTGTAACTGTTTTTGGAGACAGTCTTGCTCTGTCACCCAGGCTGGAGTGCAATGGTGTGATCTTGGCTCACTGCAACCTCCACCTCCCAGACTCAAGCAATTCTCATGCCTCAGCCTCCCAAGTAGCTGGGATTACAGGCGCATGTCACCATGCCCGGATAATTTTTGTATTTTTTGCAAAGACAGGGTTTCACCATGTTAGCCAGGCTGGTCTTGAACTCCTAGCCTCAAGTTATTTACCCGCCTCGGCCTCCCAAAGTGCTGGGATTACAGGTGTGAGCCACTGCACCCGGCCTAGTGTAACATTTTAAATCATCATTTTAAATTAAATCTGGGGCTGGGCATGGTGGCTCACACCTATAATCCCAGTGCTTTGGGAGGCCAAAGTGGGAGGTTCGCTTGAGGTCAGGAGTTGCTTGGGCCACATAGCAAGACCTTATCGCCACAAAAAATTTAAAAATTAGGCAGACATGGTGTCACACACCTGCGACCCCAGCTACCCAGGAGGCTGAGGTGGGAGAATCACTTAAGCCCAAGAATTCAAGACTGCAGCGAGCCATGATCACACCATTACACTCTAGCCTGGGCTACAGAGTGAGTTCTTGTCTCTAAAAAAATAATCATTTGAAAAATATATGAAATCTGAATTTTTATTAATCTTTTGAAATTGTAATAACATTTTATTAACCATTTTTAGAAAAATGACATATGAGCAATTCCAGTGTTTAACACTATATTAGTTTATTAGTTCATTTTCACACTGCTAATAAAGATATACCCAAGACTGGGCAATTTACAAAAGAAAGAGGTTTATTGGACTTACAGTTCCACGTGGCTGGACAGGCCTCACAATCATGGCAGAAGGTGAAAGACACGTCTCACATGGCAGTAGACAAGAGAAGAGAGAGAATGAGAGCCAAGTGAGATGGGTTTCCGCTTATGAAACCATCAGATCTCGTGAGACTTATTCATTACCATGAGAACAGTATGAGAGAAACCAACCCCATGATCCAATTATCTCCCACCAGGTCCCTCCCACAACACGTGGGAATTATGGGAGTACAGTTCAAGATGAAATTTGGGTAGGAACACAGCCAAACCACATCAAACACCCATCTAGTTGGTACTGTAAATAATCAGTATCACACTTCATGCATGTTATATCTAAATTTATATACACAAATATAAGAGTAAGTGAATGGTTTAAAAATTGCAAAAGGTTCCTCAGCTGCTATAGGCATCATTTGTGGATATTGCATTAATCCACAAGACTCTGGAACCAAGAATTGGTACATGAAGAAAAGTTCAGAAAATGGACAGTTGACTCTGCCAAGAAAAGGCTTTGGTTTGCAAGAATCTACTGCATTTGAGCTCTCTGAGAGTGAAGATTTAACAAGTTCATCTTAGGCTTTTCTCTCACATAAGCACTGCTGCCTCTCAAGTCTACCCTGTCCTCAGAAGCAGAATCTGTCTCTCAGCTCAGGAGCTGCACAACCCCCAAACCTTCATACATTCTAGACTTAGATCACCTTCCGTATCCAGGACCTAGAGCAAGAGAAGAGGAGAAGTGGTCCCCTGGGGCCTGGATGGTGCTAGTCACAGGAGTGGCTATTTAGGGCTGTCCTGAGCTAAGGCCAAGGATGCCTCTTCCCCTGGTCTGCCAGTGGGACTGAAGGGAAGTACAGCCCTTCCATGGGTCATACATCCCAGTGGATGAATTCTCATGAGAGTTGCCTCTTTGGTCCCCTGACCCTACTGTCTTCTCTCGCTTGTCCATCTGCCTACCAGCTGGCCCCAACACCCCCTTCCTCACTGGCTGTCCTGCCACTCCTGTCTGCCAAGGGTCAGCCTCAGCAGGGGGGTAGAGAGGGGCTGCCCCCTCTCCCCAGCTGACAGGCAGATTATATAGCGGTCTCTCCCGGAATTGGGGGTGACAAGGGTAATTACCCACCCACCAGCTAGCCACCCAGAGAAGCGGGCTCTGCCCTAGGAGGTTATGACAACAGGGGAAGGCTTCCTTCACCTCCCAATATGGCCAATGCCTCCCACATCCTGAAGGCTTCTGGATGCTGCAGCTTTGAAGATGCACAGCCCCCTAGTCCTCTAAAGGGGCCTTGTCAACCAAGCAGCCATATCACGTTGCGGGGCTGTAGAAAGAGTTCTGGCTGCAGCCTTAGGACTGGGTTCCAGTCCTGCTCCTGCTTTGCAGTTTGACCCTGGGCAAGTTATTTCCCCTCTCTATACTCTGGTGCCCTGATATATAGATGGGCCTGGCTGGGGGATGACCAGCTCCAAGCCCCCTCCATTGTGTAACAGTGCAGACCCTGTTGGCTGCCCACCAAATTCCTTTTCCCTCCCTCCCTACTTGCGGACCAGATTCCAATTTTGTACAGGGTTGCCACAATCCCCCACCTCACATCTGTATAAACAGAAGTTGACAGTGTGGGATTTCAGGAGAGTTTTCACTTTTAAAAATAAGGGGCAGACTGGGCTCGTAGGGTTTTTTTTGGTCCTAACTTCCATTTTTCTTGCCAGGAATCTGAATGTGAAGTCTGGAGGTACGGCAGCCGTTGTGGCACCATAAGGTTGAAAGTCAACATCTAACGCTCTGGGAGCAGGAAGCTGGCATCTTGAGGCCAGCACACTGGCTCTGGGCAGCTTGCCTCCAGAGTCCTCGTTATGTGAGAAGAGAAAGCCCTGAAGTATTTAAGTCACAGTTTTTGGGTTTCCTTTGTCTTGGGACCAAATGTGCTCCTCATAGACACAGATTAGAATCTGTCTGTGGGGTGTGCCAGGTGCGGTGGCTCACGCCTGTAATCCCAGCACTTTGGGAGGCCGAGGTGGGTGGATCACTTGAGGTCAGGAGTTCAAGACCACCAGCCTGGCCAACATGGGGAAACCTGGTCTTTACTAAAGTACAAAAATTAGCTGGGTGTGGTGATGTGCCCCTGTAATGCCAGTTACTCTGAAGGCTGAGGGAGGAGAATCGCTTGAACCCAGGGGGTGGAGGTTACAGTGGTTGCGGTTGCAGTGACCCAAGATGGCGCCACTGCACTCCAGACTGGGCAACAGAGTGAGACTCGGTCTCAAAAAAAAAAAAAAAAAAAAAAAGGGAATCTGTCTGTGGGATGTCTCCATTGCTCTAGGCCACTTTAGGATGTTTGGACCTGTGCCTGGAAGGTATTACTATTATTATTATTATTATTATTATTTTGATATGGAATCTTCCTCTGTCACCCAGGCTGGAGTGCAGTGGCGTGATCTTGGCTCACTGCAACCTCAGCCTCCTGAGTAGCTGGGACTATAGGCACATGTCATCACGCCCAGCTAATTTTTGTGTTTTTAGTAGAGACAGGGTTTCACCGTGTTGGTCAGGCTGGTCTTGAACTCCTGACTTCAGGTGATCCGCCCACTTCAGCCTCCCAAAGTGCTGGGATCACAGGTGTGAGCCACCGCGCCCAGCCATACACATTTGTTAACCTGTTTGCACGTCTCCATCTCCCCCTTGCTCTGTTGTAAGCCCCTGCAGTTCTAGAACGGTGTCACTCACTGTCTCAGTGTCCCACGGCTGCCATCACAACGTACCACAAACTGAGTGCCTTGAAACAACAAAGCTTGATTGTTTCCCAGTCCTGGAGGTCACACATCTAAAATCAGGCATCAGCAGGGCCGTGCTCCCGCCGAAACCTGCAGGGGAGAACCCTCCTTTGCCTCTCCCTGCGTTCTGGTAGTTGGCTCGGTTTTCCTCGGCTTGTGGATGCATCACTCTCACCTCGGCCTCTGTCACCACTTGGCATTCTCCTGGTGTGTCTGTGCCTTCACAGGGCTGTCTTCCCTCTTCTCAGAAGGACACCGGTCATATTGGATTAAGGGCCACCCTACTTCAGCAGAACCTCGCCTTAATTTCATTACATCTGCAATGGCCCCATTTCCAAATAAGGTCATATTCTGTGGTGCTGGGAGTAAGGACTTCAACATTTCCTTTGGGGGGATATAATTGAACCCATGACTATCCGCAAGGCATCCTCAGCACCTGGCACAAGAGATATCTGCGGGATGAACAACAGATACAAATAAATAGATCCTTCTGATTGTGAGCCCCCAGGGGCAGGGCTCAGCACCCCATCTCTGTGTCCTGGGCCCTAGGTCAGAGCCTGCTCTCCTGAGGGCAGGTAGATGGATTTTCATTTAGATGTATCACAGGGAATCTGCCCAGCCAGCTGGCTGACCAAGCGACCTCTGATGAGAGTCCTCTGGCTGGGGGTGGGGGTGGCCCAGGGAGGGGTTTTCACCCTTCAAAGGTGCAGGCCTGACTGCTGAGCCCAGAAAAACTGACAGCTTGCTCAGTACCGCTGCCATTCAGCACAGACGGGGCAATCCCCAGGGAGATGTCACAGGCAGCCGGGGGCGACTGATGTCTTGGTGACACGGCTAATCCGGGGCCCAAGCTGCCCTTGTGTGTGTGCATCAGGCTGACTTGCAGTGGGGATAGAAGGGGTCCTGGCTGGGAGGGGGCAGCGGATGCTGAATCAGGGAAGAGTGGGCTCCTCCTGCATGGGTTGGGGAGGGGAGGGCAAGCTGGGTTCTACAGGGCCTACCTTCCCGTCCCCTGTGCCAAACAGCCCCTGGCCACCACCACCTGCCCCCTCTTCCCCTTCAAGGCTCCAGCATCCGGTGGCCAGCCTGGCTGCACTCAGGGAGCTGGAAGGGGAGAAAGGACCAAGGCAGCAGCCGTAAAGGTCAGCAGCCCTTGGGGCTGGGAACATCCATGATGCAAATGTGGAATTTACACTCCTGGAGTGCCTGTTGGCCAGCCTCCCGCCTGTTTCTATGCCAGCCAGCAGCCTGGGCAGCACGGGCACAGCAGATGTTGTGGGCCCTGGCTGGAACGGACAGCTCTGGGACTCCCCACTGCTCTTCGCACCTCCCTTGTAGAGCCCTGATGTGCATGGGGGAGTGCCTCGGTGGGACTGGGCAGGTCTGCTCCGGCTGGATGAGCGCAGTCCATCCTACTGGTTGCGGGCTGTCTGCCTGGGATCTCCAACCTCAACTCTCCTGGTTCCATGGCTGAAAGGGCCAGACGTGGGGAGAACAACTAGACACTAACCGTGCCCTTTCCCATTCATCCTGCTCCACCCAGCTTCTTTCCAAGACCAGTTCCATTCAATGACTTTCCTGATCTTCACAGGGACTTGGGATGAGGGGAGGGAGAGGCAGGACCATGGAGCACTCCTCTGTGCCAGGGGTTTTCCTTTAAACCTCCTAACAGCGCTGCTCTTATCATCCTGCTATTCCAGGAGAGGAAACTGAGGTTCAGAGAAGAAAGCCTCCCGACAAGATCACACGCCCAAAGAATGGCAGAGCTGGGACTTAAATCCATGTCTCTATCATTTCCTGCAGCTCAAGGAGCTGACTCTAATCTTTACTCAGTACCCACCGTTCCTGGCCACCGTTCTGCAAACTGCTTAGCCTAGCAGACCTGAAACGATGTCCTCCAAACCTCACAACAGGCACTGAGAGTCACAAGCCTTTGCTCTGTGTGTGTGTGTGTGTCTCTGTGCGCGCGTGTCCCATGCAGTTGTGCAGTGCCGTGGTACTGTGTGGTGAGTGAGAGGCCAGGAGTCCCAGGCCCAACACCTCGTCCGCCTCACCTAGCCTCTCTGGACTTCAGGCTCCTCTGTCCTCTGTAAGTCTGGAATCCCCAAGGCAGAGTCGACCTCCCTCTCTTTTTGCTCTTCCGGCTCCTGCCTGCCCCCGGCAACCACAGCAGAGCGTGACACCCCGTGGGTGCTTGATACACCTCGTCCTTGCCTGACTGACAAAGCTGCCACTCTGAGTCCCTGGGGATGCCGTCCATGGCTTCCTCAAAAGGCTTCCCAGGGCAGAACCCTTCTCAGGGCTCAATCTTCATTTTTCTCTCATTTACAAACTTGCTCGTCCCCTCCCCCATCCCTCTGCACTGTCGCACTCGCTGGCCTGCGCGCACGGGCACTCTCTCGCTCAATCTCTCTTTCTCTCTCGCTCTCTATCTCTCTCCCTTTCCCTCAATCTCTCTGGTTTCTTTTGCTCTATCTCTCTGGTTGTAACTGGGATTCTGTCTCTCTCAGTCTTTCTTTTTTTCTAAACTTTCTCCTTTCTTGGTCTCTCATGCATTCCTTTCTCTCCTTCTATCCTCTGTCTCTGGCTTTTCTTTCTCTGTCTCTGTCACTTGTCTCTGTCTCTCTCATCTTTGCTACTATGCCTCCCTTCCCCCACTCTATCTCATACATACACACACACACACACACACACACACACACACACACGGGACCCTACCCCCGGCAGCCCTTTCATGCATCTGTCATATTGTGTCACGTCACACTTTTCTCCTGGACCATCAGAGCCTTTAATCCTATTGACATTCAGTTAACGAGTTTCTCTCACTGTTGACAGAACCTCCTGCCCCACCCATGCTGGGCCCACCGGGATCAGAGTTCAGAGTTGTTGCTGGGCCATTTAGGGCCTGTGGGGAAGGGAGTGAGGAAAATGGTCTTGGTTGTGAGGGGCTCATAGTCTCCCACAGCGGCCTGAGGGGTGCCATGGGGAGCAACCCCTTGAGTAGTGGGAGTCGCCTCCACCTTCCTTGGGATGAGGCTGGCACCAGAGGAGCTGGCACATCGGGGAGGTGCTTTGCAGCATGCAGGAGGCTGTGGACACAGTGAGGCCCCAGGGCGCAGAGGAACCTGCCAGGGCCATGCAGTGAGGTGCACTCGTAGCTCAGGGCCCTTCCTCCCCCATCTCTGGGCTCACCAGCCAGTTGTGGGTTGTGCCAAAGAGATCTGGGGGCATGGATCCAGAGAGGAGTGGGGCCAAGCCCAAGGGATCAGTGATCCCGCGCTAAATGTGAACAGGCTGCTGGGGCTGTGGGTTGCTGGAAAAGGCCAGGGAAGGGCTCAGGAAAGGGACAGAGGCCTGGGGGAACAGCCTTCGGAAGCTGCTGCTGAGAGACGAACCCTTGGGGGTGCCAAGGGAGGTGTTGTCAGCTTTGCCCTCTGGGGATGCCAACTTGCCAGAGCTTAGGACGAGTGGAGCCCACCTCCCATGGAACCGCACCCTGGGAGAGCAGAGCTGGGCTCTGGAGACCCTTCTCAGGGAGGGCCTTTAGCCCCATGCAGGGCCGTGGGGGTCCAACTCTCTGTTCGTCACTCAACTCCAGAGAAGCAATAGCCCTGGGAGGGTCCAGAGCCTTGGTGGGCCAGGTGGGGTGGCTCTTGGCCTAGGGTATCCTCAGCAGCCTGTCACTGAAAGGCAGCCTGGAATAAGGAAGGAGCATTGGCCCGAGTCAGACAAACTGGCTTGGAACTCCCACGCTGCTTTTCAGGGCTGTAAGGACTGTAGGAAATTTCCTAACCTCTCTGGGCCTCAGTTTCCTCCTGTATAAAATGGAGCAACTGCTCTCTGCCCCCAGTGGCTCCCCATGAGAAATGAGCAGCATGTCATACGTAAACGTGCCTGGCATGGCATACTCCTGCTCGGTAAACAGCCACCAATATAATTGTTGTTTTAAAATGTCTAACCACGCTGACATACCATTATTCAAATATCAGATTGGCAAAGCTCACAGAGTTTGATAACACTGTGCTGGCAAAGCTATGGGGATCAGACAGACGCAGACAGGGCCAGTGGAAGTATAGCCTGGTGTAACCTCCAAGGAGGGCCGTCCGACCTCTCCATTCCTTCACAACTGTGCATAACCACATCTAACTCGGCGGTTCCACTCCTAGAAATTTCCCTACAGGTCCGCTAGCACACATTTGAAGTGGTGTGGGTACAAAGTTATTTATTGCAATGTTTCATGTAATTACCAAACACTGGAAACAAGCTAAATGTGCATCAATAAGGGATCAGCCGGGCCTGGTGGCTCACGCCTGTAATCCCAGCACTTTGAGAGGCCAAGGTGGGTGGATCATGAGGTCAGGGGTTCAAGAAGAGCCTGGCCAGCATGGTGAAACCCCGTCTCTATGAAAAATACAAAAATTAGCCGGGCTTGGTGGTGCGTGCCTGTAATCCCAGCTACTCAGGAGGCTGAGGCAGGAGAATCACTTGAACCCGGGAGGCGGAGGTTGCAGTGAGCTGAGGTTGCGCCATTGCACTCCAGCCTGGGTGACAGAGCGAGACTCCATTTCAAAAAACAAAAAACAAAAAATAAGGGATCAGTTAAATAATGTGCAGTCCTTCCATACAATGAAGTCATCTGCAGCTGCAAAATAAGAATGAGGAACCTGTTTTGCAAGTGACATAGAACAATAATCAAGAAGTGTTTTTAAGGGAAGAAAGCCAGGTACAGAGCAGGATGTGTGTGCATTTTAAAAGGATAACAAATGAGAATCCCTGTGAGGGTGACGGTTTATACATAGAAAATTTCTGGAAGAACACACAAGAACTGGCAACAAGGTTCCCTCTGCAGAGGGAAACTGGGTGGTGGGGAGCAAAGGAGGAGCGACTTTGCACTGTCAGTCCTTTTGGAATTTTGAATTTTGAAGCATGTGAGTGCATTAGCCATTCAAAATATAAATCATGTCTTCAAAAATAAATTCTTATTTCTGTACACTTAAAAAATATCCATTTTATGATTAGCCTCTCCTGGTCCAGACTGAGCTTCAAATGGGCTTTTGGCTCCACGTGAAGTTTCTAGGGGTAGAAATGGCATCTAGGAAAACTCAGAAGCTGGGTCCTGGTGTCTTCAGTGAGTTAAGACCCCCCGGGGGTCCCAAGCCTACCCCAAAAGCAAGGGAAGGGGGAGACTGAGGGGCTGCATTAGCACCTGCCCATCCATGGCTTTGGAACAGCTATGAAGTCCTTGTGGACAGGTAAGTCCTCATTACATTCTGCTCCATATCCAACTGAGGCTGGCAGAGAGGTGGGAGTGGGTGGGTGTGAATGGGCGGAGAAGGGTCCTGGGGTTGGGGTCACTACTTCCTCTCATGGAGAGGGGAAGGTTGAACATGCTATATCCTCCCGACAGCCGTTGTCAAATGCCTGCCTCCTCCCCTGGGAACTCTGACTCTGCTGGTACCCAAAGTGTTCAGAATTCCACCAAGGGAAGATTCTCCCCAGCACTGAGCACCTACTGTATACCTGTGCCAGGTGCTTTCCCGCTCGATGGCACAGGAGCCTGGGGCAGCCAGGACCTCAATCTTACCTGCCACATTCCTTGAGGGGTGCACCATGCTGGCACCTGCCCCTGGGAGAGCAGGCACTCAGACTGGCCCTGTCTCCAGTGTCCCTGGCTGGAGTCCCCTTCCTACTCCCAGGACCTAGTCAGTCCTGATGCTGGAGTGCCTGCAGCCCCCAGTGGGCCTGGCAGCGTCACAGACACCCATGGCGGGGAGCAGGAGCTCCGCTGCCAGGAGACTGTCTCCCTGGATTCTGACTCTCTGAGGTGGCAACAATGTGGAGGAAGGAGGGTGCTGCCCACCCCCTCCCGGAGCTGGGGATGGTTGGTGCTGGGCTACTGGAAGTGGGATAAAGGCCCTCTGGCCAGGACTGGTCACTAGGGACCAACTGGTGTACAGTGACCCCTTCCCGGCCCTGTTGTTCAGAGAGGCACTGAAGGTAGGGTTCTCCCTAGGGATGAGGGGCTCAGGGGACAGGTTTTCCTGCACTGCCAACACTGGGGGCCTTCACTTGACTTCACAAGTGGGGAACTTATCACAAAAGGTAGTTACGCATTCATTGTGTGCCAGAACCTCACAGATTACCATTATAAACCTCGGGAGAAGCTGGGATGCATATCTTCATTTTGCAGAAACTGGGGCTCAGAGAGATGGGGACTTGCCCTGAAGCCACATAACTGACCCCAAAGCCCCAAACCTCGTCACTGACCTCCCCACACTGACACACATACCACTGCCTCCTTCCCCCGGGCCTCCATAGGTGCTTGTATGCCATGGATCAGCTCAGGCATAGCGCATTGGAGCCCAGGCAGACATAGGGAAAAGAGCACTCCGGGAAGTGTGCACAGCTTAAGCAAAAGCACAGAGGTGGGACCGTTCGACAGGGAAGCGCGAAACTGAAGCGTGACAGTGAGAGGTGAGCTGAGGCTCCAAAGTATGGAGGGCCACCTTGGGGAATGGAAGGTTAGTCAGGAAGGATGCAGTTTGAAAGCCAGGAGGGATGCCTATTCAGGGAGCCCTAGGACAGCACCTGAGGCTTCTGGCTGCAGGACTGGCAATATGAGAGGCATCTTCCCAGAAGACGACGAGCAGGGCAGCAGCAAGGCACCAGCTCAGGCGAAGAAGCCCCGGGGCAGGTGCAGAAGGTGGTAGTTCAAATAGGCTTCTGGAGTCAGGATGGTTGGATTGAAGCCCAGCTGCTTACCAGCGCTGTGACCTTGGGCCAGTTACTTAACCCATCTGGGACTAAGTCATCTCATCTATAAAATGGATATGACAATGATGTCAACAACACAGGTTGAATATCTCTTATTAGAAATACTTAGAGCCGGGCATCATGGCTCACACTTGTCATCCCAACCCTTTGAGAGGCTGAGGAGGTGGGAGCCCACTTTTACAAAAAATTTAAAAATTAGCTGGGGGTGGTGGGTGCACCCCTGTGGTCCCAGCTACTCAGGAGGCTGAGGCAGGAGGATCACTTCAGCCCAGAAGGTTGAGGCTGTAGTGAGTTATGATTGTACCACTGCACTCCAGCCTGGGTGACAGAGCGATACCCTGTCTCAAAAAAATAAAAAAAGAAAAGAAAACAGGCTCACACCTGTAATCCCAGCATTTTGGGAGGCCAAGGTGGGTGGATCACCTGAGGTCAGGAATTCGAGACCAGCTTGGCCAACATGGTGAAACCCCATCTCTACTAAAACCACAAAAATTTGCCAGACGTGGTGACAGGCGCCTGTCATCCCAGCTCCTTGGGAGGCTGAGGCAGGAGAATCGCTTGAACCCGGGAGGCAGAGGTTGCAGTGAGCCAAGATTGTGCCGCTGCACTCCTGCCTGGGCAACAAAGCCAGACTGCGTCTCAAAAAACAAACAGGCTGGGCACGGTGGTTCATGCCTATAATCCCAGCACTTTGAGAGGCCAAGGCAGGCAGATCACGAGGTCAGGAGATCTAGACCATCCTGGCTAACACGGTGAAACCCCGTGTCTACTAAAATATAAAAAATTAGCTGGGTGTGATGGCGGGTGCCTGTAGTACCAGCTACTCAGGAGACTGCGGCAGAAGAATGGTGTGAATCCAGGAGGCGGAGCTTGCAGTGAGCCGAGATCATACCACTGCACTCCAGCCTGGGCAACAGAGTGAGACTCCGTCCCAAAACAAAACAAAACAAAACAAAACAAAAAAACAGGCCGGGTGCAGTGACTCATGCCTATAATCCCAGCACTTTGGGAGGCCAAGGCAGGTGGATCACCTGAGGTCAGGAGTTCAAAACCAGCCTGACCAACATGGAGAAACCCTGTCTTTACTAAAAATACAAAATTAGCCAGGCGTGGTGGTGCACGCCTGTAATCCCAGCTACTGGGGAGACTGAGGCAGCAGAATTGCTTGAAGCTTGAATCTGGGAGGCGGAGGTCGCGGTAAGCTGAGACGGCACCATTGCACTCCAGCCTGGGCAAAAACAGCAAAACTCCATCTCAGAAAAAAATAAACAAACAAACAAACAAAAACCAAAAACAAGTTTTGGGTTTCAGATTTTGGAATATTTATATTATTCTTATCTGTTGAGCGTCCCAAATCTGAAATCCAAAAGGCTCCAATGAGCGCGTCCTTTTAGCATCAGTCATGTGGGTACTCGAAAAGTTTTGAATTTTGGAGCATTTTGGATTTCAGCTTTGGGGGTTCGGGACACTCAGTCTGTTCACGCATGGGGCTGTTGGGAAGACAAAGTGGACAGACACACGTCCAGCACTCAGTGCCTGTTAGGACATAGTAAGCGTCCATCAGTCTCTGCGCTTTGGTACTCAGTATCATTACTACCCCGACACTCAGCCCCGCCTCCCAGCCCTGGGCTGCTGGGACAGATTGTTTCTGTTTCCTGCTCTGAGAGGGAGCAGAGGGGACGACATGGGCCAGTGGGGAAGGAGGAGACTTTCCCCCTGGAGACTGACATGTCCTTGGCCCAGACCTACAGGAACCTCACTGGTTTTAGACCCCTGGTAGGTGACCAGAGAGACAAGGACTGGCCCTGGAGGCTGAATCCCTGCCACACCTGTCCTTGTCCCAATTCTAGGTGGGTGGGGAACTATACACCTGTTTCCCTAGTCAGGGATCACTGTGTCCACTTATTGAGGCCCCAAGTCAGACTCCTGTGTCCCCCGACACACCTGGGAAGAGGAGCGGGTGGGGTGGTGTCTGGGCCACGGGCTGGTAGATATGCCCCGGCAGCTCTAATGAGGTGTGTAAAGGCCACAGAGGCTGCCTTGGCAGCAGCACGGTCAATAAGAAGGCAGGGGAGAGGCGGGCCTGGCGTGATGGCCATGGCAGCCGTGGGCGATCAGCCCTTCGCCGACGGTTGCTCGGGTGAGCAAGTACGCTCCGAGCCATTCGGCTATAATAACCCTGATCTGCTCATTACCACTCCCGGAGCTGACGGGTGACTCAGGCATGAGCTGCCAAGCGTTCCTGCCTTCGTAACCCCCACTCCGCCCTCCCCCCTCACATCTGTGCAACAGCTGGGCTCCAGGACAGCCAGTTCCCAGCAGACTCTGGCACCATCTGCTTCTCCCGTGGGAGTCAGGCTCCGCAGAGGGTGTGCTCAGGGAGCCTCCTAGAAGAGTGGAGCTAAGGGACACCTGGTCTAGTGTTAGGGAGCTCTGTGTCTCACTCTGCTCCCCAGGGGGGGTGCAGGGGTCCAGGCTGGGGGCTCAGGAGGCTTGGGTCCTGATGGATGTTAAATGACTTGTTTCCCCAACGTCTGAGACTCTAGGTCTCTCCATCTGCGTGATGGAAGGACTCTCTGGCTCCCTCTCCACTTCTCCAGCCAACCAGACCTAGTGCCAGGCACTGTCTTTCCCATCTGAGGGCTGGGGCTCCTGTGTGTTGTGTGTTGGGGTGTGGGGTGCATTAGAGGACAGTTGAACTGCTGACTTCTACGGAGTGTGGACGGGGTGCAGTAGAAGGGGAAAAGGCAGAGGCATCGCCTCCTAGTACCTTTTGCCCCACCCAGCCCCAGGCTGCCTATCAATTTGGGGATTCTCAATCCCCCTCTCCTGCTCCTGCTGGCTTTTGAGACTTGTTCTGCATGGCTGCCCCTTCCTAGAACTGGGAGGACCATCAGGATCCTTGGTAGTCACAATAGAAGCTAAGGCTTACTGAGCACCCACCCTGAACCCTTAGAAGGCATTGTGTTGGCGGTCACAGCAATCCAGCTAGGTTGGCGCTATCATCCCAGTTCCCAGATGAGAGACCTGAGGCACAAAGGGGTTACAGAAGGTCACACCACTAGCAAATGGCAGCTCTGGGGTATGAACCACAGTGCGTGTGACTCTGGGTCTCCTCATAGAACCGCAGAGCCACACGTGGCCCCAGTGTACAGTTGGAGATGGAAGACTTCCCTTCTAAAGAAGGAGCACACTGAGACTGGAAAACCTGGCTGCCCCACATGACTTTGTGCCCACCTGGCATGCAGTAGACACTCAGCAATTGCTCAGGGCCTAAAGGGCTCATCAGACGAACTGCTTAAATCGGAACTGCTCTGGTGGAAGCAAAGATGGGGTCCTGCCGGGCGCGGTGGCTCACGCCTGTAATCCCGGCACTTTGGGAGGCCAAGGCGGGTGGATCACGAGGTCAGGAGATTGAGACCATCCTGGCTAATGTGGTGAAACCCTATCTCTACTAAAAATGCAAAAAATTAGCCAGGCATGGTGGCGGGCGCCTGTAGTCCCAGCTACTCAGGAGGCTGAGGCAGAAGAATGGCGTGAACTCGGGAGGCGGAGCTTGCAGTGAGTGGAGATCGCGCCACTGCACTCCAGCCTGGGCGACAGAGTGAGACTCTGTCTCAAAAAAAAAAAAAAAAAAAAAAAAGGCCCATAAACCTCTCTCCCAGCCTCTCATTTTCAGGGAATGAAATTGAAGTTGAGAGGGGGAAGGGACTCCCAGGGCCACTCATCAAGTTGGTGGCAGAGTCAAGACTAGAACTCATGTGGTGGGATGTCCCCAGGGGAGCAAGCCCGGAGAGGTCAGGAGCAGGTGGAGGGCTCTCTCCCCTCCCAGAGTGGGTTGGGTTATGCCCCTGCCCCTTTCCTCAAGCTGAGCCAGAGAGACAGGGGAAGAGGCCTGGAGACACGGCCCGGGTTGAGCCATCTGAGCACCCAATGGGCAAGTGCACTGGGCTCCACGGGCTCCCAACAGCCAGTGCCCTACATGGCCCTCTTGATGGCCTAGTCCAGGGACAGCCCATGTGTGTGTGGTGCAGAGCCACCTCGTTCCCCACTGTTGACACACCCGACTCCCTTATTCCATCAGTAAACACTGGGCCTGGAGAGACAGTCCAATTGGCTGGCAGTGTCCTCCTCCCAGCTCCACTCCTTGCCTAAACAGACAGCTCTGTTTGTCCTCCCTGCCCAGCCACCAGAACTTCATTGTCACCCAGATCCCTTCCCTGTAAGCAACTCACCTCCTCTCACTCCCACAGAATACCCATGTCAGAGCTGGAGATGCCGATGGGAAACTTTTAGGACAACCTCTAACCCCCTACCCAAACACCACCACCTCCACTTCTTTTTTTTTTTTTTTTTTTGAGACAGAGTCTCACTCTGTTGCCCAGGTTAGAGTCCAGTGGAGTGATCTTGGCTCACTGCAACCTCCACCTCCTGGGTTCAA
>NC_045446.1:12143844-12155938 GCF_002776525.5 Piliocolobus tephrosceles
CAGTGGAGTGATCTTGGCTCACTGCAACCTCCACCTCCTGGGTTCAAGCGATTCTCCTGCCTCAGCCTCCCGAGTAGCTGGGATTACAGGTGCATGCCACCACTCCTGGCTAATTTTTGTATTTTTAGTAGAGATGGGGTTTCGCCACGTTGGCCAGGCTGGTCTCGAACACCTGACCTCAGATGATCTGCCCACCTCGGCCTCCCGACCTCAGGTGATCCACCCGCCTCAGCCTCCCAAAGTGCTGGCATTACAGGCGTAAGCCACCACGCCTGGCTACCACCTCCACTTTTACAAATGAAAAAACAGAGACCCCAGAGGGGAGGGGTGACAAGAGCCACGTAGAACAGGAAGTCAGGCCTCACCTCCAACCACTCACTGCTGGGTGTGGCCTCTCTCTTGGCATGTGCTGTTCCTTCTGCTAGGACAGCCCTTCCTCAACGAAGCCTCAGCCCACTGAATGAATGACAACTTTGGCTGTACCCGCACGTCACCCGTGGCTGTCTCTATTGTGGCTCATGATGCCCGGCCCCTTTTCATCACCCTGCAAGCTTCTGAAGCCCAAGACCTGGGTTGGTTCATTGCAGATCCCCCAGCTCCCAACCCAAGGTGCCCAGAGTGAGCTGCTGACAAAGGCGTGGACATGAATGAATCGGTGGGCTTGAACCAGAACAAATTCTCTCAATCCTGGCCCAGCTTGGACCCCCAAATCCCAATCCCGGTTCTCCTAGGCCAAAGCTATTCTGAGAGATCTTTCAGGCCCCTGTTTCCAGATCCCAGTGGGCTTTGAAGACATGGTCTCCCTTGCTTCCCCTGGGCCTGGGCCCTGCCTGGGCACAGCCTTCTCTCAGTTGTTGTGGGTGAATCATTGGCAGGCTGTAAACAGCTCTATGGAGCACTGGCTGTACCACCAAGGCCCTGGCACTGATCCTAGAGGCGCCAGGGGGATCTAAAAGAAGACATGGCTCCCACGCACCCACGATGGAAAGGAGAAGGTGGAATAGAAACAGGGGGGAGGCTTCCAGATTTGCATACCAACACGTGCACAGGAGTCTGTAATGCAGCCCAGCCTAGGAGGGGACAAAACAGAACCTGGAGGACGAGAAGGGGATGAATCAGAAAGCCTTCCAAGAGGAAGGGACCTGCAGCAAGGAGGTGGGGTAGCTTCTGGGAGTTTAGAAACCACCAGTATTTACTGAGCACCTACTATGCAACAGGCACTGCTCCAGGACGACAGGTACTGCCATAAACAAAACAAAGACCCTATGCCGCGCAGGACAGAAAAGCAGAGCAGGGCCAGGGTGTGGGCAGCTGCCTTATGTATCATTTGCAAGATTCTGTAGAAGGCCAAGAGCTTGGAGACTTTTCCAGCCACTTAACAGATGGGGAAACTGAGACCCAGAGAGGGCTGAGGAGTTGCCTGGAGTCGCACAGGAAGACAGGGCAGAGGCAGACCCCAGGCCCTGCGTGTGGGCTCAGAGGTGGGGATGCCTCTTTGGCCTTCAGAAAGGAGAGGCTTTGACCTTCGGGAAAGCCCTGAGCTCAGTCCCTCCCCATGCGGCCCAGGTGGGGTCTCATTTCCACGGTAGGTAGTTGGGGGCTGGCTGAGGGAAGGACCTCTTCCCTCCTGCCCCCTGACTAGGGATCCCAGGGCACTCAGAGAAACAGCAGAGGCTTGTGAGGAAAGCCAAACTCCAGTCACTCAGCGGTGGGTTCCCCAGGGCTACACCTCCTCGCCTCCCCATCTGTAGATGGGCAGCTCTGACTCCGGGCTTTTGGCCTTTCCAAGACCAAAAATGTTGTTTCCTTTCCTCCCCCAGGAGCAGCCAGCTGGGGCCGACAGCATGGTCTGGCGTCTGGAAACTCAGACTTCTTCCAGCCCCACACCCCACCTACACCAGCCCCAGCACAGAGCTTGATGTCTGCTGAGTGACTCGCTTTCCACGGCTTCAACAGCCTCGGCCGCAGCAGGGTCAGAGCGCGGTCACTGACTTTTCAGACTCTCACTCTGCTAAGTGAACATTAGACCCACATTACGTAGCTGCTGAAATTTGTGGCTGCCTCCTACAAGCCATTTGATAAGTTCTTATTGTCACCTCCCCCTGGTTTGCATGTACCCTCAGGGACTAGGGCAGCAGCTTGTTCACTCAGAGCCAGGGTGCTGCCAGGGGGTAGGAGCGGGGCATGGGTGGCACAGAGCCCTGGCTGGGAGCTGTGGCCCATCTGTGTTGCCTTGAGCATGACGCTTGCCCTTTCTGGTTTCACCTGGAAATGGCTCTCTAGAACGTGACTCAGCTTCCCTGTTCAGCCGGCCCCCTCACTGGTCCGTTCCTAGGCATAGTCCTGGGCTCTGGACAAAGCAGCCTTTTCTGAGGTCACTAAACCAGCCCCCAGCCCTAAACCTGCCCCAAACAATTTGTCATCCCAGGCCTCTTGGACCTCCTCCCAGAGCTTCCCAGTATCCCGACTCCAAAGCTATCCTTTCCTTCTCTGAGCTCTCACCTTGCCTTGTCCAGATTCTGTCCAGACAGCGTCCTGGGCCATTGCACAGATGGGTACTCCGTGGGGCTCTGGCCTCCTTTACATTGGAACCCCCTGCACAGGCCTGGCACATAGTCGATCTCTATAGATGCCCATTCAGTCTCTCACCAATTAAACAAACAGCTCTTTGGGCCAGCTTTGTACTCAACTCCACTCTGGGCCTGGGGATAGATATTAGAGGCTAATAAGGCACAGCCTTACCCTCAAAGAGCTCCCTGTCTGAGAAGAAGAAATACAACGATAAAGCAGGTGATTCATGCCCTAATGGGGGAAGCCCTGGGAGCAGCGTGAGCACACAGCAGTGCTACCTAACCCTGGGGAAACGAGGGAAGGCTTCCTGGAATAGGCAACATCTAAACTGAGACCTAAAGAATGAGTAGGAGTTAACCAGATAGGGGAAGCAGTTCCAGAAAGAGGGAGCACCCAGGCAGAGTTCTGGAGTCTAGAGACAGCACATGGACTCTGGGAAACCTCAGGAGTCGGGCTGGCCTCTTTGCTTCTTCTGTTGACTGGCTTTTCCCCACTCCACTAAGAAAGAAGGGGAGATAGTTCTTTCCCATTGGGTAGGCTTCCCAGACCCCTATCCCTGCCAGAAGAGGCCCGATAACTCCCAGGTGGCTGGTCACTTACCACATGCACCTAACCTGCCTATCACTTCTCTGCTCTGAGCCTCAGCCTCATCTGTCAAATGGAGTGGGGCACTTATGCCCCTATGTCATTCTTATGAGAGACCTGGAGGAGAGAGGAGAAGCCCTAGCCCTTCCCCTGCCTAACTAGGGGTGCAGCCCGGATTGGGTCTGGCTCTGCAGGGGGAAGTGGGGTGGGGGAGACCCTGAGTGCTAGTGCCCACCAATTGGAGCCCAGGCTGGCCACAGACCCCTGGCTTCTCTTCCATCTCAGGAGTCTTTCTCCCTCAGCCCCCTCACTCCCAGCCACGTTGGAAGATGATAAAAAAAGAAAAGAAAGAAATGGTCCTCCCACTACCTGGCAGGCGTGCCCACGATGAGAAATGCCTTTCCAGGGGAGCGTGGTCTCTGCAGAGCCCTTGCCAACCCCCAGTCCTACCTGTCGTGATCCTCTGGCTGCTCCCTTGTGTTTTCTCCCCCTATTCCCACCTCCACCTCACTGGCTGGAGGGAAGTGGGGAGAGAAAACAGCCTTCACGGTGGGGCTGAGGACTCAGAGACTAGGCATGGGGGAACGGGGGACAGAGGGTGGGAGGGGAACCCCAGGACCAGCTTGAAGCAAGTCATTCTTCCCTTCCTGGTTTATAGGGAGGTAGAAGTGAGGGGTGGGAGTGGAGTACCTGACCCTCATAAACTCTAGGACAAATTCAAGGCCCAGAAAGTGCTGGGCTCCGATGAAGGGCTCAACAAGCTTATAGGATTAGATCAGAGAGCCAGGGGGACATCAGGAACGGTCTTATCCAGCAAATGTGCAAACTGAGGTCCTAGGGGGGCCAAGACTTCCCCAGTCACACAGCAAGTTAGAGGAGGCAGAGGCAGGACTAGAACGTGGGCCTTCTGTATCCAGTCCCAGTGGTGGGAACGGAATGCAGGATAACTTAGAGGACGGTGACAAAGCCAGGTCAGGCTGCCACGGAGGTCAGAGTCCAAGCCTGACCACAGCTTTTATTCTTCCCCTACACACTGGGCTCCTGTCCCACCAACTTGGATGCAATAACAGGGAGAAGAGAAACTCTTGCCTGGATCTTCCGGGGAGCCAGATTTCCAGGTCTTTCAATGTTCCAGAATTGCAGAAATGCTGGAAGGCACCTCCTGGATCACCTATTCATGAAAGAACTCAGGCCAGGGAGAGGAAGGCCGTGCCAAAGGCCAAGCCCCAGTGAGTGACCCATGCATGTCTCAGGCTCCCAGACCAAGGCTCTTTCTGGCATATCACAGTGGTTAGGATGCCAGGCTATGGATGGGTCTGACACACCTGGGTTCAAATCCCTGCTCTGCCATTCACTGGCTATGGAACCTCACTTTACTTCTTAGTCATTTATCTGAGCCTCAGTTTCTCCACCTGTAAACTGGAGATGGCAGCACTTCCCATGTAGGGTGTTATAAGAATTTAATGCAACAACATTAGCTCCATGGGGACAGACTCTGTCTCATTTACTATCGTCTTCTTAGCATCTAGAACACTGCTCAACACATAGTAGGTCCTCAACAAAATGGAACAGTCATAGTCATTATCACGCTGTACTATGCTGCTTCTGGCTTGATATCAGTAGCAGGGGCAGAAAGGGGATGACCTCTTTTATTCCACTGGCCCCTGAAGAAAAGCCAGAGTCTGGCTGTTGCAGAGGGAGGTCACCAGCCATGCTAGAAAGAATGGTTGTGCAGCCTTAGACAAGTTCCCTCCCCTTTCTGTTTGGTTTCCCCCCAGCACAAGGAGGGCATTGCTAAGTGATGACTTAAGTCCCCCAGCTTGAGGACTGCTCCTGGACCCTGTGCCATGGCTCTACCTGAGATAGTTAAATTTTCTCCTCTGGGATGCCCAGAGGGAAGGGCTGAGGGGCAGCGCTGGGCATCCCAGATGAGAAAAGGGGTGGGGATGGGGCAGTGGCCAGGCTCTGCCAGGCTCCTGGGAGCCTTTGCTCTATTAGGCGGTCAGCTTATAGGACACAGGAGTGATCAGGGCAGCCAGGCATCAGTGCAGGCACCAGCCTCCGCTGGGGCCTGAGAATGAAGCTTCTGGTGGATGCTGGCTGGTTCATTAAGGGGATGAAGGGCAAGGCTGGAGACTTGCTGAGCACTTCATCTGCCCCCACTCCCAGGCCAGCCTCACACTACCTGGCACTTAGCGGTTCCCTCCCCAGCAGGCACTGGGGAATGGTGAGGAACCTTGAAGCTCTCATCACAGTCTCCAGTGCCCGCTCTGCCCATTAGCTCCTGCTCCTTGTGGCTCTTTATTGTGAGGGAGGCTTTACTGCTACCTCTGGGTTGTAGGGTGGAGGGTGAAGTTCTAGGAGCAAGAGGCCCTGGCTGGGCATGACAGAGCAGGTTCCCTGTAGGACTGTGAGCCCCTCCCAGGGCTGCCAGCTCCCAACCTGTGGTCTTGCCATGGTTTATTGCCAGCCAAGTCACATTTGTCCCCATGAATCCTCTTGTCCCCTACACACACACACACACACACACACACACGCTGACCACACCCTCAGCAGAGCTCCACCCTACTCCTGGCATCAGGGCCTCTGGGGAGGGGCTAGACAGCCAGGCTATTTTCCAGGGGGTTTCAAAGGCCCAGAAAGCTCTGGGCTCAGTAGAAAACAAAGCAACACCCTTCCCTGATCCCTTGGAGGAAATGGCCTCCAGGAGCCAGGGGGGAAAAACAGGAAGGGCCAGGCTGGGGAGGACGTCCTGAGGGTGGGGATGGGGAAGAGGGCCAACCTACCCCTGTCTTCCTCCCTACACTAGTGGGCTCTGCAGAGGGAGCGGCCAGTGTGGTCCTGGCCTTGGGCTGCGCTAGGGACTGTCCTGGGCTGCACTGGGAGGTCTGTCCTCAGCTGGTGGCTGCCCACCTGGGAGCTTCCTCAGGGATCCCAGTTCACGTGATGGGAGCTGAGCACTGGGGTTAGACAGTCAGAGTCCTCCGTGGGTGGGGGCAGAGCTGTGACACCTGCCCTCCTCTCTCCACTCCTTGGCCTGTGGGGGCCCCAAGCAAACTCCCCTCCCCTCATTCACCCTTCACTCTTCATTTCCTGAGCCCTCCTCAGTACAAAATAGCAACAACAGAGTAGAGGATAGCAATAACACAGACTGCTTCCTCCTACCTCTGCCTCCACTTTACAGATGAGAAGACTGAGGCATGTAGACAATTAACGAAAACAAACAAAAACTTTGCCCAGGTTACGCAGCCAGTGAGCACTGGAGGAGAATTCAAATGCTGGCTGCCGGACTGCACGGGGCTTGCTGGTAACCCTTTCCTGGAGCAGTAAAGGCTTAAACCTCAGTGGGGTCAGGGAGCCTTGGGAGCCCGAAGGTGGGCAGCTGACCCCGGCCCGAGTGGGGCAGGAAGGCTCACGGCTGGCGATCCTTCACACTTACCACTGAGTCCGTTCACCCTCCCCTGCTCGTGGGCGACTCACGCTTTCTCACGATCTCCTCTCCTCAAACCCCACCCCACCCTCCCCCGTCCTCACTCTCAGCTGTTGACCTTGTTTTTCTCACTCCCTGAAGACAATCTAGTCTCTCAGAAGTACTTCCAGATTTGCACGGGCACATCCGCCCCCACCAGCCTCTGCACCCACACATTGCCTCCCCGAGTCCTAGGAGAGATGACTGTCCACGCCTGCCCTCACCCACCACCCAGGCAGGCACCAGAGCCCAGTCCCTCTGATCAGCAAGTCATCCCGTCCCAGTTCACCGAACCATTCCTGTCAGTGGCTGTTTTTCCTCCCATCTTACACATACCTGCTCTTGATCCTGCTTCCCCTGTGGCTGCCACTCAATTCCTTGTTCCCCTCTGCAACAAAACTCCTCCCAGGGTTGTCTTTATCCACTATCAGCGGTTCTTCTCCTCGTGTTCTCTCTTAAACCCACTCCAATCTGGCTTTCATCCCCACCACTCTATCAAAAATCCTCCTATGGGCCAGGCATGTTGGCCGATACCTGTAAGCCCAATGATTTGGGAGGCCGAGGCAGGAGGATTGGAAACCTAGAGTCCGAGACCAGCCTGGGCAACACAGGGAGACCCTGTCTCTACAAAAAAATTTTAAGGCCGGGCGCGGTGGCTCACGCCTCTAATCCCAGCACTTCATGAGGCCAAGGAGGGCAGATCATGAGGTCAGGAGATCAAGACCATCCTGGCTAACAGGGTGAAACCCCATCTCTACTAAAAATACAAAAAATTAGCTGGGCATGGTGGTGGGCGCCTGTAGTCCCAGCTACTTGGGAGGCTGAGGCAGGAGAATCGCTTGAACCTGGAAGGCAGAGGTTGCAGTGAGCCCAGATCACGCCATTGCACTCCAGTCTGGGTGACAGAGTGAGACTCTGTCTCAAAAAAAAATAAAAATAAAAATAAAAAATTAGCCAGGCATGGCGGCACACATCCGTAATCCCAGCTACTCAGGAGGCTGAGGCAGGAGGTGGGAGGATAGCTCAAACCCAGGACGTTAAGACTGCAGTGAGCTAGGACCATACCACTGCCCTCCAGCCTGGGTGACAGAGTGAGACCCCATCTCAAAAATAAATAAATAAATGAAATGCTCCTACCAAGATCTCCAGGGGCTTCTCTATGACTAAACTCAGCTGTCAGTTCTCAGTCTTTCTGCCACTTGCCCCTGACCCCATGGCATTTGGCAGCGTAGCCCTCCCTCTTCCCTGAAACACTCTTTCCACTGGGCTCCTAGGTCACCTGCTGTACTCACTTGGTTTTTTGTTACTTCTCTCACCTTTCCCTCTCCGTCTCCTTTGCTGCTTTTTTCTCTTCTTCCAGACAGCCCAACATGGGGTGCCTCAAGCCCAGACTTTGGTTCTGATCTCATTCCTCATTCCTCTGGTGAGCTCACCCAGTCTCATGGCAACAGCATGTATACACCAATGACTTTCACATCCATACCTCTAGCCTGGACCTCAAATGTTCCACTGTCCACTCAGCGTCCCCTCCCTGCACTAGATAGCTCAGGTCCAACGTGTGCCAAGCTGAGCACCTGTTCTCTGTTACACAACTTGCTCCCACACATGCCTTCTTCACAGGGATGTCACCTTCCCCAGTGGGCAAAAATTGGTTCTTGAGGGGACAGAAAAATATTGATATTACAATGGTTTGTAATTTTCCAAAGGGCCAAAGTACATGAACATGTATACATCATAGCTGTGGTGTTAAAATTCCATTGTGGGCAGGGCGCAGTGGCTCACGCCTGTAATCCCAGCACTTTGGGAGGCTGAGGTGGGTGGATCACCTGAAGTCAGGAGTTCAAAACCAGCCTGGGCAACATAATGAAACCCCGTCTCTACTAAAAATACAAAAATTAGCCAGGCGTGGTGGTGCGCACCTGTAATCCCAGCTACTCAGGAGGCCAAGGCAGGAGAATCACTTGAAATCAGGAGGCGGAGATTGCAGTGAGCCCATAGCCCATATCACGCCACTGTACTCTAGCCTCGGCTACAGAACAAGACTCCATCAGAAAAAAAAAAAAAAAAATCCGTTGTGCGGGGAAGTGATTAGAGAAAAATGTCTTCAAAGGCTCCTGAGAGTGGGTGATAGAAAAACTGATTGAGAAAAGGCGCTGCTCCAACACAAACCCCATTTCAGCCAATGGCAATGCAAGCCTTCCATGGCTCAGGCCAAAGCCTTGGAGGCGATGATCTCGGCTCCTCCCTTTTTGAAACAACCCACGTCCAATCCATGAAGAAATCCAGTTGGTTCTGCCTTCAAAATAGATCCAGAATCCAAGCCCTCCCAACCACCCCCACAGCACCCACCCTGATTCGAACCACCATCATGTCTTGCCTGGATTAGTGCAGCAGTCCCCTGACTGGTCTCCCTGCAGCTGCCCCCGCTCCCTACACACACACCCAGAGTGATCTTTTTACAATATACGCCAGCTCATGTCCTTCCTCTTACAAAAGACACTCCAGTTGCTTCCCATCTCCCTAAGTTCTCATAGTGACCTGTCCTCCCCTCTCCCCCCACACTCTCCTGACTACTTCCTTCCTCCCTCCGCCCCAGCCCCACAAGCCCCCTTGTTTTCCTCCAACAAACCAGGTATTATCCCACCCTACAGCCTTTGCACTGGCTGGTCCCTCTCCCTGGTACACTGTTACCCAGATAACTGCAGGGCTAAATCCCTCTCCTCCCTCAAGTCTTTGCTCAGATGCCACCTTCTCAATGAAGCTTGCCCTCATCACCCTGTCTCAACATTGCAATCCACCCCCAGATAACCCTCGCTTCTCTCCACCTTTTCTTCTCCCAAACACTCACCACCTTCTAACACACTATAACATTTCCTTCTTTTGCTCATTGCTGATTGCTACCTCCGTCTGCTAAATGCCAGCTCCTGAGGGCAGGGATCTTTGTTTTGGTCACTGCTGCATCTTCAGCATGAGGACAGAGCCTGGCACACACTAGGTGTGCCTGATACACCCTGGACACTCACTGCAGCCTCCTGCCATATCTGCTTTCTGATTTTCCCCACCCCAGATTCCATCATATCTCCCCACCTTTGAAACCACATTTCCCTGTCCCTGAAATGCCCCCCAAGCCCCCATTCCTTAGTGAGCTCTTTCTCAGCCTCAGAACTCTCTCAAAGATGACTTTGCCTCTCTGGTTAGGTCAGGAAGGGCCCTGCTTGCCAGACAGGGAATCTGAGCTTTTTCCTAAGAGCAATTCAGAATCCATGGAATGGCTTTGAGCTGAAGAGCAACCTGGTCACACTTGCACTTTGCTGCCCTTAGGATAGTGGACAGGAAGGGAGCCAGGCTGGAGGCAAAGGAGGAGACCTAGGGAGGAAGTCGATACAAGATGGGAGGACCGGGGCTAGGGCCATGAATGAGGGGCAGGGGAGGCTGGGAAGGACTGGAGCCGGGAAGGAAAAAGACCAGGACTCACCACCAACAAAATGTGCCAGGTAAGGAAAAGAGGGAAAGTAGGGACATGGCCAAGGTCTCTGCTTTGTAGGGTCAGGGTTGTGGTGGTGCCTTAGCTAAGGACAGGTCATGGGGGAGCATGCATGAGAGATCTGTGCAAAAAGCTTCTCTTCTCTCTCACTACAGCTTCCCTCCCCTTTCACTGAAGCATCTTGCACCCCAACACGAGAGGTCAATGGGGATTTGGAGAAGGATGGGCCTTCCCCAGGGAACACAGACCTCGGACCTGGAGTGGAGGGAAGGGGCTCACACAGAGGTCTTTTTCGGAAAACAGGCCTTAAGGCTGTTCCCCAGAAATTAGAGAGGAACTTCCAGCTGAGAAGCCCACACTTGCCTCATGTTCTGCATAGCCTTGTTTGACCAGAAAGACAAACAGGACAGGGAGTGGCCTTTGTGACATTTTGTGAGGACTCCCCAACTCAGCCCAGGGTGTGGCAGTCAAGAGAAGACAAAAGGCATCCCCTAGTCAGACATAGCTGTCCCTGGAGCATCTCCCTGGAGGATTCAGAGACCCTCAGAATCATCTCATGGTATATCCTCATGTTGCAGATGGGGAAACTGAGGCTCAGAGAGAGAGAGAAGCAAATTGCCACAGGGCACAGCTGATATTACCAGGAGGGAACCGAGGCCACAAGGAGAGGACTTATCTGGTCTGATAGGGATAGACTAATAATAGCCCCGATATTTGTATAGTTATTTTCTTCCCAGGCGTTCAGAGCACTGCACGTCCATGATCTCATTTGTCCACAAGACATCCCTCTGGGATGGGTGACAAGGCGACTTCATGCAGATGTGAAAATGCTCTGTCATCCCCTGCCGCCTGCCCCCAATAACCTTAATTTTCTTTTTCAGTCTCTATTATGTCCCCTTTCTTCCCATAACCAATTTAATTCAACAAAGATTTACGAGGCTACTGCTTGGTGCAAGGTGCTGGGCATTTGGGAAGCTTCAGGATTTCCCCAGGGCCAAGGTCATTGCTCTGCTTTCTGTGGTCCCAAAGCACTGTGTTCAGACCTGCATTTGTACACATCCTATTGTCTCCATACAGCTACCATCTTGGAGGGCAGGGCTTGGTCTTGTTCAAGCTTGCACACCCCCATAGTGCTCAGGCCAGGGCCTGGCATTCGGGAGCCTAGAGAAATCCTTGCCCAGGGCCATGTTTCCCTGAATCCACCTGTTAATGCACTTGTCGCACCGTATGACAATTACTCAGAGAAGGAGCAGGATTCTGTATATGCAGTGCCTAGCACATAGCAGTTATGTCATTAATGTTTGCTGAATGGATCAATAAAAAATGTGAAAGAAGGAAGATGAGGGTGGATAGTAATGGGCGATCTTGCCCTGAAAGAGCTCCCCGTCTGTTGCAGGGGTGGAGCAGGTGGGCAGAAACCAGGATTGAAGAGCTGTATAAATGCTATCAACTTGGACAATTCCATCACCGAAATGCTGAGAAGTGCCATGGGGCTACAGAAGAGGAGAATTCAGACTCACCTGGGAGAATCAGGGATGGCTCCCTGGACAAAGTGACAGTGAAGACGGGCTTTGAAAGGTGGAAACCCATAGGGAGGAACTCAGTTTTTAGCTGAAGGCAGGGCACTGGGCAAGACGAGGAGGTCAAAAGTCATACTGGGGCAGACTCTGTCTCAGGCTGAGCTGCTCCTTTCCACAGGCGTCGGGAGCCATCGAAGGCCCAGGGGCTGAGAAGACAGTAGCGCAATTGGATCTTGTGTCTCAGAAAACCACAGAGAGGCCGGGCGCGGTGGTTTATGCCTGTAATCCCAACACTTTGGGAGGCGGGCGAATCATTTGAGGCCAGGAGTTCAACACCAGCCTGACCAAGATGGCGAAATGCTGTCTCTACTAAAAACACAAAAATCAGCCAGGCATGATTGCAGGTGCCTGTAATCCCAGCTACTCAGGAGGCTGAGGCATGAGAATGTCTTGAGCCTGGAAGGC
>NC_045446.1:12170938-12196255 GCF_002776525.5 Piliocolobus tephrosceles
CGGTGCAGCCCGCGCGGCCCCCGCCCTCGGACCCGCCCCCGGGGGTCGCCCGGCCCCATGCCCAGCGGCGGCGGCGGAGCAGCGCGAGGCCGCGGGCGGCTCTGAGGAGCCCGGAGGGAACCGGCGACGAGGGGACCATGTACCGGGACCTGGAGGCGGCCAGCCCAGGTAAGCGCGGCCCCGGCGGGCTGGGGCGCCCCGCACCGGCGGGCAGGACGGCGGCAGCGCCGGACACCGTCTCGGAGCCCCAGCCTGGGGCTGCTGTCCGCTTGGAGCCGCACGGGTTCCCCCAGGGGTCATCCCAGCCCCGGGGGCGCGGGCTTGAGCGGCAGCGGCTTGGACCCTGGTCCCCCGCAGTCCAGACACTGCCAGGCTGGATGTCCGGGACCGGCTTCGCAGTGTCCCCACAAGGACCTACCCCCCACCCCCCAGCAGCCCAAGGACAACGTGTGTGGCGGAGCAAGGAGCCGCTGCCCCTGTGGGAGCCGGGCAGTGCCCTCAGAGACACCCATGGCTCCCCAGCACCGGTGCCCCGGGGGTGCCGGCGCTGGCGGACCCCAGGGCGAGGATCCCGGCAGGTCTTGGCCAAGGTTGTGGGCACAGGGGAGCGGAGTGGCATCACAGTGCCAACTGTGAATTGAGAGGGTGCCAGGGGGCAAGTGGGAATCTGGTGCGGCAGCCGGGCAGGGAGGCTCTGGGGGGTGGGGAACCGCAGGGGCGTTGATGGGGGAGACGGGGTGCCTGAAGGGAAAGAGAGCAGGGGCTCTTGAGAATGGGGCTGCCAAGAGAATGTTCTCCTAGGCTTGGGGAGGGGGAAGCAAACAACCCCAAACTCTCTCACATCCTGGGGGAGAGGGCCGAACTCCTTTGCCTTCTGCTTCGCCCGCCAGGGGAGTGGCCTGGGAGCCCACTGTCTGCTTGGTATCCTCTAAGCCAAAGCCAAAGAATCTTCCCGTCTTCCTCGGAAATTGCTCTGCCATTTCCTCCTTGGCTCCCGATGCCTCCTCACCCAGTGCCCACCTGTAGGAAGGTCCCCTGCAGCTCCTGCCCAGGCTCCATCCCCGCTCCCACCTGGGGTGCTCCACCCAGTCCCAGCACCCCCAGTCTGCCAGTTCTGGCATCAGGGTCTGTTTCTGGGCTTCTCTCTGATGCTAAAAGCATAACTCCCCAGCCCAGGACGTGCTCCCAAATGCAGAGCCTCCAGGCTCCCTGCTGCCAGCCTCCTGGGGGTGGCGGTGCTGTGGGGAAGGAACAGCTCCAAGACCCTGCACAGAAGGAGCCTGCAGCCCTGAGGCTCCTGAAGGCAGTCCAGTGGGTGCTGGCTTTGCCCACTCTTGCCCCAGCCCCACATTTGCTCTTTCCCCTCTAGGGGCAGCCTCAGCCTGTCTCTGCCTCCTGAGGAATCTGCTCCCACCCCCCCTCAAGTCTTTTCAGCCTAGTCGATATTGAGGACGACCCACTGGGCGCCAGACTTGCCCTCGCTCAGCACTTGGATATGAGGGTGATTCAGTCTCCTCTGGAACCTTGCGCCCTTCTGTGAATGTCCTCTAGGTGAGGGCTGAAGGGGCATTGCCTGTGGAGAGCCCTCCCCTCATCTGTCTGGACCCAGGTCACCTACCCTGGCATCTTCCTCCAAGATGCCACCAGCTTCCAGCACATGGCCCATGGCAGGAACGTTCTCTTGCTCAGCTCACCTTCTCAGAAGCCAGTAGCTTAGTTCAGAAGCCAGCTCTGGGGTATGAGGATAGAAGATAGGGAAACAGTAAGGACACTCTCTGTCCCCTCGCCCACCAGGCTGGCAGCCTCCCCTCTGTCCTGTTAGGGCGCTAGCCTGGGGCCATGCCCTCATCCCCTCTCCCTCCTCTTCCCTCCCATGCCTGGGCACCGTGACATCACCACTCCTTCAAGCACCTCTGCCCTCGCCACGGAGGCCAGCTTGACGTGCTTGGCATCTTCTAGGCAAAGGGTCTGGAGTCCAGTGCCATCCCTGGTGTGCTGGCAGCCCCCAACTCTTCCCTCACCCCCTTCTTGAATGCGCCTCTCTGGCTGCAGTTGGGACCTGTCTTGCCCACCCTAGTTGCAGCTGCAGGACCCACCAGTGCCTGTGGTGGGGCAGCTGTGACCGGGAAAGGGATTGGCCTGAGGCTGACTGCTCTCTGGTGTGGGCATTAGGCTGGGTGGGGTCAGACATAGGCTGGAGAGGGCAGAGTCTGCCTTTGAGCCTAGTCGTCTGGGGTCCTTGAGGAGTCAGAGAGATCTCATTCTGGCCTCTGCTCTCTGGCATCCCTGCCCACCTTCGTAGGCCCTATAGTTCCAAGTCAGATTCCCCTTCTCCCCAGTTCCCCCAAGGTTCCCCAGACTCAGCTCCCCAAGCCAGGGCTCTGTGTCCCCCATTTCTGCCCCCCCCAATCTTCCCTTGGCTGGTACTGGTTGGGACTGAGATATGCAAATTGATTTCTGTGTAACTCAGGCCACCCCTCCCCTCCCCTCTGGTCCCCCAGGGGCCAGTGCCCTTATATCCTCTCATCCCACTCTCAGGAACACCTGCGGCCCAATCCTTTAAAAAAAAAAAAAATCTGTCCTCTCCTGCTCCCCTTTGCCTCACGCTGGTTCCGGAGGATCCCTGTGGTACTCCCTCCCTCATTCCGCTTACTGTGCAGGTCCCCGCAGGGCTCAGCTACTGCTAGGACCTTACCTGACAGGTGCGGTTCTCTCCCTACTTGGGCCCCAGGCCCCCAGGCCCTTGGCTCCCTGATCTATTGTGAATGAAGAAAAGGGACTGTGGGCAATAATCAGAGTCCAGTGAAGAACCCAGACCAACCCCCTCCCATGCACACCCAAGCTCCAGCTCCACACTCTGCCCAGCTTCCCTAGGCCATACCTGCAGCCTCCCTTCTGCCCCCTCCTAGACTTCAGGGCCTCTCTCTGCCCTCAGCCTTCGCCCTCTGGTTCAACCTGAAGTCCCTGTGTCTCTCGGACTGCTTGTCCCCAGACCAGGCGGGCCCCAGCAGGCCTGCAGGGGTCAGCGTTGCAGTGGGCAGGCAGGACAGCAGCAGGAAAAGAGAGAGGGAGGGAGAGGTGACCTTGCAGTGAGCTGGTGAGCAAGGCCAGAGAGGGAACCACTAGGACAGAGGTTAGGTCCTGAAGGCTGCCTGCCTTGCCCCCAGCCCTCTGTGAGCTTGTCCCTGGGGGCAGTAATGCTTGAAGCCTTCTTTTGTCCCACCTGTTAGTGGGCTCTGTTCCCTGCAGGGCAGGGGGCCTTGGCACAGCAGGCCGCCTCTCTCAAGGCGAAGGATCCACGAGATTGTCCAGGCCAACCCTCCACTCACTGGGCACAAGTTAGGGGAAGAGGCTGATGGCGGGTGAAGGAGGTACAGAAGTTAGGGGTGTGGCTGAAAGGGCAGATCAAGGGTGTGTCCTGAGGACCACCTGGGTTAGAGGCCAGGGCTGGAGCGTGGGAAGGTCAAAGGAAGCCTGACTGTGTCCACCTATTTCACCAACAGCCTCTCTCCTCCCACCTACCTCCCCAAAGCCCGCCCCAGCGGCACACGCCCGGGCCTCCTAGCCTGCATCCTCGGCTTGGGTCAGAGTCCAGACTGGAGATCAAATGCCCTCCCCACAGGCCAGGACACAGTGGAGGACCTGAGGCTGGGCAAGTCTAAAACTCAGAGGTGACGAGGATGGTTTCAATGGGGCATGGGCCAGGGCAGCCAGTGCCCCCAAGCTGTTGTGTTATCGTGGAGACAGGCCCCCTCCTTGGCCCTGGTTCACACTGTTCTGTGGCCTTGCAGGGAAGCTTGATCAACAAGCTGCCCACTTGAGGGCTGGGGGATAGTGGGCAGGGAGACAGCCCCAGAGCCCCTCCTCACACTGGGGAGGGCGTTAGAGCAGGCTGGATTGAGGTGGGAACATACAGGCCAGTAGGTGACAGGTAAGGGGACAGCTGGAAGGTAGGGCAATAGGTGGGTGCTGGGTGAGCAAAGACAGGTCCTGGGCAGCTGGGTTCTGCTCCTGGCTGACCTCAAGCTCAGGCTTAAGGGGCATTGAGGGCAACATGGAGTGCCCGTGGGGTCTGTCCCCTTGTTATACCCTCTAGCCCGGCCATTGCAGGATGTTGTGTGGGACAGGCAGAGGAGCCGTATATGGTTCCCTCCCCCCCCCGAGTCCCCCCCCCCCGCCCCCCCCCCCCCCCCCCCATTCTCTCAGGGACTTTGAATCCTTATTGAATCTGATCGACCATTTTTGTTTTCAATAACTGGTTCCCCCAGGGCAGTGAGGCCAAGAACAGCAGGGAGAGGAGCTGGGAGGGGTCACATGGGGGCGGGAGGCCCAGTCCTGAGCTGACCCCCAGCTGGAGAATGAATTGGCTTGATGGCTCCTCAGAGCACTGTGGCATCCCAGGTAGGCATGGGCAGCCCTGCATAGAGCTAGTCCTATAGTGCTCCACGGACAGTGCCCGGCAGGTGGCATATGTGGCCGAGAGGTCAACTTTCTCTTGTCAGGGCAGTGACTGGTCTGGCCAGGTGCCGGCATCAGCCGGTGCCAGGCCCAGCCCCGGTGCCTGCCTGCCTTGCCAGGGAACCCCAGCTGGTGATGCCAGGCGAATTCTGTTAGTTCCATGGGCATGGAGGTCCCTGACCTTCCAGGCAGCAGGGGCAGCGCTGCTGGGCCCTATCCAACTAGTGTCTAGAGGGCAGAGCTTTGGTCTCACCCAGCAGAATTCCCCAAGGGCTGGAACAGAGTTGGCAGACAGCATGGGACCTGTGGAAGGGGCTGGACTGTGCCCAGAGCTTGCGCCTGGAATTCCAGGTCCAGTTGGTTGGAAGGTGGGCGGGTGCATCCGACCTGCTCTGGGCGGTCTCTGCAGCCTCCACCTGGAAGGCCCCCTTGGGATAGAATGGACCAGGAGCTGAGGTATTGTGAGCTGGAACCCCTGCAAAGCTGCATGTTTGGGGAATTGGTATCTTCATGTGATTGAGCCCACGCGTGGAAGGGGAGGGCGGAGCCGGGGGGAGAGGCGCTGTCTGTGTGTGTACCTAGTGCGTGTGCCGGTAGCAGCTGGATGGCCATAATATCTGCATTCATCTGAGTGCCAGGACCGCTGTAAACAGCAGCTAATGAGTGTATTTGTAGCAAGGTGCGTTGAGGTGCGTGGGGAGCTATGACGGAAAGCTTTACAGGAGGGCCCCTCCCCAGGCCCTGTACCTGGCCAGGCAGGGCCTGTGTGCCAGGGACCCTGCCTACCCCCTGCCACACCCTCCCACCTGCTGGTGTGGCCACGAAGTCCTGGTCTGCAGGGAGCAGGGCCTTACCTGGCTGTATGGCATACATGGGTGTGGACAGGAGTGATCATGGGAGCTTTCATGTGTACAGATACAAGCGTTTCCATGACGGTGTGGGGCTGTTAGCATGTGTGTATGTGTCTGGGTCAAACGGAGATCACCTGTGTGTTTGTGACTAGGTCTGTTTATGTGCATGTGTGTGTGCACTGCTTCCCCAGGCCCTAAGAGGAGGGCTGCCCATCGTCTCTGTAGTGACCCTGATAGTGACAAACCCTGATAGTGACAAAACAAAAGATGCTGGTAAAACAGGCATGTGCTGCTGGCTCTGCTCCTTCAGTGCCCTTCCTGGAGTACAGAAGGCTGGGGGCTTCCATGGCTGACCGAAGGAGAAAGGGGGGTGACTGTTCTGCCCATTAGAGGAGACAGGAGGGAGAGGTGTGAGCTCCAGCCCCAGTGGGCTCCCATAGTTGCTGCTTGCATCACAGACTGGGGAGAACCTGGGGGCTAGAGAGCCCTCTGGTTCTAGAACCCCCAGAAGCCCCAGGAATGAGAGAGGAACGGTGCCTACCTGTTAGTCCTAGCTGGTTGGTGGAGCATGCACCCTGCCACCAGCCAGGGTAGGCTGGCATGAGGGGTCGGAGGCAGAAGGGGTGCCTGCGTGAGGCTCTGCATGAGGGGAGTGGAGGAGAGAGCGTGCGGCTAATGTGTCCAATTAAATTACTTCAAACCCTGCCGCTGCAGCTGTTCCCGGCGGGGCCCTGGGTACAAATTGGATCCGTCTCATTACCATGGGGTGGTGTCAGCGGGGCCAGAGAGCGGCGGCCAGCATGGCCGGCACATAGCAGGCCCTGTCCCGCTCTGCCGGGCCTGGGCCCAGGTCGGCCCCCTCAAGCATTTGCTTGCTCCAGCACCCCTCAGAGGAAGTGCCCCGGGTCCAGATACTGGGGCTCCCCGCACACTATCCAAGGATGAGGGTCAGGGATGGCAGCCAAGGGACCCTTGGAAACACTTTCTCCAGGAATGGGGGTTTTGTGCTTTGCAGAGGGACCAGCTTAAGGAATTCCCCCTCTCAGGTCACCAAACACATCCTGTGTCCTCCCCTGATAATAACAATAGCATGATAATAGCAAGCCTTGTGGAGCGCTCAGTATGTGCTGAGCACTTTACATATGTGCCTCCAGGGACAGCTTGCTTGAGCTAGGGCTCTAGGGTCAAACAGCTATTGATTTTGAATCCTGGCAGAGACACTTGCTGCCGTGTCTCTGGAGCAGGTCAGTCCACCTCTCTGGGCTTGGGTTTCATCTTCTGTTAAATGGGTATGATGATGGTTCTTACCTCCCAGGTGGTTGGAGGATGAGGTGAGATAAGGCAGAAAAAGTATTTAGCAGTGAGCATAGTAAACACTCATCCAGAGGCAGCTGTTCTCAAAATTGTCCTGTACCAAGCAATTGATGTGTGGGATGAGGGTTCTGGATCCTCCAAGGAGGACATGCCTGCTACGTCCATGGTGGAGGAGTTGGGGAGGGCTTCATGGAGGCAGTGTCAAGAGACATGTGTGCTCACTATGTGCCAGGTGCTGTTCTAAGCACATAACATACGTTAGCCCCTCCGTCCTCAGAACCACCTTGGGAAGTGCGAACTTGCAGTTAGAAGTAGGTCTGGGATTCCAGCCACGAGCCAGACCTAAGGGTGTGAGCTTCAGATACAGGGCCTTGAGTCCTGAAGGAAGAATAAGAGCTTTGCCATGTGAGCGAGCAGAGGTGAGGCAGTCGGTGAGGTGGGGACAGCACATGCAATGGCTCAGAGGTTTGAGGGATGTTGGCCAGTTGAGGCAGCAGTGAGTGCTTGAGCATGGCCAGAAGGGAGACCTTTGGGGGCACAATAGCAGGAAGTGAGGCTTGGGAAGGTAGGTTGGTCCAGATTATGAAGGGGTTGGCATTTTGAAAGAGCAAAACTGAAATTCTTTTAAAAAGTAAGGCATTTGGAGAGCCATGGATGGCTTTTGAGCAGGTCTCTATAAAGAACTTTGACAGCACGGTAGTGTGGAGGGTGGGAAGTCGGGAGGCAGGCGGATAGATGGAGCCAGAGTCTCAGCAATTAACATATCTGCCCCTACCTCTGCCGGGAGATCTGCAGTGTCCAGCCAGCCTGGGCTCTGCCCTTGGAAAGCTTGCGGCAGATTATAGGCAGTCGGGGGGTAACCAGGTGCAGGTGGGCGTGAATGAACACCCTGAGAGGGCTTCCCAGGTGCTTGGGGTATCAGAGACAGCCTCCCAGCAGGGGATATAGAGCCAAAATGGGCAGGCCCAGGGCCCTGTGGACACAGTTAGTCCTCTTGAGGATTTGTTCTGTACCCACATAACCCTCCCAGGCATCAGGGCCAGGCCTGGGAGGGGCCACACATCTCCTGCTCCAGCTGCCAGGCCTGAGCTCCAGAGCCCCACCAAAGCCAACCTGTCTCCATGGCAACTAGACGGGCCACCCCCCCTCTCCATGCCCACGGCCCCTGGCACAGGGGCCCATCCACAGCAGGGCCTGAGTATGTCTTCCCACTTCCCTTAGGGGTCATCCCAAGGCAAACGCCCTCACACAGAGGTGCTGGCAGCACACATGCATGTTGGCATTTGGATACGTGTGCACACATGATGTGTGTGTGTGTATGTGTGTGTCCTGCAGCAGGAAGCAGGGAGGTGGGGACTGTCTGTGTTGACTACCCACCTTAGCGGGAGATTTGTTCCCCCTGAGTGGGGGGTCAGATAGGTGCCAAGGACCCTGATGCCAGGATGAACTGTGGGCTCCTGTCTTGGAGATTGGGATGAGAAAGGCAGCCCAGAGAAGGGGCAGCTAGGAGAAATGGAAGGTTAGGGAAAGCCACAAGGGAGAGGCTCCCTGTGGTGCCTGGTGGGTCCACAGACCACCTTGTTCTTTCCATTCATCATGTCATGTCATCTTCACAGCAGTCTTGCAAGGGAGATATCCAATTCACTGTGGTGCAGATGAGGAAACAGAGACTCAGAGAGGTTGAGTGTCTTGCCTGGGTCACTCAGTAGAGCGGGAATAAGATTGCAAGTTGGCCTCACTCCAAAGCCTGGGTCTTAACCACTGGGCTACGTTGCCTGGTGCCTCCTTATCCTACTAGGCTCTGAGCCAGCCCGTCTCTCAGCCTGTCTCTCAGAAGGGAGCACTACGAGTTGGTACTGGCTGCAGAGCTGGACTCAAAGGGTGTCCCAGTGCCTCTTCTAATGCTAGGGTATCCCCTAAAGCCTTTGTTCTTCCTGGAATGGCAGGGAGTCTCCTTCCCACCCTGTCTCCATTCTCTCTACTGGCAAGGTGGAGGGATCCTCTCACTCATGGGGGAGGCTCTCAGGAGAAGGGGAGGAACCCCTCTCTCCCTCCTTGGCACCTGCCAGCCCTGGAGGAGCCTGATGAATTGTCTGTGTGCCCCCCCCAACCTCATTCCTCCCTCTTCAGCCCCCGCCTGGTTGGGGAGGTGCGAAGGGAGTGATTTCACAGCCTGTCAGCTGAGGCCTAAAAATACCCAGAACTCTAAGATGCTTGGGCAGGGGGAGGAGAGAGCAGGGACCAGGGATAGGGTGGTGAAGGGTGCGATGGTAACTTGGCCAGAGGAGCCCAGGTGGCACCACAGTCCTGCTCAGGAGTGATGGGAGACCCTCTGTCCCCAGGGTCCCCATCTGACCCCATATCTGGCAATGACCGGGGGGGCCAGTGTCTCGAGAGTCTTGAGAGCTCAGCTCTGGCACTCAGACCTAAGGGAGGGCTTAGTCTCAGATAGGAGCCATTGTGGACCCGAGGCCCCCTGGAGCCTCCAGTTGATGCCTCTCTCTCCCTCTCCACCCCCAGGTTGGCTGGCATCTTTGGGCCGTGGGAGCCAGGCTGTGCCTGAGTCTGCTTCCTTCCTGGAGAAGGTGCCCGCTTCTGCTAGGGGAGAGGCGTGAGGAAGGCAGTGTGGATGGGGGTGCCGGCAGGTGCGGGATGTGACGTGCCAGCCACCCAGGCACTAGAAGGAAGCAGAGGAGAAGGGGTGTGGTGGCCCACGTCACTGCCACATGGCTGTGCGCTGCAGCATGGCACATGGCCCCACAAGTCAACCAGTGCTCAGAGACAGGAACACGTGTGTATGTGTGTGTGTGCATGGACCTGCTAGAGTCGGCTTGTTTTGGTGCTGGGATGCTTGTGGACATGTGTGACCCAGCCTGGCTACTTCAGGTAGAAATTAGGTGAAGGCACAGGAGTGGGTGTGGGAGCATGAGCTAACATACCTCACTTCATGCAGATGCATGACTGTCTGTGTGCTTCCCACGTGGAAACACGATGGTAGGTGTGTCTGTGCAGAGGCACACGGGCACACGTCTGTGGGGCGCCAAGCAGGGGCTGAGAGGGTCCTTAGGGAAAGAATGCAGAGTGGCGGCAGGGGTATAGGGACTCTGTTTCAAAAGTAATGAGGCTCAAATCCTAGACGTGCCATGTGCTGACTTGCTTTGTGGCCCTGGGCAACTGACTTAACCTTTCAGTGCTTCATTTCCCACCTGTAAAACGGAGGGACTAATAGCACCCTCATGGGGCTGTTGGGAAAATTCAGTGAGTTAGTATCTGTAAACCACCTAGAACTGTGCCTGTCACAGAGTTAGCACCATGTACTTAGTAGTTCTTCTTATTATCTTGTCCTACGCTTTGATGGTACAGGTGGGAATATGAAGGCCCACAGAGGGACAATGACCTGTCCAAAGTCACATAGTAAGTTAGTGGCAGAACTAAGACTAAAAACCAGACTCTAACGCCTTAAGACAGGGCTTGTTCAAGTCGTGGACCTCATGGATTGCAGTCCTACTGGATGGAGTGTGGGGCTTAGATTGTGCCAGGGCTGTTCTGGGACCTTGGGAACTCAGGGACCTGCACATCTTCAGATAATGTTGAGGGGTCTTCAGGGCAGTGGCCTCAAAATGACCAGCTGCATGAGTCAGAACCATGCTACTGGCTAGCTGTGTGGACTTGGCCGGGTCACCCAACCCTGCTGTGTCTCAGTTTTTTTCCCTATAATGGAATAGTAGTGATACATACTTTATAGCGTTGTTGGAATCAAATGAGATCCTGCATGTAATGTCTTAAGTGGCTGGCACACTGTACCTAGTAAGTGCTCAATAATGTTTGTTACAATTATAACCATCTCACCCTATGCTCCATAAATGTGATTTCCTTTGGTTCCCTTCCAGCCCCTGGCCACCCTCACTCCCTTCTGCCTGCCACCCCACACTCCAGAGAGCTTTGATCAGGACTGACTTGCTGGCAGCCATGACTTGTCTTTGTCTCCTGTTGTTGCCCTTTGCCCAGAAGGGAACAGGACCCACCAGTAGGACTTAGCCCCTGAGCCCTCTGCATCTGGCCTCATCACTCACTTGACCTTGGACAGGCACCGTTTCCTCTCCGTGCCTTGATCCTCCCTCTGAAAGTGGAGAGGCTGGACACAGCCCCAGAAGCTCCTGGTTGTGTTGCTGTGTGGCCCAGGAGGGCCCCTGGCTCGGCCTACTTGAGGGGGTGGCAGGTTGGCAGGGAGGGAGGTCAGCTGGCTGCCCCGGGTGAGTGGAGCATCTGGGGCCTGAGCCGGCTGGTGGCCTGCCATCATGCCCGCCCGCACCTGTGGCTGCGTAGGAGGGTGTGCAGGCCCGGCTGGCTGGGCACTGACATTGGGGGAAGCTCAAGGACAATGACGTAGAGAAAGCCCTTCTTGGGGCTCTGGGAGCTGCCACTCCAAGCTGTCCTCCCCTGCTCTCCTCCCCCTTCTCCCTGGGGTTTTCCTTCAGCAATTCCTCCTTCCTCCCTGTCCTTCCTCTCCCCTTCCCCTTCCTGGAGGCTTCCAGTATCTCTCCCTCTGCCTCTGCGCCTTCTGTAATCTTGACCATTTTCTGGTGCACCTTCTCACTTCCTCTCCCTCCATAGAGGGGAGATTGCTACCCCTTCCTGTCTCTCTGGTTCCTGAGATTCCTCCTTTCTTCCTTTGATGTGTCCCCATTTTTCTGGCTCCTCCTGGCTCCCTCTGCTGCCCCAGAGCCCAGGTCTCTCTCACTTACTCTGCATGGGCATGTCCAGGCTCCTTCCAGCTTTTTGTTCCCTTGCTCTCTCCCACTTCAGAGTCCCTCCCTCCCCAGAATCCCTGCCTCCCTTCTTCCAGTTCTGTGGCGCTCTTTGCTCCTCCACCAGCATCCCCTGCCCTGACAGGACCCTGACCCAGGCAGTTTCTGTGGCTGGAGCTGCTACCCAGTACCTCCACAACCCCCCTGCCCTCTGTGAGTTGAGAAAAGGGTCAGTCCAGGGCCCAGGGACTGGCAGCCCTGCCTCCTAATTAGCAGGAGGTAATTGCCTGGAAAAAAAAAAATTCATTTAGAATGAGACTCCGAGACTCCAAGTTAAAGCTGAGCCAACCAATGGACCCCACGGAGGAGGAGAGGGGAAGCAGCCCAGGTCCTGGCCTCAGGAAGCCCCTCAGGAGATGAAAGCCCCTATGACTCCCTGCCTGGCTTGTCCCCAGCACCCCAGCCTTAGGGAAGTGGGAAGAGTGCACTGGACTGAGTGTCCCATCGTCTTTGCCTGAGTTCTGGTTCCACTGCTCACTGTGTGACTTGGGGCAAGCCATTTATTCCTTTGAGCCATACTTTTCTCTCCTATAAAATCAGAGCAGGGCTATCCTTGCCCACTTCACCCCTCAGGATCATGAGGGTCAATTCAGACAGTGGCTCTGAAAGCACTTGGCAGGCTGTAAAGTGCTACAGAGTGCAAGGTGTTACTCTCTTCCTCCACGTGGCTCTCAGCCAAGAGGTGAGGATGGTGGGGGGCTGCAGTGGTCTTGGAAAAGCCTGAGGGATAGTTTGGCCTCTAGGACATGGAAGGATGGTGTGGTAGATCCAGCTGAATGGCAAGAGTAAGGGCAGACGGATGCACTCTCCCATGCCCGTCTCAGCAACTCGCTGGCTGCGGCAGCCTGAGTGGTCACCTCCCTTTCTGATCCTTACTTTCCTGCTCTGTAGGAGGCTGAGCATGATGCTCCCTCCTGGGGAGGCAGGGTGGCTGGAAGGCTAAATGAGATCATGTTTGCAGAGCTCTTAGCACAGTGCTTGGCATACAGTAAGTGCTCAATAAATGATACATATGTCTCATTTAGCTATGTCTACTGTAATTAAGGGCTATTATTTTGACTCCAGAGAAGCTGTGGTTTTGGGTGCTATCTTCAGGTGGTATTATTTGTTTTGCTTTTTGTTTTTGGAAGGGGGAGAATCTCTACAACCCAGTAAGGTTCATATCAAGCAGTCCCTAGAAACACCAAGCAGATCTGCCTCTCAAAGAGCCCCCACCTGTAGGGTGGGGGAACAGGAGTGGACTGCAGTTACGGCATTCTCCTGCAACCTCACTTTTTCCTGGGGTGGGGGGGTGTGGGCAAAGTTCTTGTTTGGATGGGGGAGAGGTGTGGAGCCTCTGCTGGGGAAGGCCTTTGTGTTCATCTTGGCGGAACTGGCCCTGCCACAGAGGAAAGGTTGGTGTTTGTTTAAACAAGCCTTCCCCACCCACCTTGGAGGAGGGAGCAGGAAGTTTTGCCTACCCCAGGTCTGCCCACCTGGGTTGAGCCTGCACTGTGACCCGGGCAGCCCCAAGGCGGCCAGGACGCAGACAGACTGGAGTGTGCGGGTGTCGGGCAACGCTGCAAGCTCTGAGCGCCAGATTGCCCCGGGAGTGGTGAGGGGGCGGCGGGGGCCGGAGAACCGTCTGCCGCTGCTTCCCCGCCGGCCCAGGCCGCCGCTGGGGACCGTCTGTGCGCCCGCCGGGGTGCAGTGCCCGCGTCAGCCACCAGGAGGCAGTGCGGCGGGCCCCGGGAGGGAATGGGGCGTGGTATTTACCACGTTCGTGGGGCGGCCCTTTTTGTCCTGAGTCAGGACTGGGGTCTTCAGCATCCGAGGACTTAACTCGAGGAAAGGGGGCTCTTGTCGCTGGTTGCTGCCATAGCTTCAGCTGAGGGTTGATCAGGGAGGCACTGGCAGAGGAAGGCGGAATCACTATGCACAGTCTCTCGGATCCTGCTCGCTGGGAGCTGCGCAAAGGGCGACCTGGAAGAGGGCGCAGCCCCAGGACTGAGTTCTGTTTCAGCACCAAGGACAAGGAGCCGCGTGGCCGACAGCTGTTTCAGCACAGGGGACAGCTCTCGGGGGGCGGGACGCCCTATGGCTCCATCCTAATATTTGCCGTGTAAATGATACCCCTGAATATGATAGAACGGCATCTCGTAGAGGGACTCTCAGACCCTGCATTCCAGCCAGGAGGCTTAGGACGAGAGAGTTGAGTGAGTAGCCTAAGGTCACACAACTGGCAAGTGACAGAACGGGATTCAGATCTCCAGTGGTCTCTCTCTGTCCGTCTCTCCCGCCCCTGGATTCCCACTAGTTATCTCTGTCCTGAAACCTCTCTGGAAGCTTCACATTATGTTGCATCCCCCAAGAGCCCTCGAGCTGGCAAAGATTAAGTGTACTTCCCTTCCCAACCATAAGCCCTGGCCATGGATTTGAATCCCAGGATGGAAGATTTCTAGCCCCGGTGGCCTTCACAGCTCCAAGCCTCAGGTGGGAGGGCATTCGGGCAGGTGGCCCGTGAGGAAGCCTATGACTTGGGGAGATAAAGTTGAGTCATCAGCCTGAGGAGCTTTTAAGTGCTCTGAGATTCTCAAATGAAACATAGCATACAGTTCCAACCCCAGCTTCTCTGCAGCGTGTATTATTAATAACAATAAGATGCTGATTTAGGCCAAGGCACAACAATGCATTATTCATAGGAGTAACTAGTGGTCAAGGCCCACACTTAATCATCACACGTCCCTGGTCCTGCCTCTGCTCCACATTCCCGGCGAAGAGGCCCCCCCGCCTCCAGTCTGAACCCCACCTTTCTTGGACTCCGGATGCTCTGACGGACGTGATCATTTTCACAGCTGCTCAGGTGGCTCATCAGCTTTGGGATCAAGGTGGGTGGGGAGGGTGTCAGGTTCCGAGCTAACTCCTGGCTAGCCACTCTTCAGCCTGGGCTCCCAGTTCAGAGCTGGCACCTGGCCCTTTCCATCCTGAATGGCTTTGGCCCTGATGATTTCTGGGCTTAGCAGCTCTCTGGGGTCTACAGATGGCCAGTCTCCCCTTCCCCCTCTTTTGAGGCTGAATACTGAAGCCAGATGCACCAGGCCTCCCTAGGCCAGGAATTGTGGGAGGTAGGAGTGGCTGTGGTGAGGTGAAGTGAGGGGGTCACTGAGCAGAAGATACCATCACCTCCATTAAATTCAATAATGCATGTGAAACCCTCGGTAAACTGTGGAACACTTTATAAACTGCTCTGCACTGTACAGATATGAGCCATTATTACCAAGGCCATGTGTCGACTGGAAGAGAGAGAAGAGGTAGGGAAGGTGTGCACAAGGTCCTCATAGCTTACCAGGCCTCGCTCTCTGATGAGGAGTAGGTGTGCTTGTGGATCCCGACATGTCCTCGTCCAATTTCTTGCTGGAACGGCTGCTGGCCCATCCAGATAATCCTTCATTTGCTGTTTACTCACTTGGCACCTCCTCTGCATTCTAAACCGTCTGCATCCAGCCGGCCTCTGCGGCCCCTGCCAGCGCACTCTCCCTAGCTCACTCACACATTATCTGTTTTTATTACAGTCAAGGTTGAGGGAGCTTGCTCGTGCTGAGCCCCTATTTTCAGCTACTTGTAACTTTCCAAAACAATTCCCCTTGGGCTTCCTCTTTTGCTAGCCTAGTTCCCACCCTGGGTGAAGCCCGCGGGGTTGTGGGCACCTCCACAACTTTCCAAAGGACACTCAGAGAATGTCCAGAGGGCATGGGGTGGGGGTAGGTCCAAGGCCCAGCTTTCCTGGGAAATAAGTGCTGGTCGTTCTCCCCTCCTTCTTCTTTTTTCCTTCTCGCCTATCTCAATTTCTTTGTCCTCTTGCAAGAGAAGAGCTGGCGCTGTTCCCAAGGTGGGTGGCCTGGAAGGGGGAGTCTTACAGTGGAAAGAGGTCAGGAAATTCTGCAAGATGGCAAGACCTGGAGTTTTGCCTGATTGTCTGGGGTGCAGGGTTTAGCTCACTGGCTTTCTGTTCCTTTCTCCCCAACTCTGCCTCTTTCTGGCTTTCTTGTGTGTGTTGGGTTGAGAGGAGGGAGGGAAGCAGGATAGGCACCAAAAATGTCCCCCTTCCCATGCCCGGATCACCCTGGAGCTGGTAAGCTCTGCCCACTTGTAAATGCCTGCCATCTTCCCCCATTTCCATCTGCTCAGCATGCGCATGGAGGGTGCTTCCTATGGAAACCTATGACTCCAGCTTTCACTGTTTCCCACCTTGAACGTCATCGGGAGCCACCAAAAGATGGGGGTGGGGAAGTGCTGGGCCTTGACGTGTATTGCAGAATCAGGTGGGAGGAGGCAGGCTCAGGATGGGGACAGGCTGGCAGATGTAGCCCCAACCACCCCCAGCAGCATTTCTGCTTTATCTCCAGAGTAGTGGTTGCACCCTGATGAGTACCAGAGACAGAGCCCTGGGCAAGTCCTCGGGACACCCCATTTTCCTCCTCTTCCCGCTCCTAGACCGTCCAGTGCCAGACACCCAACCCCCAACCTGTCCTGGGACCCTGAGGCCAGCTGAGCCTTTATCTATTGAGGGTGCTTCTCTGAGGCCAATGCCTGGGCCAGTGGAGGAGGGGAAGGAGCCCCAGGACATGTGTGTGTGTCAGAGGAGTCTCTGAAGTACCTGGGGTAATTTGGGCATGGCTCTAACTGGTAACATTCTTGGGAGAGTAGGAGCCCTTTCCCTGACTGCTGTTTGTGTCCGCTCAGGTTCTTTCTTCTTTTCTGTCTATTCTCAGAGTGTCTTATTTCAAGGCATGGCTCCCCTAGAGTGGAACAAGAGTAAGAGCCACAGGGTTTGAGGTCTTAGAGACCTCCAATCTAATCCTGGCTTTACCTCTCTTCTGCTGTGTGTTACTGGGCAAGCACTTAACCCTCCTGAACCTCAGTTTCCTTCTTTGTAAAATGGGCGTAAGAGTATTTACCCTCAGAGGGGTGCTGAGGTCTACGGACATGATTCAATGCCAAGCATACGTTAGTTACTTTGATGAAAGACACTTGGGAAGGAGAGCAGTGGCCTGGGACCTGTGAATGCCTGTAAGAGCCTCCAGGAGCAGAAGCAGTCTAGGTCAGGAGGGCTTGTGGGTGATGGAGCAACCCTGGAAGGGCTGGGTGTGGGGAGTGTGCATGTCACCATCTGAGAGTGTGAGCACACATGAATTCTCGGGGAAAGAGCCTATAGGCACAGATTCCCAGTAGGTCCAGCAGCCTCTCTGCACCTTGACCTAGGCTACATGCTGTGGGAGACCCTGAGCAATTGGGAGACAGGATATTATCCTGTTGCCCCTGCTTGTGGGGGTCACGTCTATCCCCAAGAAAAGGAGGTTGACAAATGGATCCATTAATTCAAGTTTGGAGAAGGAAGAGACTGCTAGGAATGCCTGTCATTGGGGAGGGCTTCTTGGAGGAGGTGGGCTTGTGTGAGACCTTGAATGATTTCATGAATTTGTTTAGCAATTACTTATCCAACTTCTCCTGTGTACCAGACTTTGGTCTTCAAAGATGCGTGAGCTGGGGGTCTCAATCCTCTAAGTGTGCCCAGTTGGGGAAGGACATAGAAAGAGCTAATTATTAACCCAAAATAGTTCATTGTCATAGTTACCAGGGAGGCAGAAAGAACTGTAGGAGGGGAGACCATCTTTGTCGAGTCGCTTTGAAGATAGAGAAGGAAAGGCATTCCAGGAAGAAGGAACAGCCTAGGCAAAGCGTCATAAGTGTGACAAGGGTTGGCCTGCTTGTGGGAAAGAGGAAAGTGTGGCTAGGTTGTACAGTCTAGCACATTACAGAATGCCATCACATTCGTCAGCTCAAAGGGAGGTCACTGTGGCTGGGTAGGAAAGGATGGGCTCAAGCACCTATTATTCCCCATGCCTTAGTTTCTTCCCCTGTGAAATGGAGATAATAATGGTCCGAGGTTGTGGAGATGGTTCATGTAAACTTCATGGCGCAGTATCTGCCACACTGTGTGCACTCAACTAATGTTAGCTATTATTTGATGGTGACAGCACCCCAGCAGGGAAGGCCAGGAGTTATAATCATCATTTGAAGGTAAAGTGTTCAGGCCCAGCATGGGCCTTGCCCTGGGTAACGTAGTTGGCCAGGGGCAGAGCTGGGGCGTGAACCCAGGTCATCTGCCTCCAAGTCTACAATATATCCCACCTCTCTGCCTCAGAAGGACAGACAGAATCTGAGTAGACAAGTGATGGCAAATTCATGGGAAGAGAATTCCAGGCTAGAGGAAGTACGTGAATGCCTAGAGTTCGTGAATGGCAGAGCTGGCTGGGCATCTGCTTGTGGCCACGGCCATGGGTGTGTGTGCATGTGTGCATGGGTGTCTGTGCCAGGGTGAGTCTCTGTGGCTCATGTCTGTGGCCTGTGTGCATGTGCCCACTGCTCCTGCGGCCCCCCTCCCGTTCCCCTCTGGGCAGCTGGTGAGCTTGCCCTCAGAAAGCCATTCCCTCTCCTGCAGCTCCCCAGGGCATCCCAGCAGCCAGCAGCCCTGTTTGATTCTGTTTCATCCATAAATCATGTCTTGCTGAGGAGATGAGAAGCAGTTGGGAGTCAGGGCTGAGCCCTGGTAAGGGACTGGGTTGGGTCGGCAGTTCACACCTGAGGCCCAGCCTGGCTTCCACCCGTCACCCCTGACCCCATGTCCCCATGCCTTAGCCCTACCTCTTCCATACCGTAGGTGCTCACTGATACTTGCTTTGGTCAAGCCCTGCAGGTCCTGGGAGGGGTCAGTGGTGCACAAAATTGAGTAGGATGTGACCTCTGACCTCTGCCATCCTGTGGAGAAAACTAGAGTGTATCCAGTCCAGTATTTCATTCAACACCATTGAGTGCCAACTCCGTGCCCCAGATATCTCTAATCCAGGGCACGATGTGATAATGCTATGATAATAGCTAGCATTTAGTGCCTACTTATTCCGTGTCAGGCACTGTGCTGAGTGCGTTGTACATGCTAATTCCTTTAAACCTCACCATAGTCCTATGAGACTATGCTATTATTAACCCTCATTTACAGACGGGGAAACCAAGGCACACAGCATTTTGGTTACATGGCTTGGAAGAATCAGAGCCAGAATTTGAGCCTGAGCAATCTGACTTCAGAGGCCTGGTACTAATCACTATACTCTAAAAGAAGAATGTAGGCCCAGTATGCTGGGAACTCAGAAGCAGGAGAAATTAATTCCCACTGGGCAGACTAAGGGAGGCTTCCTGGAGGAGGTCTTTTCTTCTGGGCCTAAAAAAATCAGGATTTTGTCAGGCAAAGTTGAACATGCGGAAAGAACAGAAGGGGTCCTGGTGTGTGTGTGTGTGTGTGTGTGTGTGTGTGTGTACACGCGTGCACACACCTGCTTGTAAAAGAGAGCTCTCAACTCATCACTGCAGCCTCTCCCATCTCTTCTCTTCCATCTTATTTGGGTGACAAATGAGATAACATACAAGCATTGAACATTCAACAAATATTTGCTGAGCACCTCCTGTGTGTCAGACACCAACCTTGTCATAGAGGATACTGGAGTGAGCAAAGCAGATACAGCCCCCCTTTCTTTGTGGACCCTGTAGTGTGGTATATAGTAGGTGCTTAATAAATAGTAGCACCTATTATTATCTTTGTTCCTGGAGGCCTGGGATTCTTCCTCCTTCATTCTTTCAATAAGCATTTATTGAGCACCTATTATATGCTCCACCGTTGGTACTGGGAATACAGTGGTGAATAGGAGACCAAGCCCTGCTCTCATGGCACTGAGATGCTAGAAGGGAAGGCTGTGCATGGGCATCTTGTCCACCCTCAGAGGCAGGCCACTTCCTGGGGTACACAGAACTTACCCTGCGATCTCCTTGGGGGGTGGCATGGCCAGGGGCATAGGCTGTGCCCACAGGACCCAGCAAAGCACACAGGACTCAGTTAGACCCTTCATCCTGAGCTGTAGTCAGCTGATATGCCCACCACAGGCCTGGGCAGAGGTGCAGCAGCCTGCCCCAGCTCATACCTCACTCCCAAGACACTCCCCGCCCCGGCATTGGACCCAGGAGGTCTGGCTCTGCCTAGCTCCTGGTTCACCCTGCCTCCCGGGTTCCCTGATGTTGCCTGTCTGCCCTTGTCTATGCTGTACCTTACCCCCTGGGACCCAGGATGTCTCCTCTGCCCAAGGATAGGTTGTGGCACTCAGCCCTGTCAAAAGGCTGACTAGGGCTGCAATATTTTCTTTCCCCCAGTGTTAATATGCTGACAGTAAGGGGACTTGAAACCATGCATGTCATCTGAGGAGGGGTTAGAGGGCTGGGGCGGCTTTGCCTGGAGAAGACTGAAGGGGACATTAGAACTGTCGGCAAGGATTTGGAGGCCTGTCATGTGGTAGAGGCAGCCGGCTCGCTCCTGGCAGCTCCGGAGGGCAGGCTCAGGACCAGCAGGGAAGTTTCTAGGGAGACAGATTCAGTTCTGCGAGAGGCACAGCAGCCCTCCCTAACAATGCCCGTCCAGGAAGGACCTGCTTCCTGCCTTCTGCTCCCTGCGGAAGCTCCCTGTCACCAACAGGGCTGCCCGTGGGCTTTGTGCATCCCTGGGGCCTGACCTCATGACTTTCAAGGTTCCTTCCAGCTGGAGACACGGTGACTCCATACGCAGGAAATGGTTCACTCTAGCTGGTAGGCAAGAACACGCTTGTACCCCTTGATGGCGACATCTCCCTTAGGATCTCCTTAGGATGTCAGCATGCTGGCCGAGGACATCAAGTCACTTTTATTCACAACATCAATGCAATTTGCAGTGGCAAGTGTTTGTTTTCACCCTGCCTTTGAGGGCTGTCCGAGGGAGGCTGAAGGGTCTGGGGAATCTGTGGGGGCTGCACCAGCTGCCTGGAAGATGACAGCAGCCACTCACACTATAGGGGACCCTGGGGTCACTCATCCAGAGGAGTTCAACTTTCCTTAGCAACACAACCCCTTCTCCAAATGGAATTTTCTGCAAAAACTCAAGAGCACAGAAGGAAACAGTGCTACTGTGACTGAAGAGGGCTTGAGGGATCACAGCCTTATCTGCTCAGCCTCCACTCCCCAGAGCCCCAGAGAGACTCCAGGCAACCCTAGAGGTTCCAAAGAGTGCACCTTGAAAACTAACCATGTACCTCTGTAGTTGGTGTGATGTCAAAGCAAAGAGTATAGAATCCAAGTCAGACTGCCTCAGTTCAAACCCTGGCTTTGAACTTGGACATGGTATTTGACCTCTCTGTTCCTCAGTTTCACCATCTGTAAAATGGGGACGACTCATAATGCTTATCTCTGTTGTCGTTGTGACTGCATGTGGAGCACCTGGAATACCTGGCTTGTCCTCTGAAGGGGAAGGGTCAGGGTCAGCTCTTCCCCAGATGAAAGCACTGATATCCAAGAGTCGAGTGTCTTGCCTGCCACACGGCCAGTTAGCAGCTGGACTAGGGTCTCAGCCTAGTTCTCCTAGACCCCAAGCCTGGGGCTCATTCTGCCATGCCCACAGAATGCTAATTGCTTAAGATGGGTGTTCTTTTGGGTTTCTGGGGGCCTTTCAGAGTGTGCCCACTGGACTCGGATTGACAGGCTTCTGTCCCTAGGGACTCTCTGACCTGCAGCAGGGGTTGAGGATTAGTTTTTGAGAAGGATCCTGTTTGACAAAAAAAGGAGGGAGCTCCAGGAAGGTGACCCCTTAGAGAATTCCCTGTGGCAAAGAGGTATATGGGGGAGGGGGAAGTGTGGAGAGGGCACCAGAGCAGAGGAGCCTACCTGGAGTGTGGCCATGACCTCCAGCTGCTCCCTACTGTAGCTACCAGATCATGAGCTTGTGAAACACCCCTCTGATCCCATCCTTCCCCTGCTCAAAAGCCTACCATGGCTCCTGTGGTCTACAGAACAAAACAAGCCCCTCAGCTGGATAGACAAGCCCCTTCCCCGTCAGGCCCTCCTTTCCTTCCAGGCTGGTCTCCCTGAATTCACTCCCCATACCCTAAGTCTGGCTCCTCAAACAATGTGCCTAACACTTTTCCCACCTCCACGCCTTTTCCTCTGCCTGGAATATCCTACTTTCGCCTCACTTCCATCTTCAGACTACGCCAAACACCACCTCTTCAGGATGTCCTTCCCAGATAGCTCACTTGTCCCGCAAGATTGATAAAGTCCTCATTTGTGCTCCCAGGGTCCTTTGTTTATGCCTGAGATAAAACAAACACCAACAACCATACTAATGGTACCCATCTATTGAGTGCTAACAGCAACCCTGTGGGAGACACTGAGTGGTTAAGATACTTGTCCAAAGTCACACAGCTGTTAAGAGGTAGAGGTGTGGCTGGGCGCAATGGCTCATGCCTGTAATCCCAGTACTTTGGGAGGCCGAGGCGGGTGGATCACCTGAGGTCAGGAGTTCAAGACCAGCCTGGCCAATGTGGTGAAATCCCTTATCTACTAAAAATACAAAAAATTAACCGGACGTGGTGGTGGGTGCCTGTTATCCCAGCTATTCGGGAGGCTGAGGCAGGAGAATCGCTTGAACCCTGGAGGTGTAGGTTGCAGTGAGCTGAGATCACGCCATTGCACTCCACCCTGGGTGAAAAGAGCAGAACTCCGTCTCAACAAAAAAAGGCGAGGTGGTACTCACACTTGGGTCTTTTTCTCAGGTCTTTTGGAGTCTGGGGCCCGCTGGCTGGGTGTCCTGTGTTTGATGGTTCTAGAGCACCTAGCATGCTAGGAGATAACTTTTTTTTTTTTTTTTGAGACGGAGTCTCGCTGTATCGCCCAGGCTGGAGTGCAATGGGGCAATCTCAGCTCACTGCAAACTCCGCCTCCTGGGTTCACGCCATTCTCCTGCCTCAGCCTCCTGAGTAGCTGGGACTACAGGTGCCCGCCACCGTGCCCGGCTAATTTGTGTGTGTGTGTGTGTGTGTGTATTTTTAGTAGATATGGGGTTTCACTGTGTTAGCCAGGATGGTCTTGATCTCCTGACCTCGTGATCCGCCAGCCTTGGCCTCCCAAAGTGCTGGGATTACAGGCATGAGCTACCACGCCCGGCCGAGATAACTTAATTCTAACTTGTCTTCCCCGTTGGAGTGGTAGTTCCCTGTGGGCAGGGCCTGTCCCCCCACAAACACACACCCTCATAATGTATATATATATGTGTGTGTGTGAATATATATATATATATATATTTTTTTTTTTTTTTTTTTAGACAGAGTCTTGCTCTGTTGCCCAGGCTGGAGTGCTGTGGTGCAATCTGGGCTCACTAAAACCTCTGCCTCCCTCCAATCCCCATGTCAGAGTTCAAGCTAATTGATTCTCATGCCTCAGCCTCCTAAGCAGCTGGGACTACAGGCATACGTCACCATGCCCAGCTAATTTTTTGTATTTTTAGTAGAGATGGGGTTTCACCATGTTGGCCTCAAATTCTTGACCTTAAGTGACCTGCCTGCCTCTGGCTCCCAAAGTGCTGGCATTACAGGCGTGAGCCACCATGCCCACTCATAATATATTCTTAATAGATAGTTGCTGAGGAAAGCTCAGCATAAGAATGGAGTTTACTTTATTTCAAAGTGAGTTAAACAAAGGAAAGTGTGGGCTCACTTGCTTTCAGCCCACATAGCTTCCCTAGCCCTTCCAGTGGGGCTGGGCAGGTTCCATGGGGAGAGCTGGGAAACAGATCTCATGTCCAGAAGGCACCTTTGCCCATCCCTTCCCTGGAGGCCTGGCCATGGGCCGTGGGGCTGTGATGGAGTGCCCTGCTCCTATTCTCCCTCAGAAGCTTGGAGATCAGAGTCCTAGTTCTCTTATTTGACCTGAGAACTTTGACAAATGTGGCCCCTCCAGCCTTGCAGAGCTGTGCTCCTCAGCCCAGGAGAGGGAGGGGCAGGACCTTGGTGTCTGCAGGTTGTCCAGGTCAGAGCTTATGGGTGCCCTGGGCCCTGAGGTTGAAAATGAACTGGGTGCAGGGGCTTCCAGGGGGTTAAGGCTGCAGACTTGGTACAGGAGGAGGCTGGATTTGCCTGGCAGGTGGACAGGTGGGAGCCTCACAAGGGTGGCCTTTCCCCACAACTAGGAGGCTCAGGAAGTCAGGAAGGGAGAGGTGGGGCCCAAAGAGGGTTCTAGTAGAGCAGGTAGAGAAAGGACTGCCCAGGATGCTGGAGTGGAGGAGGGAGGGAGCCCAGAGGCCCCTGAGAGTTGATGAGAGTCATCCCTGAGGGTGACTGCTGGGCCCTCCTCCACCAGGCTCCATGGCCAAGTAAGAGAGACTGGGAGAGGAAGAAAGGCAGAAGCTAAAACCGCAGGAACCAGGACCAGACAGATATCGTCAACTCTTAATTACCACTATCACTGGCACCAAAAAGCCCACGCAGGCTCCTCTGTAAATAAACAGCATCTCCTTGGCTTTAGGACACATCCTAGCACACACAACAGATTTACAGCGCATGTGTGATCTATGCAGGTCTCCACTCACTGCCCCACATGAGAATTTTTCCTCCAGGTTTTTGCCTTCCTTTCATTTGGTTTGGGCTATTGTTTACAATCACCCGTGAGGAGGGTGGGGGAGGAGGTCTGATCTGCATTTACAGAGGAAGAAACTAAGTGCTTCTGTGACTGGTGGAAGCCACACAGCCTGGGAAGGGGTGGGATTCGGACAGAGGCCTGAGATTTTCCTTCCAGGACAGGTCTCATCTTTGGCAAGGGTGTCAAGGTTTCCACTCCTGAAGTTTATGGCCCCTTGGCACTTGGGATGAGAGCATTTAGGAATTACAGATGGGCTGTAGCCATGGTGTTGCGGGGGTGTGGGAGCTCGGGGGATAGGGATGTGCAGAGGCCAGTGGGTGGGCTTCCAGACCAAAGAAAGCTGGGCCAAAGGGGGCAACAGCTGGCCAGAGGGTTCCAGAGATTCCTTTGACTACACACATGGCTGGTGAATCTTGGGAAACAAGACGACTGGCTAGTGCCCATGAGGCAGATGTCTTCAGAGGGGCTGTCAGAGCTAATAAGGACCCTTTGGACAAATTTGACTGGAGTTGCGACTCAGAGTGTGTGTGTCGTGATCCCATGGACTCACACAGGGTCCATGCAGGGAGAGACAGAGAAAGATGCCAACTGGCACAGTTTCCCCATTTTACAGATGAGAAAACTGAGGCACACAGAGAGAAACTACCCAAGTTCATCAAGCAAGGCAGAACTGGGAGTAGAACCTGGGTTCAGAGCTCCCGGTGAAGGAGCCAGATGGAAGGGTAGGGTGGTTGTTCTGGAGGGCTCTGGGCTGAGGGAAGATGACCCTGGCCAATGAGGGTCTGACCTGTACCTGTCCTCCCCAGGGGCGCCCTCGCGCGACGTCCTGCTGGTCTCTGCCATCATCACCGTCAGCCTTAGCGTCACTGTCGTCCTCTGCGGCCTCTGCCACTGGTGTCAGCGCAAACTGGTGAGGCTCCTGAGGGCCCCTTGGAGGGCGGTGCCTGGCCCTGCACACTGCCCCCCCACAATTACAAGGTCGGGAATTTTCCTAAGGGTGCACACAGGTGACTCACCTGTCCACAGTCAGGGGCACTTCCATAGAAATTCAGACCACATGCACACGCATGCATGCACGCACACCCTGCGTTTACCGGGATCTCGGCCCTATACTTCTGTGTATATGCCCAAAGCCATGTATTTAGGGACATATTCAGGGACAGACTTAGGACGCACAGGCATTCGCACGCGAGCAGCTACACACACACACACACACACACACACACACACACACACACGCCCTGCCTTCCGCATAAAGCACCGCAGGCACACACGCGCAGACTGAGAATCGAGCCCCCAGTCTAAGCGCCGCGCCCCCTCCCCTCCGCCCGCTCCCCCCATGGGCGTGGCGGAGCCGGTGGCCAATG
>NC_045446.1:12196655-12256436 GCF_002776525.5 Piliocolobus tephrosceles
GCACATCCATCCTGGCTCTCGGGTTTGTACAAGCACAAACGGCGCCTTTTCATTTTTAACGAGGACTGGGGAATTAACGAGCAGGATTAGTCCATCAATAAGTAAAGAGACCGACTGGAGGGACATTCATCCCCCGAGGGCGCCAGTAGGGGGAGGGGGGCTGAGCTGCTCGCCCTGCATCGCGCCACCCCCCCGCCCTGCCCCGCCCCGCCCGCAGCCCGCGGCTCCCTGGGCCTCTGCTTCGCAAGACCCCGACTCCCGTCCCCCTTCCTGCCGCCCGGCCCAGAAGTGTGGTGGGGCTTTGGGGGCAGCAGGGGGCAGGGGAGCAACGGTGGGCCCGGGGTGTCCGAGGTGCGACACCTTTGGCGGGGTCAGGTGAAAGAGGGTCACTGGCAAGCACCCCCAATGGTGGGAGTGGGGGGCAGGGCGCCACCTCTGGGAACCCCATTCTCTTCCTGCGCAGCCACAGTGGGGCCTTAAGGACAAAGGGGGAGCGCTGCGGCTGTGGGCACTGGGTGGGTAGAGGCTTCATGCCCCACTCCTCTGGAGGAAGAAAAGGGGCAGATACCCCTGGGAAAGGGTTTTGGGGTCTTGTGAGAGACCTGTGGGAAAGACCGGAGAGTCCCAGAACCCAGCATGCCTCCTTCAAGAAAGGCAGACTCAAGACTTGGGAGCATGCGGCTCCATCCTGGGTGTTGAACTTCAAGCAGCTCCGACCCCTGGGGAGGAGCCGTAGTGGAGGCCAGCTCTGCTCCCTGTGTGAGTGTGTGTGCATGTGTGTGAGTGTGTGCGTGACCCAGTCCCCCTCTGCCTGCAGGTGTGTGGAACTGGGTTGGCTGCCCTGCTTTGTTCCTGGGTCCCCTGTGTCTGCGTCTGTCTCAGAATTTCAGGAAAGGTGGTAGAGGAGGCTGGGCCATGTGCCTCTGTGTGTGAGTGTGCTCGGAGGCTGGGGGAGTGGCTGAGCGTAGCTGCAGCGCTGAGCATCTTGTTGCAGGGCCCCTTAGGCTGTCTTGCTGTCTGTCTGGATTTGAAGGCCAGGGAGGAAGGCTGGCTGCATGAGCAGGCGCTGCTGGCGACCTTGTGTGTGTGTTCCGTGTGGGGTCTGTGCTGAGCGTGCTGACTTTGAGGGTATTGGTGCAGTGTGTGTGTGTGTGTGTGTGTCTGTCTGTCTGTGTCTGTGTGTCTGTTCACCCCTCAGCAGTGGGATGTGCATCAACTCATCAGATCCCTGTGTGAGCCAATGCTGGGGTCTGCCCCACCCTCGTGACCTCCCCTGCATATGTGCTGCAGTGTGTGTGTGTGTGTGTGTGTGTGTAGTGAGAGGTGCCTTCCAGGACCTGGGTACAACTGAAACTGCTCTCTACCCCACCCCCATGCACCTCCAGTCAGGTGCAGGGTCTGGGGACAGGAGTTCAAAGGCGACAGCTTTTGCAGCAGGTGGGGGCTGTCAGCACCAGAAGGACCTTGGGAGCTGAGAGGTACAGATGCAGCCTCTTCCCTGGTCCCAGCCCCTCTCCTCAATCCCCGCCAGGAGCCGTCCCAGGGTGCAGACCACAGGCTGTCTCTCTTGACTTGCTCTGGATAGAATGCTACTCTCCCCAGTCATCCGAGCCCTGCCGCCCGCTCCCCTCTGCCTCAGGGGTTCCAGAAGCCAGGGAACTCCTTGATCAGGCTGTCTCCTTGCTCCATGGAAGGGACTTTAAAATGCTGTCCCCTCCCCCAACACACACAGTTGTTGGGCTCTCCTTGCCTGCTTGTCCCCTCAGCAGCAGTGACGTGATACCCTGACAGCCCAGATCCCATTTCCAAACATTAATAACTTCCTTAATCTCCAGCTGGCTTTTTCCGGATCAGCCTGGCCACCCCTCCCTGAGAAGCGGGCTGGTGGTGTTGGGCTCCTTTGAAGCTGCCTAATGTCACCTGGACCCTGCCTGATTTCCTGTTAACTTGGGTTATCCCCCTGCCCTCCAAATCAAGTCCTGGCCTGGTTCCTGTCCCCCATAGCGCCTTGGCTCCTGCTGCAGAGCAACAGTCGAAGCCAGAGGGGAAGGTTCTCGTAGTTGGGAAAGGAAGAGGGGCAGACAGAGGCTCCCAGAATGTCTGTGGGGGGGTGGCTCGGAAAGGGCTGACCCTGCCTTTCCTGGCCTTAGGAAAGGGGCAGCGGACCAGCCCTATGAGAGGGTGCTGGCTGGGGCAAGCTCTCTTGCCCAGCCAGAAAGAAGGAAGAGAAGAGTGAGGGACGGCATGGGATGCCCTCAGCAGCCGCCCTCTTGCCCCACACTGCCTGTGTGCTGGAGAATAGTGGGGCGGGGCTCCTGCCTGAGGGTCCTGCCGAAGGGGGCCTGAGGTCACTGGCACAGCCCCGTCGGATCTTCCCAGTTGGAACTGGGAATTGTTTGAGATTTGGACCTCTGGGTAGTGATGGGAGGGATTGGAGAAGGAGCTGTGAGTGGCAGCTTTTGTGAACCCAGGGTGTCCGGCATCTCTGTATTTCAAGTCTTAAAGTTCTGACTTAGAGGCAGCTGCTGGGGGCCCAGACTCCAGGGTGGGCGGGGCCATAGAAGGGACACTGCCAGGTGATGATTTCTGAGAACTGCCCAGTACCAGGTTCCACACTAGGTACCAGAAACCCACAGCCTTGCCTCTGTGGGAGCTCGTGCCAGGAGATCAGAGCTGAAGTAAGTAAACAGAAATGCTCATATCTGTGATGAGAGCCTGGAGGGATGAGGAGTCTTCCTCCTGAGGTTCATATGGTGACACCGTTTCAGAAAGGAGGAAAGAGGCCAGAGAAGGAAAGGGACTTGGCTAGGACGATGGGGGAACATGCGGCATTGCTGGAGCCAAGCCTCAGGCAACCCTGAGGTGTAGGGCACTGCTGGTGGGATGAGGGAGCTTTGCTGCCAGTCTCCCTAGATAGGCGGCTCCCGTGCCTGGGAAGGGGCTGCCCCTGGCAGGAGCATCAGGGAGCATGGCTGTGACAGGGATCATGGCAGTGACAGCTCTTACTTTGCTTTAGAGATGATGGAATAATCGACTGTTGTGGCTGTGGTGCTGGTGCACATGACGGGGTGTTGGGAAGCATTTGCATGTGCACGTGTGTGTGTGTGTGTGTGTGTGTGTGTGTGCGCGCGCGCGCGCGCAGCCGGGGAGGGGCAGGCCAGTGCCCAGTAGGAGAATGGGCTGGGAGAGGCAGCCCCAACCCCCACGCAGCCCCTGTTCCCCCACTGCCCACATCAGCCCTGGACCTGGACCTGGCCCAGGTCCGTGGCCCATGGGTGCGTGTGAGGACGCTTGGTGGCAGCCAGGAATGTTAATGGGGCTGGGCTCTGCATGAGCTAAATTTAGAAACCCAAACTGAGAAGGTGAATGGTGCTCACCTTCCCGGCAGCAGGCCCAGTTGCCACTGTGGCCACGGCCCTTCCTTTAGCTGGAGGACCTGGGGTGCCCACCCGCTGCCCTGCCCCCTCCCTCCCCCTGCTAGTGTGAGGGACTCTGGGGGGCAGGGGCCTAGGCTGCCACAACTGCCTCTGAGTCAGTGGGCAGTCTCTCTTCCTAAGACTGCCTTCCTAAAACAGGCTTGCTCCTGCCTCACAGCCCCAGGGCACAAGGACCCCCAGAGAGCCCCAGACTGTGGTGGACACAGCCCCGAGCAGGACTGGGGACATGGCCTTCTCCCCGCCCCCACCGCTCACATCACTGGCCACTGCCAACCTTGCCCTGCAGGATGCCACCCCCACCATCTGGGGGTGGTGACGTGGACAGCGTGACGTGGCCAGGCGCCTGAGAGCCGTCTGTCCATGGCAGAGGGAACTGTGTTTCTGGGAGCTAGGCCAGAGCCCCAGGAGATAGGCAGACAGGAGGGGCTGATCCCTGGGAGTCAGGGATGAGGTTCAGGTCGAGGCGGATGGGGCAGGTCCTAGAGCCTGCTGGGGCCCAGGAGCTGCCAGCTGGGAAGCAGGCATCCAGGGGATTGGCCCCCACCGCTGTGACATCCTCGCACACTGGTCCTGGCCTTGTTGCCACGGCCCAGCTCCAGTCTATCTCCTTCCCCTCCGGGTCCCTGTTCTGGGGAGGTGGGGAGGGTACAGTCCTGTTCCCCAGGAGTGACCCCAGTGCTATCTCCACAGGGCAAACGCTACAAGAATTCCTTGGAGACGGTGGGCACGCCAGACTCAGGGCGTGGGCGCAGTGAGAAGAAGGCTATCAAGTAGGTGCCAGGCTGCCAGTTTGGGATGGGGCCACACAAGCAGCCCAGGTGGGAGGAGCCCCTTCTCTCCCTCAGCCCCACAGACCTGACCACACACTTTCAGTTCCCCCACACCCTGATGCCATGCTCTCTACACCCTCCACATGCCCCCAACAACTCAGAGGCCCTGTCTTTTCTGCCTGTGCCCAAGCCCCTTGCAGTGCTCCGGAGTCCCTGGCCTCCGTTTCTGCTGCTCTCACCCCCAGCACTGTCTACGCCCACCTTAACCCTGGTTGCCGCTTTCCCATCCAACCTTCCTGTCACACACACTGTGCCCACCACCCGCAGGCTTCCCTGGACCTCCAAGCCCCTCTCATGGGGCCCCTGCTGCTCGGCCAGGGAGGCCCCTTCCTAGTAGGCCCCAGGTTCTTTTCTCAGATCCTGCCAGTGTTTGAGGATGACCTGGAAGTGGGGAGGCAGACACACCTTGTGGACCCCAGCTGGCCCCTGTGCTGGGCCACTCGGGGAGCAGAGTGCTGGGGAGCAGTCCCTCCCTCCCCGTCACCCCCACCAGCCACTGCATGTGTGGCTGTCTCTGCCTTACCCAGGTCTCCTTGTTCTGCTGTAGAGCCCTCTTCAAGGGGTCTGCCCTCCCACTGCAGACCACCTTAGCCAGCCCTCTGCTGAGGTCACTGGGAAACACCAAGAGAAGCCCCCCACCCACCTGGCTGGGGACTCAGGCCACCTAGGCTCTGGAAATGGAGGCTTTCGCTGGGGGGGAAGCCTCTGTGCCCACTGGTCAGTGGCCCCAGCCCCTTCCTCTCTGCTGAACCCAGAGGTCAAGGTAGGGGTGGTAGCCCTACATGTCAGCCTGGCGTGGACCAAGCCTGCCAGCCAAAGGGCTCTGCCTAGAAGCTGAATGCCCGCAGCCCTCCCTACCCCCACTCTTCATCCCTCTGAAGGTCCAGCCACCCTCCCCCTGCCCTCTGGCCCTTGCCCACTGCTGGTCTCCCCTGCCTTCCCCTGTGCATCTTTCCCCTTCCCTTCCCTTTCCTCTTTCTCCACCTTCTCTTCTCCGCAACTCCCCGACCCTCCACCCTGCTCCCGAGGGCTCCCTTCCAGGCCCTCCTCTGCCCCATTTTGTTCATCTCTTGCACTGATCCTGTTTGGGGCCTTGGTAGAATCTGTGTGCATGTGTCTGAGGTGGGGCAAGAGGAGGGGTGGGCCAGGCTGAGGCTAGGGGAGGGCAGGAGACTCAGGAGGAGGCTGCGGGAGCCTTTGAAGCTGGGGTTGGTTGCGCAGGCTCCAGTCTTCAAAGCCAAGTGCTGGCAGGGCTCAGGGGCTCTTGCAGAGTGCAGGCCCGGGCTTTCTGAAGGCGAGACAGCACGTGGGGGAGCGCAGCCAGCGCAGCACCTGTGCCTCCTCCAGGACAGGCCGTTTACAGCCGCGGGCTGGGGTTGGGGGCCTGTCTCTGCCAGGTGATCATAACCTTCCTGGATAGGGGTGCGTGTGGCAGGGCCTGGAGTCCTGGAAAGGGCCCACCAGAGGAGACAGGATTCCCAACCAGAGGGAGGGCGGGCAGCAGGCTGTGCCAGGCTGGGACCAGTGCCCATGAGGGCTCTCTAAGACAAAGTGAGGCAACCACGGCCATCCAGCCTGCCTCTGTGTGGTCCTGCAGCCCCCGCACTCAATCCTAGCCTGCCCCTGATGCTGCTGAGTGGTCAGGCCCTCTGCCCCAAGGGAAGGAAGCCACCACGTGTGTCTACATGCGCCTAGGCCTTTGCTTCTTTCCAGAAGAGAACAGAAAGGGCCCAAGTCAGTGGAGTCACAGGAGGCAGAGTCTCCTTCCTGCACAGCCCTCCATGGGCTTAGGACCCCCCACAAAGGATCGTCTTATCAAGGATTCTGGGAAACTGTGTTCTTTAGCAGTGCTTTCCAAACTGTGTTCCTCAGGGCCCTTGTGCCCCATACATGAGTCATAGCTGTTCCATGAATCAAGGGTGTCATGGCCGACTAAGTTTGGGGAACACTGTACACTGTCTCCCTCTTGGCGATACTGATATTCATGGGCACATTAAAGGCTCTGAGAAGTCCTGCGGTAAAGGAATCAGTGTTTCCCAAATTTCTTTAATCAAAGATCCTCTTTTCCAGTACCGCAGTGGAAAAACCTGAGGGACCCTGGAGCTCTTCAGAACACAGGGTGGGAGACAAGTCCGGCAGTGGTGACTTTGGGTGGATTTTTTTTCTGGGACCTAGGGTTGGGTGGCCCTAGATTCTGGAGATCTGGAGGGAGCGGGAAAGGGAGGCTCCCACCTGCGCCATCTCTGTTATACCTGACACAGGGGTGCCCCAGCCATGCCCTTGTGTGAGGCTCTGCTGGGAAGGGACATCTGTGGTGGGAAGGGGTTTTTTTGTCAAGGGGTTAGGTTCCCCTGGGGCCTGTCCTGCCTCCTCCATACCCACCACTTACTGCCGCTGTGAGCTGGCTGTATGCTTTGGCTTTGAACCCTGTACACAGAGTCCCCTGTGAGACATTTCCAGGGTGTACTCTGGACAGAGAAATCTGTCTACGCCAGGGATGCCCAGCGCCCCCATCTCATCTGGGCCTATGGTGGCAGCTCAGCCTCTCTCCATCTTTCTCACTTTTGTGCCTGAGTCTGAGGTTGAGAACCAAGGTCAAGGTCAAATTCTAAATGGAGGAAAAAGCAGGTCCCACAAGAACATGTTTGCTTGATCCTGGGGGGTGGTGTGTGCCCCCGATGGCACCCTTCCCCACACTGCCCCACCTTGGCTTTGGGGAGCGGCACAGCCTCAGTCCTCCCCGGGCCCACCCCAGTGCTCTTCCCGGGGCCTCTTCTCTAGAGGCATTCCCGAGCCTGAAACATGGCTGCCTTCCAGAATAGTCACTGTCTCTATGCCCCTGTACTCCCAGCCCTGCTTCTTGGGGTCCCAGTGGCCTGATAAGCTGGTGGCACCCCTTGTCCTTGGCTCCTAGGGGTTCCAGGCTGTGCCCTCCACTGGCCAAGGCTTCTGCCACCCACCCGACCTGCAAGTCCCCACGTTCTCAGGAGAAGGTGGAGAGTCCGGGGTGCAGGTCCCTTCCAGACCCAGCAGCTCCACCTTGGAAAGGGACAGGGACCCAGGGAAGGGCTGCCCCAGCAGGCAGGCCAGGGACACACCCAGAGGACAGGTTCCCGCTACACAGGCCCCAGAACAAAGGACTGAAGGGCCCCCTGGTTACCTTAGTGACATCCTTAGCAAGGTCAGAGGCCTGGGAATGCTCCCCTTTCAGGGAGGTGGGGTGACCCAGCTGCCACATTTGCAAGGAGTAGAGATGGTCTCCAGCTCAGCTGAGATCCCCCAGTCTTAGGTTCTACGCCTCACGGAGTAGACGAGAGAGCAGAGGAACCCAGGGAGCCCCTCAGGCCAGTGGGAGGAGGAGGAGAAAGATGGGTAAGGGGCTGGGCCTGCCCCAGGAGGGCCTCAGTGGAGAGAACGTGGAAGAGGAGAGAACCTTGAGTTCTCCAGTACTAGAGCTTTTATTCTACAGTGAGAGAGTTGATAGTATAGCAGTTACAGCCAGTCTTCTCCTTTGACCGGCCGGGAAACTGAGGCCAGGAGAGGTAGGGCCTAGCAAGTTGGCACCTGGGCCTGATCTGCCTTTCAGCTCCATCTAGCCAGAAACCAGCACTCTCCTTCTCCCGCTCCCCCTGCTCACCCCGGGCCTGGTCCCCAACCCTTCTCCCCCACGTCCCCGCCTCTCATCATTTTCTCTCTCCCACCAGCTTCCCAGGTGCGAGGCTCCGGTCTGCCGCCTGCCGCTTGCCTCCTTTCTGTGTGGCTTCCCGGCCCTCGGGTGCGTGCGTGTGTGCATGGGTATGCTTGCAGATGTGTGCGTGTGTGTGTGTGCGCGTGTGTGTGCGAGGCACAGACTGTGGTGCCCGCCTGCCTTTCTTCCTCCCGCAGGAGCTGACCACGAAGCCCCGCCCCCTGTGTGCCCGGCCCCGGGGTCCTCCTGGTCCCTTCTGCCCCTGCAGGACTTGCAGTTCTTGTTTCTTCTTGTATCTCCCTGTTTTCTCCCCTCTCTCTCTGCCCCTCCAGTGATCTAGACAGAGACTTTTGGAATAACAATGAGAGCACAGTGCAGCAGAAATGGAGCTCCTACCCTCCCAAGGAGTTTATTCTAAACATTTCACCCTACGCCCCTTATGGCGACCCACGACTGTCCCTCAAGTGAGTGACTTTACCTGGTTTGATCATATGTACCGAGTATCCGCGCACGCCCTCCTTCCCTCCTCCGCCCTCACCCACCCCTGGCCCCCCTCACTCCCTCCTCTCGCTCCTGTCCCCCAACGTCCCCAGCCATCCACCCCATGGGCAGGCCGACCATGGAGACGAGCAACCCCTCCTGCCCCCGCCCACCTGCCTGCCCGCTCCTGTCCCCTCCCCCAGGGCCAGCCTTGTAGGAGAGCCCCCTCGGCAGCCATACTTGGCCCCCCCAGCTGGTCCCGGGGCCCACCCCACCTTCTGTGCAGTCAGGATGGGGTTGCCCGTTTGGGTCCCGCCCCCTCGGTTGTGGTCGCTTCTTCCTCCCCGCTGTGTGCTGCCGTGGCTGCTCGGTGGTCGGTGGTCGGTGGTCGGTGGTTCGTGGCGGTGGTGGCGGTGATGGTGGTGGTGGTGGTGATGAACTCTGACTAACACGGCTTTCTCTTTCTCCCTGCCTTGGGGCCTCCTGGCCTGGACAGCCCGCTCTTCCTCCGTCGTTAACCCTTCGTTGTCCTGTGGGATAGAGTTGGAGGTGGCTGCCCTCCCCCCACCCCCGCCGCCCCTGCCCCAGGCGGTGGGGAGGGGCCCCCCCTCCGTTGTCGTGGTGCGTTGTTCTCCGACCCCCAGCCCGCCCGGTCCCCCTCTCTCCTCTCTGCAGGCTCCGCTGTTAACCCATTTGCAGTGCTGATGTCTCTCTCTCTCTCTCTGTCTGTCTCTTGTCCGTCTGTCTCTCTCCTCCTCCTCTCTCACTGTCTCTTTCTTCCTTTTATCTGTTATTGTTTTTCTTCCTCTTCCACCCCCCACCCCCGCGTATGGCCCGCCCTCTCTCCCCCACCGCCACCCCCGGTGCCCCTCTGGCCTGGCTGCCTCGTGCATGCCTCCAGTGGCACCCTCCTGTCGGGCGCCAAAGTGGCCGCCGCGGCGGGGCTGGCGGTGGAGCGGGAAGGCCGGCTGGGGGAGAAGCCGGCGCCGGTGCCGCCACCCGGAGAGGACGCCTTGAGAAGCGGCGGGGCTGCCCCCAGCGAGCCGGGCAGCAGTGGCAAGGCGGGGAGAGGCCGCTGGCGGACGGTGCAGAGCCACCTGGCCGCAGGGAAGCTCAACTTGTCCAAGTGAGTGATGGCGCCCCATGGCTGCCGGAGCCGTGAGCTCAGGCCTGCCCTGCCAGGGTGGACAGCGGGACCCCTGGCATGCCCGCTGCTGCCCCCAGAGGTGCCGTCCTCGGCCCCTGGCTCATTCCATCCCTTCATGAGACTCTCCCATCATCTTTGCCATCTGGCACGACGAACTCAGCCATACAGTGATGCGTTTCAGCCTCTGGCTGATGCCCCATCAGTCCCTTCCTTTGCCAGTGACCAGGTCATTCCATTTTCTGCCCCCAGGGCAGCTTCATTTCAGTTTCCGGGTCATCCCATCCTCTTTGATTGGCCGCCCCATCTCAGCCACCAGGTCATCCCTCCACGGGCAGCAGGCCTGTGGTTATTCCATCTCATCCTGGGTATCTGGCCCACTCTCAGCCTGACAGTCACCCATCAGCTCCCAGGCTTTCCCTCTTACTGCCAGCAGATGGCTCTAGACCCAGAAGTTGAGCCATTCCATTTTTGACCATGGGGTGACTCCATTGGCTGTCCCAGTCTTGCTTGAACCATACATCATCTGTTGTGGAAGCCACTCACGAGCAGCCACAGGCTGCCGCATCGGTTCATCCTCATCTCAGCCATCCCTGTTGGCTGTCCCAGTCTTGGTTACCGAGCTATCCCACCATTGGCTGTTGGGACTGTGTATTCCTGGAGGTCGGGTTGTCAAACCCCAGCTAGCTTCACTCGCCAGATGTCATGGGGTGTTCTAGACATCAGGCAGAAGGAGCCGTCCCCTCTGTAATAGCTGTCTGAGCTAGTCAAAGAGTCAGGCCCACTCTTGGCTGATGGACGTAGGACTGGCCCCTGTTTTCCACAGATAGTATATCCCCTCTCATGGGGCAGCATTATTCTCATCTTGGCCTTTGGAAACTTCTGATTCCCCTCAGCAGAGCCCTTCTAGACCCTGAGTCCTTTGAGCTGTGACCAGTTTCCCTTGGGGTATAAATTCCATTTTCAGAAGTTGGAACTCCCAGCTAATGGAGCAGCCTCCCACTTAACAGGCCAACAGCCCTGCCCCTTTCTAGCTGTTGGGCCAGACTGTTGCCTCAACTAAGGGCCCTCCTGATTCTCTTCAGAAGACCTGTGGTTCCTGCCACTGGGAGCACTGAAGGCCACCGTACTGAGATCTCATTCGCTAGTTGGCTTGAGTGCACACAAGCCAATTTCTCCCAACATCTGGCCTCAGGAGGGTCCCACAGGGAAGCCACACACCCCTTCAGAGAGCCTGGCCCAGTGCCCCACCCTCCCAGCCTGCCCCAGCCAGTCTCCAGGCCAGTTAGGCCTCCATGCCATCCTCTGGCTTCAGGCCTGAGGAACCAATTTTAGTTTCCTGTGACTGAGAGGTTGTAAATTGGACTAATTTTGGATGTGATAGGAAATCAAAATGAGGTGACCAAGGAGGAGGAGGAGGCATCTGCCAATGTGCCACCCTCCCTCTGACTCGACCTGCCCCCAAGGAGCTGTGGGCCTACCTGGCCAGCCAGGCCTGGGCCTGCCCCGGAGGTAGCCCTGATTTCAGGCCTGAGTCAGGCAAGGCTGCCACCCCTCCAAGACCCCAGCTAAAGCCATGTTTTGCTTTCTTCTCTCTCTCTTTCGCTCTCTCTTTACTATACTCTTTCTCTCGCTCTTTCACTCTGTCTTTTTCTTTCTCTCTCTCAGCCCACAGGGGTAGCCTAACTGTTGTCTTTTGGTTCCCAGGGTAGGCTCAGAGGGTGAGCAAAGCTGAGGTCTGGTTGCAGTGGTGAAAGTGGCTCCCAAGGGCTCTGGGGCCTCTTCCCTTGGGCAGCCCAGGAGATACTTGACTGCCCCATGGCCCTAGACCAGAGGTCAGCAAACTTACTCCCAGTAAAAGGCCACTTAGGAAATATTTAGGCTTTATAAGCCATATAGTCTCTTGCACAGTGACTCAACCCTGCCATTGTGGAATGAAAGCAGCCAGAGACAGCATGTAAACTAATGCCAATGGCTTGGTTCCAGTAAAGCTTTATTTACAGAGACAAGCAGCAGGCCAGATGTGGCCCACAGGCAATGAATTCCCAACCCCTCCCCAGGACCATTGGATTGAGAGGTGGAGGGAAGGGGCAGAGGAGGAGAAGATTGGAACCCTGAAGTTCCAAGATGAGAAATGATTCACCCAAAGCTGCTCATTCAGCCCAGTCTCTGGCTCCGCTCTGGTGCCTGGGGGCAGCCTGGCTCTGGCCCTGCCTATGGGATATGGTGAAATCTCCAGCCAGCGCATGAAGCAGACAGGTTCTCCGGGGGAGGCCAGGGACTTCGGACTCCAACCACTGGCATGGGGACCTTTTACCAATACAGCATTTTCAATACAGCCCAACTTCATTAGATCCTCATGGCAACTCTGTGACAGAGGAAGCTTGGGGATTATTTTATTACTCCCACTTCGTAGATGAAGAAACTGAGGCCCAGAGAGATGGAGTCACTTTTCCAGAGTCCCATATTTAGTAAGTGGCAGAGGTGGGGTTCAAACCCAGGTCTCTATGAGGCTATGCTGCATCTGACCAGCCATGTCCTAGTTCTCTGTCCTTGCCCCACTTCCCAGTGCACTTCAGAGATGCTGATGGGCCTGTGGGAGAGCACCCCCTTGCAAATGCATCAGACAGTCACCCTCTTCTCTGCTAGAACTGCGGTGAAGTGTCGGATGAGTGGATACTGGGCTCCCACACTGTCTGCACTCTTTCCTTGGTCCAGTCCTCTGACTGGGAGATACTTCCAAGATCCCAGGAGAGGATGCTGGACCTTTGAAACAAAGAACCCTGGAAAGAGGGCAGAGATCCATGCCAGAGCCTGAATCCCAAGGTGGTGCTGGCCACGGGACAGAGGTCTGCCGCTTCCTCACCTCTGTGGACAAAGTATAAGAACTGATGGCTTCCCCGGCCTCCCCAGGATTACTAGGCCAGCTCTGTGCTGGCCTGGATTTCTTCCTGTCTCCAAAGGATGGCAGTACTTAGAACACAGAGGCAGACTTTCCTGGTGTCCCCCAGCGAGACAGCGGGAGGAGCCACAGCAGCTTCCTCCACCCCTCCCACTCCAACATGACAGGCAGCCGCAGGGCCCAGGGGACCTGCCTTCACCACGCAGCCTTGGCAGCACTGGCAGCCCACTCAGACCAGCAGGGAGGTCGGCTTAGCCAGGAGGTATTCTGGCACTAGCTGAGCCAGGGCCAGAAGGTGGGTGGGCGGAGCCGACCTGGGGACTCAGGGTGGGTGCGAGGGCTTTGCAGCCTCCTGGGAGAGGCAGTGGCGGCGACGGCAGCGGCGACAGCTCCGATGGAGGCCTGGCGAGGTCCGACAGCGCGCACCCTGCACTGGGGCCTCCTAGTCCTGGCCCTCGGCTTCTTTCTCCTCCACTGTGATCCCTTCACCTGCTTCTCCTTTCTCTCCTCTCCTCCACCTGCCCCAAGTTTCGAGGACTCCACCCTGTCCACGGCCACTACCCTTGAGTCTATCCCCAGCTCCACGGGAGAGCCGAAATGCCAGCGACCCCGCACCCTGATGCGGCAGCAGAGCCTGCAGCAGCCGCTGAGCCAGCACCAGCGGGGCCGGCAGCCCAGCCAGCCCACCACCAGCCAGAGCCTGGGCCAGCTGCAGGCCCACATGGCCTCGGCGCCGGGCCCCAACTCCCGGGCCTATGGCCGGGGCCAGGCTCGGCAGGGCACCTCGGCCGGCTCCAAGTACCGGGCGGCGGGGGGCCGCAGCCGCTCCAACCCGGGCAGCTGGGACCACGTGGTGGGGCAGATTCGAAACCGAGGCTTGGACATGAAATCCTTTCTGTAAGTCCTCCCCTTGAGCGGGCCGGCCCCCACCTCCCCGACCCAGCCTCCTGCCCCCCAGATCTCCTTGGAAGCAGCTGGTTGTGTGTACCTCCCAGCCCTCCATCCCCTTGGCAGGGTGCCAAGCAGACTTGGCAGCCCCCTCCTTAGCCTCTTGTGGCTCATGCCTGAAGGCCACCATGGAAGGATTCTGAGCCACCTCCCTACGAGGACCCCTGCCTTTAGGGAAGTTCCACCCTAAAAGTTAGGTGGAGACACTGGACAATGCCCTGAGATACATCTCTTCTCCCCAGCTAGTCCCAGGCTGCTCTTGGCCTCCCGGCCGGTCTTCCTTCACTCCTGCAGCCTCTCTCCTCCCAGCTCTGCTCCCAAACCCATCCCTTTTACTCATCTCCAGCCCTGCCTCCTCCCCTTCAATTTACTTCTCCCCTGTAACCTGACTCTGCTAGCCTTCCTGGCCCACACCCCTCCCTCCCTCCCTCTCACTTCCTCTATCCCTGTCCCTGCCACCAGCCCTCCCCTATCTCTCTGACCTTCTGTAGCCACCTGTCCTCCAGCTCCCGCCCTGACTTCCCAAGTCTCCTTCCTCCAGTAATGACCTATCCCCTGAGGACAAATCTGAGATGTTGCCCCAAAGCTTTAGAAAAGGTTGTTTCTAAATGGAGCTTTCTTTCAAGCATACAGGTCTAAGAAGTAACAACACACCATCAGTGTCTAACCTTAACCATTCCCTCCAGCCATTCGCCCACCCCCTGCTCTCCCTGGAGGGGCCCCACCCAGGAAGCCCCTTCCCCAGCATCCCTCTGGACATCTGCCCCCCACTCTCAGAGCCTAAGACAGGTCTGGGCTGCCATCCCCAACATCACCTCCCTCCTCTGCCCTAACATGAGCTTCCTTCCAGGCCCTGGGGATTTTTCCCATCGCCCAGGTCTTCCCTGGGAGCACTTTTCACGGAGCAGGAGACCAGCACACTAAGCCTGGGAGAGGAGAAAGGGAGGAGGAAAGGGAAGCATTGGCAAGATATAGGGATTCTGAAGGCCAGCAAGTTCCTCGGAGCATCCTGTCTCTCCTCTGAGACCTCAGCCAGGGCTTCCTGGGCAGGTGGGAGCGCTGCCCTGGGCGAGGCACCCCATCCGAAGAGGCCCTGCCATGCCAGCTTCTCATACCTGTGTGAGTGGCCCATGGCCAGCAAGACATGCTGCCTGTGACTCTCCTTGGCAAATCAGGACACCCTATTCTCTGGGGCTCTATCCCACTCAGGGACCTTCAGGAATCTAACTGGACGCCTGCACAAGACGAGATGCCCAGAAAAGCCTCCTGTCTTCCAGGTGGCGGTTTGTTTTGGGACAGAGGCTTGAATAGGACTGAGAGGCTTCCGGGCGCCTGCACGCCCCTGCTGCTCCCCACCTCAGACTGTCTTGTCACAGCTGTCACCCCACTTCCTGTTCCAGCAGCCATCAGACTGGGCCAGGGGCCTGCCAGGAACCTGGGCACCATCTCTTCCCTGCCTGCTGCCTTCTCAGCTAACCGGGATCGGCCCAGCGTCGCACATGCAGAAGCATCCTCTGTCCCTGCTCTGTGCCCCAGGACAAGTCTCATGTTCCCCTAGTCGCTGGCAACCTCCAGAGCTCACATCAGGGGTCGGCCAACTTTTCCTAGAAAGGTCCAGATAACAATTTAGGCTTTGCAAAATCTATGTGATCTCCATCACACGTTCTTTTTTCCTTTAAAACAACCATGTGAAAATGTAAAAACCACTCTTAGCTCGTGGGCCGTACTTTGCTCCCTGCCGTACAATTTAGCTGCCCTGCTTCTGAGGCTCTTTTCTTGCCCAAACGCTGGTGGCTCCAGTAGAGAAGCAGGTGGCGAGGGTTGTCCTGGCCCCCCATGATCCCACCCACGCCTTGCAGGAGGGCAGCAGCCCTCTGCTTGATGGTCTGACTCCCCTAACACTGCCAGCTTCTCCCTCCACTCTCCAGCCCCTGCCCCTCATCCTAACCCTCGCGGCCTGCAGAGCTGGAGAGTGACGAATCGGGAATTTATGCAGAGGAGCTGTTCTGTTTTTAAGAAGAGAAAAAGGAGTATCTGAAAAATGCATTAACTGGGGAAAAAACATGTTGTTTTCACTGAGTTTGCCTTCCCCCAGCACAACTAGCTCCTGAGCAGCCAAATGGAATTTTACCAACTCTGCAACAGTACCGGTGGGCAGAAAACAAAGAAAATGAGGATTTGTCCTGAGGGAGGGGGCAGAGTTTTTTTTCCCGAAAGTTAGATCCCAGCACAAGGGTCAGCCTGGAGTAACTGTGCCCAGGACCAAAGATGCAAAGACAGGGAGGGGCACAGCAGCCACTTAGCTCCCTCCGTTCGCTGAGACCCCAGAGATAATGTCCCATTTTCCAAGACCCTCGTGCCCTCACCCCTCACCTCAGAGGCTGTTTCTCACCTGTTTGTTCCCTTTCTGACAACAGCTCTGAGAAGTTAGAGTAAGCTCTTCCTCTGTAAACCTCGCCTCCCTTCACAGTGGTTGAAGTGGTAGACATCCTGACCCAGCATCCTCTCCCTTCCAGAATATTCCGTCAGCCCTACTGTCTTCCCTTTGGCCCTTCTTGAGACGTGCTTTCCTGCCTGGCCTGTCTGAGAACCCCTGCCTTTCCTTTTGTTCTGATGAGAGGCCCCACGCTGGAGGAGCTCCACAAAGCACCCCGAAAACGCTCATGGACTCTGATGGCCTTCAGGGACAGCAGAGTCACCACCGATGCTCCCTTCCCCGCCCCCCGGCAAATGCGGGTAACCTCGCAAAGACCCTGGCAAGTTGCCCAATGGTTCTCTGAGAGTGCCTCTACTAAAGGTGTCACACCTGGCCTCATACAGCTGCCCACATGTCCACTCCGAGAGAGTCTCGCCCTCTTGCCTACCCCCCGCCTATTCAGCCTTGACTGTGCTCCCTCAAAGCACGATCTCTCACTGCAGGCACAGGCTCCCTGCAGTCCTGCCAAAACTTCTCCAGACCTTGCCAAGTTCCTGCACTTTCTTGCCGCCTTGGCTTGTGGTGCCTTTTGGACCCCTTCTCCAGTGAAAGGCCCTTGACCTGGACTCAGCGGTGATGCTCATTCCCTGGATCTCCAGCAAGGAGGACACAGGAGACAGCCACTGTGGCCGAGTTGCCATATACCACAAAGGACTTTCATTCTCCTCTGATGGGCTTGTTTATCCAGGAGCCTAGGGGAGGTAGCTCCTTAGACCCTGCCTGGCTTCAAGGACGTCCAGTTGACCGTGACACAGCATTGTCTATGAAGGGCTTCCATAAGGACAGGGTGCAGTACCCACTGGATTTCGAAACTTTCTAAGCCTGCGCGGTGCCGGTGCAGGATACTGACGGAGCCCAATACTGACGGAGCCCCTCCCTCTTCTCCCAGTGGCCCAGATGGTCAGAGCGAGTCCAGCTGGGCATGCATTAGCCTTTGAAAATCTGTGGGGTTCCAGGGCCTATGCTCCATTCCCCCCACCCTCCCCCCCGTGTTCCCTTGGGACTGTCCCAGCCATAGGCCACCTCTGCAGGCCTCTGCCCAGCCCCTTGCAGTTTAGCTCTGGAGAATCTTGCTCTTGGCTGGGGCCAGTGGAGTCTCAGGCCATAGTCACGTCCCCTCCCTCCCTGCCTCCACTCTCCCCACTCTATCCTGCAAGTGTTGACAGTGCTGAAGTTTGCTTTCTTTCCTGCAGGGCCAGTTTCTTACACTTTTTTCTTCTCTCTCTTTGTCTCTGTCTCTCTCTCTCTCTCTCTCTCTCTTTCTCTCTCTCTCTCTCTCTCTCTCTCCTTCCCCCCTGCCCCTGCCCACGGGGCCTCCTCGTTTCACCCTGGCCGGTGGGCTGCCCACCCCGGGCAGGGAAGGCCGGATGGTGGTGCTATCCTTGGTCTTAGGGCTTTCGGAACAGGATGACTTTGCCAATATCCCTGACCTGCAAAACCCAGGAACCCAGCAGAACCAGAACGCTCAGGGGGACAAGAGGTACGAGCACAGGCGAGGGCCTGCGGCGGCGGCGGCAGAGAAGGAGGCGCGGAGAGGCCGCCTGCCTCAACCGGCCCTGGCTGCTGGATGAGGTGGTGGTGCCTTCAGCGGATGCTGGAGCGGGAGGACGAGCCCCCTCTCCAGCCGGTGCCCTCACACACAGCCACCTTGGTGGTGTCCCTGGGGTCTGAGGCCACTTGTGGCCATCCTGGGACCATTCTGGATCAGACCTGCTCTCCGGCATGCTTGCCCCAGCCCGGAGCAAGCGCAGCCTTTTCTGCCCCATCTTCCTGCTTGGCTGCTCTCTGCTGCCCCTCCATCTTTCATCTCTGTCCCCACCCCAACCGGAAATCCCTGTTTCTCTGGTGGTTGGTGGGCGGGGGGGATGTTAGGGAAGAGGCGCCAGCCTGTTCTCCCTCATCCCCACCCCCTCAACCTCCCTCTTGCCTGGAGGTCCTGTTGGGCTGCTTGGCTGATGGAAGAGGAGCCCATGGTGGGAGGGTCTGGGGCATGGGAGAGGCCTGGTGGCCAGAAATAACCAGAAGGTTCTCCCCTGAGCCGGGGCACCAGGAGAGAGCTGGGGAGGGCCCAGAGCAGTGCAGGCAGCCATCCTGAGCAAGGGTGAGGCCTGGCTTTGTTGGGCTCCCTGTCACTGCGGCTGGCCTCGGGACCCTATGGAGACCGGGCATAGCCTGTGTGGCCACAGCACAGGCCAGACAGAAGGCTGGGCATTTAAACTGCCGCAGCCTCAGCTATCAGGAATTCAGGAAAGCATCTCCTACTGTCCCTGTCTCAGGGAGGGGGCGGGGCGCTGCTCATGGGCAAGGGGTAGGGTGGGAAGTCCCAGGGTTCAGGCCACATCCCACAGCTGGGCCAGTGGATGCCTGACCTTAGGTTGGGTTGACCACACCTGTGGTTTCCAGGATGAATTAGCCTTTGGGAATCATGGGAGGAGGGCTTCTCACCTTGATCGGGTCTGCTTCCCATCAGACCAAAGGCCTGCAAGAGAGCATGTGGCCTGGCAGCCAAGACATCTGCCTTCCAGCTCTGGTTCTGCCAGAGCCTCATTCTGCAGCCTTGGGCAAGTCACAGCCCCTCTCTGGGTTCTCTGCTCACTTATCTGTCCAGTGAAGGATTGGACAGGGTAACCTCTAAGGAATGGCCCCTCAGGCTCAGATATGCTCAGGCTTTCATGAGGGAAACGGGCCTTTGGACTGGGGCGTGTGTCCTGTGAGCTGGGCAGGGACTGTTTGGACAGGCCATCCTGAGGCTCTTGAGAGGCCCCAGGGGCCAGAAGGGACTGTCCCAGGCTGCTGCCCTGGGCTTGTGGGCTAGGGAGGGTGAATAGACTGAAAGGCAAGATGGCTGACTTGCCTGTCCCTCTGGTGGCTCCTGGAGACCACCCCTCCCAGTTTCTTTCCATCCTGAGTCCACAGTTGCATGGTCTGTGGTGGGCAAGGCTGGAAGTCCCCAGAGAGTGGGGCCAGGTCTTTCACTGAGTGGCACAAATGGTGTCAGGCCCTGAGCCCATGTACAGGGGTACCAGAGGAGTGGAGCCTGCCACCCCTGACCCACCTAGGCACTACTACAGGAGCTGTGACTTCCTGAGCCAGGGTCTCAAAGCTAGGCTGCAGGGCAGTCAGAGGGCCACTGGGAGGGCCAGAAGCCAGGGGCAAGAAGACACAGGGGGTGGCTGGAGTCCTCTGAACGCCCACTAAGAAGCTGAGACTGGTGCTGGGAAAGGTGTGAAGCGTGAGGGAGCAGAAGCAGGCTGGAAACAAGATTTCACATCACCCATGTGTTAATGAACCGGCTCCATTGTCACCCACAGTCTATTTTTACCTCCTTGCCACTTAGGTCTCACTCCATATTTAACATACCCATCCCTTCTGATCATCACATCAGCTTGTCCCCTGCCTTCCTGGGAAAGGTGGGTGTGGGGGTGGAGGCCGTGCGCCCTCGCCACCACCCAGCCTGACTTTCCAAGTGGACCGTGCCATTCCAGCCTCATCATGCCCACCTATCCTGGAAATTCATTCCTCACGGACACTGGGGTGCTTCTCGGGTGGTGGGCTGTCACAGGGGTCCAGGATCCAATGCTTCCTTCCCAGCAGACTCTCCCCTTCCCAAAGCTTGGCATCAGCACCACCCACTGGGCACCAGGCAACTTAGGGCCCCACCCCTCTGAGCTCCTGGACCCCCAGACTTTGGAGTGGTGGCCTTGGGGTGGCTAGCCCTCCCTCTTCAGCCTTTCCTTCTAGACCCAGGGTCTGCCCTTCTGACCCCAGCCCCACCTTTCCCTCCCCAGCTGACTTCTTGACCAGATGTCTCTGGAGGAAGGGGTAGTGGCCCTTGGCTGTCACTGGGGAGGACACTCAGCCCCCTTGGTCCGTGAGCAGCAGGCTCATGGGAGACAGCACCCCGCGAGGAGGAGTGGCCATTCCAGGTTCCAAGCAGCGTGCGAGTGTGTCCAACAAGCAGCAGGAGATGAGAGGGCCAGTCACTGCCTCTGTCCCCACGATTCTTGGTGTCCCTGAAGTCCCCCATCCGGGATCCTTCAGCTCCTGGGCCTCAGCACCACACTTCAGACTGCACTCCCGGGAGGGAGGGAGGGAGGGAGACAGGCCCTGGCTCCACGCCCTGCTGTGCCCATTCCACCCTCAGCCACTCTGCTCGTGTCCACCCCCTCATGCTGTCTGCCATCGTTTCACCACTGCTCCTTGGGATCCAAATGGTTTCCACCGCGGCCCACCCCCACCCCGAGTGGGGGACAGGGCAAGGCGGGGACCAGGCCACCCCCATTGCTCTCCCTACTCTGAAGCCACCATGTTCTGTCACGGTGTGTGTCCCCCGCCTCCTCTCAGCCTCTCCTGTTGGCCGCACGCTCCTCCCTGTCCCCTCGTCCACCCGGCAGGCTTCACACGTCTCTGACTAACTTTCTTGGCCTCTCTCTCCCTCTGTCTCCTTTCTCCCATCTGCTCCTCACAGGGCTGCCCTGGGCCGGCGATGGGCCCCTCGGCCTCTCCCTCTGCCTCTCTCTATACCTCTCACCTCTGTCTCTCTGTCCTGTGACCTCCGACAGCTTCAGTGGCGCTGACCATCTCTCCCAGGCTGCTTGGCAGCTGTGCCGACGCTGCGGCGTGGCCAAATAACTCTAACGTTCTCATACCTTCAGCAGCCAATCTCGCACTCTCCCTGCTCTCCCACTCTGTTTCTAACCTGACTTTACCTCTCCAGCTGTTTCGGGCTCCTTTCCTTCCCCCTGCCTGCCTGTGTGAGCACGTGTCCTCTCCTGTGTGTGTGTGTGTGTGGTGCGTGCGTGTCCACATGTCCATGCGTGCCATGGCCCTCTGGGAGGGGCGCCCGCGTGTCGCTGGGTGGAGTGGGCGTTTCCGTGTTGTAGAGGCAGGGCCAGGTTTTCACAGCAGGTGTATCGTGCTTCTGATAATCAGGATGTTGGGCCCTGAAACCACTCTCTGCCCTTTCCGTTTCAGTTTGTCCCCCTTCACGTGCACACGTGGCATGCCTGGGTCACCCCCAACGCGTCTCCTCTTGGGATCCCTGTGTGCCATCGCTGTATGTGTGTCGTCACTGCTGCTGTGGTTGGCCTGCCTGTGGTCCCTGCCGTCCTCTCCCTGCCCCTCTGGATGTCTGTGAGGCTCGTGTGCATATGTGTGCCTGCGTGTGCACATGTGTGTATACGTGTGTGTGCGTGCTTGTGTGTGTGTACATGTGTGTGCATGCTTGTGTGTGTGCGCACACACGCACCCTGCTTTGGGATCCTGATGTCTCCCCTCCAGGGCCTGGCATATTCTGTGCATGTCTGTCTGTGCCTGTCGTGGTTGCCTGTGTACTGGAGGCTGGTCTCTACCCGAGGGCCATGGTTCATGTCCACCCTCAGCGTGTGGCTCCCAGTTTGTGGCTGTGTGCTCTCAAAGCTGTTCTATTTTAGCCTGTCCTGAGCCTCATGCTACTGGCCCCCCGTCTCCACCTCCCTGCCTTCCTCCACCTCTCTTCCTCCTCATGGGACATGCCAGCCTGGTCCCTGGGCAGGCTTTTAGTGCCCCCTTCCTGATCCCCAGCTGAACGGAGCCTGGGCTCACCACCCAGCCACTGGGTCAAAGAGCCCAGCATCCTGGGAACGGCATGGAGTCGGGTGCAGACAGGGCTTCTTGGTGGCACCTGTCTTTCTGTGACCCTGGGTGAGAGCCTTACCAAATGCACAGTCTTCAGCAAGTGGGAGAAGGATGGGAACTGGGGAACAAAGGGGTGTAGGCTCACCCTATCCAATATGGGGCCATTAAACCTAAATGAGCTTACATTCAACAAAATTAAAATTTCAGCTCTCAGCCACACTGGCCACATTGCAAATGCTCAAATGCACACATGCGGCATGTGGCTGTTCCACTGGACAGCACAAATACAGAATACTCTGTCACTGTGGAGAGTTGTCCCGACCTCACCTGGTCAGTCTCGTGTCTAGAGGGCGGGAAGAGGATTCTTGATGAGCCCAAGCAAACACAGGTGGGGCATCTGGGAGACAGACCTTCTGGGTGTGTTTGCAGAGGGTAGTGACGCAGAGAGGCACCTGGACACACCACACCTCGACGGAGCCTCCCCCTTCCAGGCTGGGGGCGGATGGGATAGAACAAGTCTCTGGGGAGTGGGGGCGGTGGCCAGCTCACAGACCAACTATGCAAGCCAGTGACTGGAGGGTGGGGGGTTTCGGGGGAACAGGAAGAATGGGGACACTTCCCCCAAATATCCCCTATAGGAGTAGTTAAGCCACAGTCGCCTGGGGTAGAGGCTGCAAGGAGAATGGGCCCCAGGCATGGGTCTTCAGGGAAAACCAGGTGTCCACGTGGACAGGAGTACCGCTCCTGCTGGCCTACCAGGGATGGCAGCTGCTGGGGTCTTCAGAGAAGGTCCTGCCGCCCCCCAGGCCAGGGTGCCCAACCCAGCTCACTTCCCAGCCCAATCTCATTTGGACTCCCCTGCCCCCAGGTTGCCTGCAGGAGGGAAGGCGGTGAACACAGCCCCGGTGCCAGGCCAGACACCCCACGATGAGTCCGACCGCCGGACCGAGCCACGCTCCTCCGTCTCAGACCTCGTCAACTCCCTCACCAGCGAGATGCTCATGGTGAGAATGAGGGAGCCTGTGCTGCTCCGAGGAACTGGGCTGGGAGGCCAGGGGCGGGAAGAAGAGGGACATGTGTGGGAACCAGCAACGGCATGGGATTGGCCAGGCAGGGGAACCGGGTCGGAAGCAGCCTGGAGAGCCAGGCCCAGCATGGTGGCCACTCAGCGCTTGGTGACTGAGTGTGCAAGACCGGGGTTTGCTTCCCAACTCTTTCATCAAAATATCTTCTCCATATCTCAGTTTCTTCCTTTGACAAGTGAAAATAAGAATTCCCATCCTGCTTTGATCCCTTTGTGGATTGAGAAGGGACCAAAGAAAACTCACTCATGCAAGATACTTGCAGGATCCTAGAGGGAAAGGCTGGCTGGTGGGCAGAGGACTCAGGGAGAAGGTGTCCCCTCCCGAGGGTGATGTCCCCTTAAGTGGAGGTCTGGGGTAGAAGGCCTAGCCCAGCGACCTCCCCCATTCCCATGGCTGGAGGCCCCTGAGAACAGGAGAGCAGGAATCCACTGGCCCCGGCTCCTCTGAGGGGACAGCTGTGATGGGGTGCCACACCCGTGCCCCACCGGAGGCCTCCAACCCTGTGGGATCTTAGTTCTAGGTTGCTTGGCCCAGAGGTTGTGGTTCCCACAGTACCCCCACGGGGGCAGCAGTGAGTCACAGCCACTTGCCCCACCTGTACTTTTCCAAAGAGGTCCTGGAGGGAGAAAACTGGGGAGACTGGCAGGCAGAGATCAGTTAAAGGTCGGAAGTCCCAGGAAGACTTGAAGAGGGGACGAAGTTGGGAACCCAGCACCTGCTCTGTTCCTACTGGACTTGACCTGGGACACTTCATCTCCTTGGATTGAACCCCTCGCTTCTTTAGAGAGAAGGAAGTAGGCTTGGGAGCTCCCAGCCCCTCCCCCACTGCCCTGGCACCAGAGCCCCCACCCTTCTGCCATGTAGAGTTCCAGCCAGCTCTAACCATCCATCCCCACTGCCCCTTCTAGCCTGGTGTTTCTCAAATTGCTACATGTGCAGGAATCACCCAGGAACCTTGTTAAAATGCAGATTCCTGGTCAGTGGGCCTTTGGTGGGGCCTAAGAGCCTGCTTTTTTTCTTATTTTTTATTTTTTTGAGACAGAATCTCATCTATCCCCTAGGCTGGAGTTCAGTGGCACAGTCTCGACTCACTGCAACCTCTGCCTCCCGAGCTCAACTGATTCTCCTCCCTCAGCCTCCCGAGTAGCTGGGATTACAGTAGTGTACCACCACGCCCGGCTAATTTTTCTATTTTTAGTAGAGATGGGGTTTCACCATGTTGGCCAGGCCGATCTCGAACTCTTAGCCTCAAATGATCCACCTGCCTTGGCCTCCTAAAGTGCTGTGATTACAGGCATGAGCCACCGCGCCCGGCCTATCCTGTGGTTTTCTTGAATCCACATTAGAGCATCAGATTTTCCACATCCTGGATCTGGTCGCCTCAGGCCTCCCCACCTCTCCCCTTCTCCCCGCCCGCCAGGCCCCTGTGTGTCTGGCCCTCCACTGCCCTCCTTCCATCTTCCCCCACCCAGGCAGACTGACCCTGGCTGTCCTCTCCTCTGGATGGGCCATTACCACAGCCCACCCTGCCTCCCTGCACAGCCCCTTAATTGGTTACAGCTTCCCGGTAGCCAGGTTCCCAGAAGGGACGGCCCCTTCACAGCCAGCTTGCCTGCCCCTTGCTGCCCCCAGGGAGGGGCCGACAGCTGCAGCCTGCAGAAGGAAGCACAGGCCCCATCTCCCTCTTCTGTGCTGGGAAGATGCTCAGAGGTGGGAGGGCAGAGTCTAATGGCACAGCTCTGTGCCAATGCTAGGCCGTTGACGTTAACAGCCATGAGAAGATAAGCAGGGCAGAATCAGCCCACTGTGACCTCAGCCTGTCCCAGTCTCCGGACTCTGGGCTGTGGAATCTGGGGGTCGAGAGACAAGAGTTAAGCACCCAGAGCTGGCCAGAGAAGGGGCTGAGGGGCAGAGGTGTCTGAGAAGAGGCGAGGCCACACCTGCTTCTGGGCACCTCCTGCCTGGTACAGGGGTGGCTTGCTGCTTTTCGAGGCTGACTTCTGCAAGGGCTCGGGAGGCACCTTCCCTGACTGTGATGGGGTGGCCAACCTGGTTGCCATAGAGATGGCTCTGCCCCAGCTGAGTAATTAGGGCTCAGGGCTGTGGCTTAAGAAGGCTGGGAGTGGGCACAGAGCTGCCACCCCGTTCCCAGGTGAAACCCACCTGGCCAGCCCAGGCCTTCCCAAGACCACACCGTTTGGGAGCCTAGAGCCAAGGGACCAGAGGGACCTCAGGTGGGGCAGGGGGCCACCTGGACTCCGGTCATCTCACAACTCCACCCCAACTTTAGAAGCAAGGGGGCGGGCGAGTGGTCTTTGCTGGCACTGTCTACACATGCTATGCCCCAGGTGCTCGGTCCCTCTGCCAGTGGGTCGGGTCGCAGGGCAGAACTCTAGAAGGGACCCCTTCTAGCTCTCCCAGGATGCCTCAAAGTAGTTCTCATGGTCCCTACTCTGCAGATGTAAAAACAGGGTCAAAGGGTGCGTGTGGGGCTGGCATAAGCAGAGAAAAGAGCGTCGGGGGAAAAGCAGACTGCGGGCAGTGAAACCTCGTTCTCCGTGGGCCTGCAGTGGGGCTTGAGGGTTTATCTGGATCGGCCGAGGGGTGGGGGCTGGAGGGAACATCTTCTGCTGTAAGGCAGTGCAGTACCCCCAGCTAGGCAGGACCGGAGTAAAGCCCCAGACTCTAGATCTGAGTGCAAGAGCAAGGCGCAGGTGGAAGGGCACTCAGGATCCCTGGCCACTCAACTGGGTTCCATTCCCACTGGCCATTCAATCGCAGGCGACTTGAGGCAAGTGACCCAACCTCTCTGTGCTCGCAGCCACAGTTGGAACACCGGGAAAGTGTTCCAGCGGGAGTGCCTGCCGCGTTGGGATGTTGTAAGAGGTCAGTGAGGACAAGGCACAGGGTACAGGCGGCCAGCCAGTTCGTGGTAGTTACTGTCGTGAGTGTGAGGCTGGGTGCATGGCTCATGCCTGTAATCCCAGCACTTTGGGAAGCCAAGGCGGGCAGATCACTCGTGGCCAGGAGTTAGAGGCTAGCTTGACCAACATGGTGAAACCCTGCCTCTACTAAAAGGACAAAAATTAGCCAGGCGTAGTGGTGTGCGCCTGTGGTCCCAGCTACTCGGGAGGCTGAGGCACGAAAATCGCTTGACCTTGGGAGGTGGAGGTGGCAGTGAGCCGGGATTGCACCACTGCACTCCAGCCTTGGCAACAGAGCGAGACCTTGTCTCAAAAAAACAAAAACAAAAAACTCTCTGATTCCGATGCTTTTCACCTGGCACGGTGAGTCTGCCGGTCTTTGCCAGCTTGAGGAGAAACCTCAGTGTTGTGCTGGGGTGTGGGCCTGCTTCAGTGGAAAGAGCAGGATTTTCAGTCAGAGAGGATTCATACTGCTGTGCAGTCTTGGCCACGTGACTTAACCTCTCTGAACCAGTCTCCTCAGCGAAGGTGGTGCCACCTGCCTCACCTGGCTATTGTCAGGATTCAGTAAGGAGATGGCGATGGGAGAGTCGCTGGTCATGGCAAGAGCGCACTGGATACATTATTATTATCTGTATTATTTAGTCTTTCAGAGCCTAGGACTGCCTCTCCAGGAGGAAGGAGAGGGCACAGAGCAGGTTTCTACAGGGGAAGCAGGGGAGAGAAAGGATGCCTGCAGTTTTTCTTAACTGTGGTACCCAGGGTCCTACTCCTGTCTCTCATCCAGTCATCGTGGGAGAGTTTTGAGCCAGGAGTACCTGAGCCATGCAGCCCCCTAACTGGGTCTGCTGTGATCAGTGGTCTGGGGCTGCACTCAGGTGGCTGGATGGTGGGCCGGGTTCCAAAACCTCCTAGGTACAACCAGTGTGCTCACAGGTTCAGACACGTGGCTGGGAGACCCTTGTCCCGGCTGCTTCCTGTGGTTGGATGTCAGGCTGGGATGAGATGCCCACCTGCCTCTGTGTGACTGTCCGTTCCTGGGTCAGCCCAAGCGCCCCCCCTCCCAGCACTCCTCAGCCCCCATGGACAGTACAGTCATCTGAGGCGCCTTTTACCGGGCACTGATGTCCAGGCCCACACCAGCCCCATCTAGTCAAAGTGCTTCGGGACAGGGCCTGGGGGGTCGGCAATTTTCTTGTCCCTAGTGATTTTGCCTTACACAGACAGACATTGCTCCTGAAAACTTGCCTCTCTCATTTTGTAAATCACATCATTCTCCGCACCCTAGAGAGTCACTTTCCAAAGAATTGTTGCGGTACACTCTTTTTGATGTGAGCAGCCTCCCTCATCTGCTGTGTAGCCCAGGCTTGTGTCAGTGCATCCCACAGTTGGCCCTACCGTGCCACGAGAGGGCAGGGAGGTCTGGGGGGCTCGGGAACCCCAGCACGCACCAGGGCAGCTACAACCAGGAAGGCGAGGCAGCGGAACCGGAGCTTGGGGCAGGCGGCAGACCCAGGGCTGCGAGGAGAGCTTGGGAGGTGGGTGTCGTGCATACGGCTTTGAGGTTCAGGAGACAGGGCTGTCTCGGCTCTGCCACCCCCCCTTCCCCTCCCCTCCTGGGAGACCCCGGTCAAGGCACCTGCCCTCTGAGCCTGAGCAGTGTCCGTGGGATGTGGCTGGGCCACCACCTTTGGCCTCTTACCCGTGCTGGCCAGCGGTGGGGACATGGGGGAAGCAGAATCCTCCCCAACCCTGCCGGCCTCTCCCCCACCCCCAGCTCTCCCCAGGCTCCGAGGAAGATGAGGCCCACGAGGGCTGCAGCCGAGAGAACCTGGGCCGGATCCAGTTCAGCGTCGGCTACAACTTCCAGGAGTCCACGCTCACCGTGAAGATCATGAAGGCCCAAGAGCTGCCGGCCAAGGACTTCAGCGGCACCAGTGACCCCTTCGTCAAGATCTACCTGCTGCCTGACAAGAAGCACAAGCTGGAGACCAAGGTGAAGCGGAAGAACCTGAACCCCCACTGGAACGAGACCTTCCTCTTTGAAGGTGAGGCTAGTGCCACCCTTCCCCCGCCATGGTCACCTCTTGCCGTCCACCATCCCCCTACCCAACCACACATGTGGTCACAGGGACAGATGCATATGGGCACACACCTGCAGGCCCACAAATGCACAAACACATGCAATCAGATACACTTATGTGCACACCTGCATGCGTGCACAGGCACAGATCCACACACATGCGCTCACAAACGCCCACACAGGCAATGTCTTGGCCCGGTTAACCTGATGCATTTTGTGTCTAGTTGGGATCAGGTCACAGGAGCCAAGTGGAGCCAGCATCACAGCCAGAGGCCGAGGAGGGAAGCTGGGCCACCGCCTGGTGTTTCAGTCCAGACAGAGCTGATCCTGAGGAGGGCAGGGAGGGAGGGAGGCACCCACAGGACTCAGAGCTGGAGCACCCTGGAGCCACCAGACCATAGTGGTTCAGTGCCCAGGCTGTGGCCTAGGCTGCCTGGGTTTGAATCCCAGCTCTTGCACTTAACTCGCTGCGTGACCTTGGGCAAGTTCCTGAGCCTCCCTATGATTTGGTTTCCTCATCTACAAAATAGAGATTATAATAGTGAGGGTTCAACAAATAAGTGAATTGTAAAAGCACTTAGAACAGTGCCTGACACCCAGCAAATGCTTAATACCAGGTTGTTAAACACACTCCATCTGTTGCCGTTCTCTGACCCCCTCCCTCGCATGGGACAGGAACAACAGCTCTGAACCATGCCTGGAGGCCGCTGAGACAAATGTCCTTTCTCTCTCCTGCAAGCCCTCTCTGAAGGCCGGTCTTTATCTCTTATCTCTGAGGATTCAAGGTAACCAGGAAGCTGGGCGTGTGATTAAGGAGTGATTTCTATCCCAGGGCCTTTGGGTGCTAGGACCCCGCTTAGAGAAGCTGTAACCCTTTGCCAGTGGCTCCCCATTCAACCAGGGAGAGTAGATCCCTACTCCAGCTGCCCCAAGCCCTAGCCTTCCAGAATCTTCACCGTGTACCCCAGGGACCTTTCCCCACCTGCCGTCCCACCCACTTAGCACCCCACCTCTTCTGCAAGATGACAGCCAGGTCACCCACTAAATGGCACTGAGGGTGAGCAGTGAGTGTCCGTGTGTTTCTGGATGCCCTCCTGTGCGGGCACCACGAGGGCCAGTTTAGAGATGGCTCAACCGGCGAGAGCTTCAGCTGTCTGGAGGTATATGTAGCCAGCTGGCAGGGCGAAGGTTTTGAGCAGAACTCCAATCCTCCAGTCTCTTCCACGAGCATGTGCCCAGCAACAACCACAAGCTGGGCACTCTTCTAGGTTCTGGGGGTGTAGAAAAGAATGAGGCACCGTTATGGCCCCCAAGGCATTTCTGGCCTAATGGAGACACAGATGTGTAGATCACCCAGCCACACGCAGCAGGACAGGAGCTGCAGGAAGCCAGTATGAGCTCCCTTTGATGGTGCTGAAGAAAATTTCCCAGAAGAGGGACCATTCAAAATGGGTTCTGATGGAATGAGTAGGAATTTGCCAGCTAGGAGCCTGCCTCCTCTGGTGTTGATGAGAGCTGACTGGGGTGCAGCGACTTCTTGGAGCTTCCAATATTCCCAGAACACTTGTCCTTATGCATTTTACCTGAATTGATGCCGGGGTCCCCTGGGCAAGGTCCATGGGGGACTCTGAAATAAGCAGGACACAGCTTCCCACAATATGAGGAAAAGGACCCTGAACAAATTCAGAGAGTCTCCTCTCCCCACTCACCTGCTCCTGTCGGAGCTCCTCGGTGCTTCCAGAGTCTCTGGGGGAAGGTGCTGGAATCCTCTGGAGCTCCTCCTTCCCTTCATCTTCTGCACTACCCAGGCTTAGGTTCCAGGCGTCCTCTGTCCTGCTCACACCCGGGTTCAGAATCTCCTCACCTCAGGCCTCCGGGCTGGCCTGTGCCCCCTGCACCTCCTGGGCCAGCCCCACCTCTGACTAAGCCTCCCAAGAGCTCATGACTCCTGGCTTCAGACCTTCACCTGGCCCCCTCTTCCCTTCTCCATCCCATTCAAGCTCCTTCTGCTCCTCTCCCTGTGACCTTCGCTGCCACCTCACCTCAGCACAGTCCTGCTGCTCCATCAGGCCATTTCATTGGCATGGATTCATCTGTTCAATTATGCATTCACTTAACAAATATGTATCGAGTGCCTACTATGTGCCAGAAACTGTGTTAGACACCGAGATCCAGTGGTTGGTGACAGAGAGGCCTTTCTGGGAACCCTTGCCTTCCGGGAAAGCCAGACAAAAATCAGAGAAAGAGACAGAGAAATCTGTTACCGTGTGTGATACGTTTTGCGGAAGAAAAGGTGCTAGAGCATATAACAGGATCCGACACTGTCTGGGGTGCCAGGAAAGAATGCTGAGACCTGAAGGATGAGAGTAGCCAGAAGGGGGGCACGTGGTGGGGCCAGTGTGCGCCCGGCCCCGAGGCGGGAGGAGTAGGGGTGTTGAAGGGCCAGGAAGGAGGCCGATGTGGCTGGAGCCCAGTCATTGAGTGAAGAGCGGTCACAAGCCAAGCAGGGAGAGGACAGCCGGGCCAAATTGTGGAAGGACTTGAAGCCAAGGTAGGGTGCCCGGCTTTTATTCTAAGTGCACTGGGAACCATTGAAAGGCTTTAAGCAGGAGCACATCATGATGGAATTTCTATTTTTAAAAGATCTCTCTGGCTGCCGCGTTGAGAATGGACAGTAGGAGAAAGCGTGATGCGGGGAGGGCGGTTTGGAGATGGTTGCAGCTGCCTAGGCAAGAGGTGCCAGCGGCTTGGACGAGGGAGGTGGCAGTGGAGAAGGGGACGCTGCAGGAGGAAGGACAGAAGCACAGGCGGGAGGAGGGGTGCCGAGTCACAGGACACTTGTCACCTCCTGCTTCTGTGCCTTTGCCTTTTCCCTCCCACCGATGCTTCCCCATGTCCGTCTGCCCTGAGTCCTCCTGGGGCCTGCGTACTGGCAGCTGTGGCCACCTAGGCAGAGCCACTTGCCCAGACCTGCCTCGGGACGATTGGCAGCGGCTGCTCAGCCACTGAGATGGACACAAGGTGCATGGGTGAACGGATGATCGCAGTTCTACTCTTAACTAGCTGGGACTCTGGGCAAGTACTTTAAGCTGTCTGAGCCTCATCTGTAAGACGGACGAGATGCCATTCACCTTGGAGAATTGTTGAGGGGTGACAGTTCTTGCTAGCACTTCAGTAAGGTCTAATTGCAATCCAGTGTGCCTGCTGGCCCGGTGGGGTGGCAGCGGGAGGGCACAGGGCCTGCCTTCTCTTCCCAGGGCCTTCCTTGCCTCCCGGGCCCCATGTGGCCCCTCTGTGCCCCTCTTCACTCGCACCCATCTATACCCGCAGGTTTTCCCTATGAGAAGGTGGTGCAGAGGATCCTCTACCTCCAAGTGCTGGACTATGACCGCTTCAGCCGCAACGACCCCATCGGGGAGGTGTCCATCCCCCTTAACAAGGTGGACCTGACCCAGATGCAGACCTTCTGGAAGGATCTGAAGCCATGCAGCGATGGGAGTGTAAGGCCCCATGGGTGGGCCTTAACTGGACAGGCAGCAGGGCAGGGCTGGGAGATCTGGTCCCAGACCCTCGTCAACCTTAGAAAGGCCAGGAGGGCTGTGGGAGAGGGTGCAGATGGGCAGGCCCGATGGAGCTCAGTCCTCACTAGTAGTCAGAGCACTGGTGCTTGGCACTTGGGGGGGACTCACGCGATCTGTAAGAGGGAACCTAAGGCTGTGTTCAGGGACCAGAGAGGAGATGGTGGACCTGGGAGGGGCAGTACACACACCTGCCAGAGGAGGGGAGACAGAGTGAGACAGAGGTGACAGACGGGGCATGGGTAAGCGCCAAAGTCAGGGTCGAGGGGGCCTGGGGGCAGCTGGACCAATCAGAGAGCTCTGCTAGCCTAGTTCCCCACACCCCTCCTGTTGTGCCTCCCAGGGGAGCCGAGGGGAGCTGCTCTTGTCTCTCTGCTACAACCCCTCTGCCAACTCCATCATCGTGAACATCATCAAAGCCCGGAACCTCAAAGCCATGGACATCGGGGGCACGTCAGGTGCGGGGCTCCTTCAGCAGAGGACGGGCGGGCCGGGGATGTGCTGGTGACACAAGGGTTACACTGGATGTGGAGAGCAGGGTCTGCAGTGGTCCTCACCCCAACCCGCCACACCCCCACCTCCAATCCTCACTCCTTACCCTAGGGACCTTGGGGGCCCCCTTTGGAGCACCCTCATCTTGGACTCTTCAAGAGTCAAGATGTCAGCATCATCCTGGACTCTGTTCTTCCCAGAATCGGGAAGAAAGGGAGCATTGTGGGAAGACCCGGGTTCTATCCCCAGCTCTGATGCTACTTCTCTGAGATTTTGGGCAAGACCTTGCCTCTCTGGGGCTCAGTTTCCTCGTTGGTAGTAACAGGAGGGCCCAGGTGATCGCTAAGGTCCATCTGCCGATTCTCCAGGTCCCTCCTGTTCTTGCCTGGGTCTCTCCATGCCTCTGGGGAAAGCACACGGCCCTCCTGCCTCAGCTTCCATTCCTGGAAGGGGAAAGGGATCCTAGGAAGTCCCTCCCCCATGGTCCCTCTAACCCTTCCCCACTCCCTCCCCCAGACCCCTACGTGAAGGTGTGGCTGATGTACAAGGACAAGCGGGTGGAGAAGAAGAAGACGGTAACAATGAAGAGGAACCTGAACCCCATCTTCAATGAGTCCTTCGCCTTCGATATCCCCACGGAGAAGCTGAGGGAGACGACCATCATTATCACCGTCATGGACAAGGACAGACTCAGCCGCAATGACGTCATCGGCAAGGTAGGGGCGAGGCAGGTGGTGTGGTGCACGCAGCTGGTACCAGCGAGGCTCCGTTCCTTAAAAGAAGCAGCGGGGGTAGTGGGCACAGGCTGGACACCAGGAGAGATTGGGATCAGTCTCCTCCCCTCTCAGGCCTCTGTTTCTTCATCTGAAAATAAGGGGATGAGATGACCCCCTGGCAAGGGTTCCTCTCTAAGCGTCCTCCTATGGGTAGGTCAGCTTAGGACAGACCACCAGCGGGCAGGGAAAGAAGTAGTGCAAGAGAGGAATGGCCTGGATCTCAAAAGAAAGGTTTTCTGGACAGGATGATGACATTGGGGCAGTATTGCCCGGGGTCCTGTCTACACAGGGTGAGCTGCGTGGGGCAGCGTTGGGAGCTGCAATCAGACTCCAAAGACCTCGTTTCAGTTCCCATCCCATCTTCAGATAAACCATATAACCTTGGGCAAGTGGCTTGGCCTCTCCAAGCTTTAGTGTTCTCATCTGTAAAATGGAGCAACTAGTACTGTCCCCATAGAACTTTACAGGGTGGTGTAAGAATTGCTTGAGGTATGTGGATGTTCTTTGGGAGGCCGAGGCGGGTGGATCACCTGAGGTCAGGAGTTCGAGACCAGCCTGACCAACATGGTGGTAGAAATAGAAAAATTAGCCGGGCATGGTGGCGGGTGCCTATAATCCCAGCTACTCAGGAGGCTGTGACAGGAGAATCGCTTGAACTGCAGAGGTTACAGTGAGCCAAGATTGCAAGACTGTACTCTAGCCTGGGCAACAGAGCGAAACTCTGCCTGGAAGAAAAACAAAAGTGATCTCTTCATATCACGTAACCAAAAAATTCTTACCTGACCTTGAGTTTTCCCAGGATGGGATTCTGTGACATAAGCCCTTCCATGTTTCTACCTTAAAATGTCTCTTTCTGTGTTTATTTATGGTTTAGTGTTGAGAGAATGGGCTTGAGAGTCAGATTGCCTGGGTCCAGATCCTAGCCTTACTTTTTAAGGCTGTAACCTCTCTGAGCCTCATTTTCTCCTCTCAAAACGAGAGTAGGACGGTCCTACCCTCACAATGCGCCGGGAGGATTAAGTAAGATCGCACAAGTGAGCTAAACAGCTCACTAAACAGCATAGGACGCCCTGCCTGCCATCAGGTATGGCACGGGGAGTATGACCGGCCAATCTGTGGTCACAGGTGGGACAACTCCCCAGGACGTTGCCACTCATACTCCAGAGAGAGTATGCGCCCCTGCCTGGCCAGGGTTCAGGTCCCGCCGATTCCCCCTTGACCAGCTCAGCCCAAAGGCCAAGTGACCGTATCTACTTTGATGTTCTTTTGAAGCTTAGCCTTTTGGAGTTGGGTGTCCCTTAGATACCGATTAGAGCTCCTTTTGAAACAGTCCTACCTTCTGTTGGCTGAACCAAAGCAAACATGGATTTGTTCTCGCTTTGGCCTGGGTAACTTATGGAGCCCAAGGATCTCTGAATCCTTCTGATTCCTGGCTCCTGCTCAGCCCCTGGAAGCCAAGAGTCTGCCCCTTGTCTGCCTGGCATCATCCAAGGCTGTAGGTATCATGCTGGGCTGAGGTTGCAATGGGGGCAATGCTCATACTCTTAATCGCCCCCAAGTCCCAAAGCTGAGGTCAGCGGGGCCCATCCTGGGGGTTCCAGGGGGATTCATGCATGCAGCCCCGTGAGGCTGCGAAGCAGGATTAGGCCAGTAGCGTAGAGCTCCAAAGACCTGGATTTCAATCCCTCTGCGGCCACTTATAAACGCTGTGACTGTGGGTAAGTCTCTTAACTCTTTGTACCTTAGTTTCCCCATCTGAAAAATGGAGATAATCATATAACCCTACCTCGCAGTTGTAGGATTGGGTGATCCATGCATATGAAGTCCCTAGCTCAGTGCTCACATGCAGCAAGTGCCCAGGAGCTGGGAACAATTATAATTAAGGGAGGCTGGACAGCGCCCAACAGATAGGGCAGGGAAGGCCATGGAGACGAGCTGCCTCCAACCCCACCTTCCAGACCCCACTGCAAAGTAGGTTGGCAGTCTAATTCCAAGAGGCCAGGTGTGCCCAGACTTGGAGGTGTTGGGGTAGACAACCAGGAAAATAGATCAGGCTGGCCGGGGGAGGGAGGAGGGCGCCTCTGTGGGGTAGGTTGTCACAGCATGTGGAGGTTGGGGGGCCACGGGCTAGGGTATCATGGTGGAGTTGGGATGTCACCCCTGTGGGGGAAAGGGCCAGTGCCCTGGAGCCTGTGCCAATGCCATCCTCTCCCCTTTCTCCCCAGATCTACCTGTCCTGGAAGAGCGGGCCGGGGGAGGTGAAGCACTGGAAGGACATGATTGCCCGTCCCCGGCAGCCCGTGGCCCAGTGGCACCAGCTGAAGGCCTGAGTAGGGCCAAGGGAGGCCCAGGGGGCCGAGGGCCCGGGTCCCCATCATGCCCTCACCACTTTATGCACAACGCCCGGCCTGAGCCCCCTGCCATAGGGAGGGGAGGACCCTGAGGGCTCAGCCAGGGAGGGGTCCCAGGACTGAACTGGCCCCGTGTCTAGGAAGTACCAGCCCCGTCCCCCACGGTCCAGCTTGGGGGAAGGGGCTCTGGGAGGCATTTTCCTGCTTTGCCCCTTTTCTTCCTGACTTACTAATACTGAAGAAGTTGGGGGACCTCGAGAGCCAGACGGCCAGACAGGCAGACCCCTCCAGAGGCCCGCCAGGTGGGCATGGTCCCCCATTTTCTTTAAGGCAGCACCTGGAGTGGAGAGAGGCCACTGCCTCTCCAGCCCCCGATGTGGACCCAGGGGAGGGAAGGCTGAGGCGTTTGGCCCCAGTCTGGCCAGGACAGGCCCATCCCCAGGGCAGTTTCAGGTGCCGGCTGGGCCCTGAATGCCGAAGACAGTATATAGCCTGCTCCTGGGTCCTGGAGCCGTGGCCCTTTGTACTTGTGTTGTGTCCATTGTGTGTGTGCGTGGGGACAGAGGCCTGGAAGTGCGGAGGACTATGCAGAGAAGGCAGGTTTCGTGGAGGCCAGGCAGGGTTGGAGACCGGGAGTGTGAGAGGAGAGGCCCGTAGGGCTGAGTGGGGTAGGGTGAGGCAGAGGTCAGGAACAGAAGAGCGGCAGATGCTGGAGCTGGGCTGAGAACCGGGCTGCCTCCTGCCATCCCCCCATCTCCTCCCCTTCTCCCCCCTTGGTGCCCCCTTCTGCTCGGAATCTGAAATAGTTCCTTCTTCAGCAATTTCATCTCTTGGACCCTGACTCACACCTTTTAGGCACCTACTGTGTGCATAGCATTCCACCAGGACTCATCTCCTTTCCTTCTCAAGGGGTCCTGAGCCCCGACTAGCTTTGCCCTAACTCCTTCATCAAAAGACCCCCCGCCAGCTTCCCACACCTCATACGCAGCCACATCTGCCCCATTCTCCATGCTTTCCAGCTTCCCTGCCCTTCCTCGTCTCTCCCTGCCTGTGCAGACCCCCACCCTTCTTTCCTCACCCCTCCATCCCCCAATGCTTGTAGGCCTTCCATTCATTCCCTCTCATCGTGCGTGGTCTCTGATCTTCCATCACCTGACCTTCTCCAGGACTGTCTTCTCACCCTCCCCACTTCCTGGTCCCCAGGAGCAGCTCCTTCTGCCTGGCTCACTCACAGTGCAGGGAAAGGAGGCAGGGAGAAGACCAAGGTTCTGAGAGTTCTGAGGTTGCCACACACAAAGAAGCCGTGGTTTCTCTGCCTCAGCCAACTGATGAGACTAGAACTGGCTTCCCCCTGGAGATGGCAGATTTCAGGCTGATCCCTGCTTAAGCCCTCTCATCCCCACGCTGGTCCTGGTATTGATACAGGACCCAGCTGGTGACAAAGCCTCCAAACCTGGGGGTCCGTGAGCCTGGGCCTGACATTCCAAGAACCACCACCAGGTGGCGCCAGGCCCCCACAGTCTGTGGCGTGGTCAGCCCACAGTTTCACCCTGGATGGGCCTGTGACACCCCAAAGAGAAGAAGGGGACTCTGGATAGGGTCCCCACATCCAGGGCGTGGGGAGAGCATAGGCATTTGGGAACCATTTTCCTTCGGTCGGCTTCCCCTTGAGCTGAGCATTCTGCTTGCTGCAGCAGACGGGTCGCCTTTTGGCCATACCGAAATTTTCTTAAACTGAATCTCACACCCCCACCATTTCCTCTCCCTGGGACCTGGAAGAACGTCACACATAGTAGGTGAATCGTTTTGTAGAGTGAAGAATGCTAATGTAAAGCAAATAGTCACCCACGTTCCTTGTAAATCCAAATGTTTCTATATTGTAGCTTTGCTTAAAATGGGGTCGGCCCCAACGGCACCCTCCTCTTTGGCGGGCAGGGGAGCGGCCCCCAGCAGGAACGGGAGGGCAGCGACCCCGAGGCCACGTGGACGTGGGAGAGGGTGTGGTGGGAAGTTTTGAGTGGAGGAGGGGATCTGCCCTTCTCCACCCCTCCCTTGGATCCGCCTCGGTTTCCTGTCCCACCCCCCCCAACACCCGCCTGCCCCGCGGAAGACTGCCCAGTGAGCGAGTCCCCGCCTCCCAGGCCCGGTCGCCTGCTAGGGAGCCCCCGGGAATCCAACCAACTTGTATCGAGTGGGCGGGGCAATGGCTCGACTTTTTCCCGAGCCCCGCCCATGGAGCTCTTAGCCAATCCTATGCAGGGAGCGTCTCCTGGCAGGGGTCTCTTCCCAACCAGACCCCATCCAGGCACATTGGCGACCAGGCTTGGGCTTTCCCAGCCCCGCCACGTGCAGGTGGAGCTCTGGGATGCTATGTCGGGGCGGCAAGCGGTGGGCCGAGGGCTGGGTAGGCTAGCAGGGGAGGCAAGGGTGGTGTGGGATGGGGCAGGGGTGGTCTAGGGCGATAGGAGAGCAGGGAATGGGGGAACTTGAGGGTGGGGGGAGGGCACTTGGAGCCCTGTCACCATCCCAGGACTTTGGGCAAGTCACCCGTACTCCCTGGGCCTCAGTTTCCCCATCTGTAATATGATGGTAATAATACTTCACCTACCTCATAGGGGAGGTTGTGAGGCCACCATCACCTGACCTGAGGGTCAAGGCAGGAGGACTCAAGAGAGAAGGTGCTACCCGTGAGCAAAGTGTAATTACCGAATCCTGACAGCAAGGCCCACCTGCCCCTCCCCCACAGAGCCTCCAGAGCTAGCCGAGGCCAACCCAGGCCCATCTGTCTCTTCACTGTGTCACAGGCCCCTTCATGGGCCTCATCTGCCATCTTTGTGGGTGCCCTAGACTTAGTCCTTATCTTGTCCTGGTTTCCTTTCTCGTGGCCATCTCCCCACTAAACTGCTGTATAAATTCCATCTGCCCCAGGACCTCCACACCTGCCCTCCGGCACCAGATGCCAGGGAAGGGACAGAGGAAAACAGCCACAAACAAGCCAGGGGGGCTCCCCTGAGTCCCCCAGGGGTGGGGATCGGTGGCCACTGTTTGTATGTCCTTGAGCGCAAATGTTTTATAAAAAATAAAACAAAAACCCACCATCACAAAAAAAAAAAAAAATTGCAGTGAAGAGAAATGAAGAAAAACTGAAGAAAAAAAAAAAAAAACAGGAAAAAAGAACCATACAAAATTTTTCCACCACACATACCCTCTAAGCCAGCAAGATTTCCTCTTTGCAAAATCCTATTTTTGTGGGAATGGGTCCTGCTTTTTGTGGCAAGGCCTGTTCTGATTAATAAAGGATCGTGAAAAAGTAGGGCCTTGGCTGTTTCCTCCTTGGGTCCCAGCCCTCCCTCACCTCCCCAGGGGCAGAGGCAGTGGGGTGAAGGGGATGGGGGCCCCGGGGGCTGAGCCTCCCCTCAGTGTGTCACCTTTGGGATTTGACTTCACTGGTGACCAGGCCCTTCCTAAGCGTCCAGCCCGTCCTCAGATCTCTATAGAATATGATCCCACCGGCTTCCCAGAAAGCAGAGAGGCAGCTACATCTCCCAGATCAGGCTTGACACAAAGCTTTTTGGGAGTAGAGTCCTCTCTGGGCCTCAGAGGTGCCCTCCAGGGTCACCCAGCCTGACGTCCCCTCCCTCAGTTCCCGGAGGACCCTCACCACCCTTCAAGGCAGCTCAGACAAACCAAAGGGGCACACTCCAGTTTTCCCACCACCACCCACGGGGCCACTGTAGTTTCAGGCCAGCGCCTCCTTCCTGGTCCCCGAGGTGGGCAAAGGAAAGATAAGGAGCTCTGTGTCTGTTGGCTGGAACTGTGGCTTCTCTCAGCCCTCTTCTACTTTCGTTCTTTAGGATTAGAAAAGTCTTTTCCACTCAGTAGAACAGGTTCCAGCCTGAGGTGTGGGAAGCTGGGTTGTAATCCCTTCTCCAGCCTCTGTGGCCCTGGGCAAGCTCTTTTCTTCCTTCCACCTGTTTCTTCTGACCACAACAAAGCAATAACCATCCCTCTCCCTTGCCCTTTCTTCCCCACCCAGCCCAGGGGAAGCTGAGCCCCGGCAGCTCTCAGGGTACTTCAGAAGGAAGGTGCTACATCTGTTTCAGACACAGGCACAAAAGGAAGGAGCACATCCCCGTTGTCATGTGTCCACCTGCTGGCCCCTGGCCCTGCCAGGAGTGAAGCGGGCCATCCCATCCGCCCCCTGCTCCCAGCACCTGGGGCCAGCAGCTGCCTCCTGGAACTGCACTAAGTACCCCACCCAAAGCTGTCTGTCTCTCGTTTCCCACAACCTGGTTTAGATATCCCTTCTGATCTCTGTTCCAGAGACCGGAGGAAGCCCTGGGGTCAGGTAAGTAGCTTCAGGGGCGCCCTTGCCCAGAGCTTCTGTTCAGGCTTTCTCTGTGAAAGCAGCCCCGGAAAACTAAGCCTGAAGTCAGAGACAGCCCAGGCCCAGCCCAGGGGGCAGTGTCTTGCTGCTGGCTCGGGCCCTTCCCTGGACTTTTTGCCTTCCTCTGTTTTTACTTCTCTGGGTCTGTCTTCATCCATGCCTGATCTGAGCTGCTCCCCGACCTCTCCCTGTACCTGGGACCATTGCCCTCTGGTGTTTTCTTTCTCCTGTGAGTCCCCCCTGGATATTGCTGCTTTCTGGAAGGCCATCCTGGGTTACGTCCTGCGCTCCTCTCCCTCCCCCGCAAAGACAACCAGAAGGCCAAGGCTTGAGCGCGCCGACGCCCCCGCTCGTGGCTTCCCTGACCATCTGTTTCCCGTCCCGCTCCCCGTGTCTGTGTCCTGTGTGTGTGTGTCGTGTCTTGTTTAGATTGTGAGCCCCCTGGGCAGGGATCCCTGTCTGCATACGTGTTCCCTGTGGCACGCCCGGGTGTGCTAATAAATGTTCATCTTCAGAACAAGAGCGCCAGGTGTCTTGAGGAAGCTTTGGGACAGATGGCTGAGTAAGCCTGTGTGGTGGCACTGGAGGCAGGGAGGGACTTCTGGGTAGGGCCCCCAGCTCCAAGAACCTGTTCTTCCCCTTTCCTGAGTCCCGTGAGGGTGGATGGGAAGGGGGTGAGGAATGGCATTCAGAAGGCTGGAAAAAGCTCCAGCCCTGGGTCTCCGCTGCCACACTGGCCAGCAGGGCTGCTTGCCTGGAAGCTGGTGGGGTTGGGAGCCTCAAGAACAGGTGCAGTTCTCAGCCATTCCACTCACAGACCTGACTGCCAGTCAGGGACTACGCAGCTTTTCTGTGAGCACTGGGTTGGGAGTCCTCACACCACTATGGGTGAGTCACTCGCCCTCCCCACCCTGTTTCTTGCCCTGCCGCCTCCTCTGCCTTTCCCTCCACTTGGTTCCCACAGCAGGAAGGAAGCCTCTTGCTCTGACCGCCAGCTCCCTTGGCCTCTGCCCCTGAATCCCTGGTACAAACATGACACTTGCGGAATTTCCCTGCCCTATTCCCCCATGGCCTGCCCACCTCTGACTGCCCCGGAATGATGTGGGGAACCGCAGAGGCAGCCCATCCATCCCATCCCATTGTTAAAGCGTCCCTTCCAGTCTCCCCTGCCCCCTGCTCCCCGGAGGCCAAGTGGGAATCACAGGAAGTTGTGGGTGGGGGAATGCTAGGACTCCTAATGCCGTGCTCTCTCTGTCACCAAGGGGAGCCGTGACACCCAGCTGTCCCTGGCAGTAGCTCCCTCCCTACTCACATGGAGACAGAAACCCTCAGTCATGCTCTATGGCATCAGTACCCAATTCAACCAAATTCAAACTTTCCAGAAGGGACTGGCTTCTGAGGGTGTAGAGCAAGTGTGCAGCAGAGCCAGGGACAGAGCCCATTCCCATTCCTTGGGGGAGCTCCTGCTCAGCTGGCAAGTAGTCATGGCTGCGGGTGCCACGTTTGACAAAGCAAAAGGGTAGGGCCCTGAGTGCCTCAGGATGTCCCAGGGGGACTCGTTGCCAGGACTTTGCCCCAACCTAGAGTCCTCGGGTGAGAGCAGCAGGGGATGAAGTACAGGGAAACAGACCAGACAGAGGGAGGAGACCTGAGCTCACTAATGACAGCAGTTACTGCAGGTGACCACGGCTGCCTCTGCACCCTGCTGCTCCTGTGTCTAAGGTTTGCATAAAGGAAGGTAGAAAAACCCCTTGCATGAAGTATTGAGCTGCAGCATCAGATCTAAATAAACCCCATTCCTTGGGCCAGGTGCAGTGGTTCATGCCTGTAATTCCAGCATTTTGGGAGGCCGAGGCAGGCAGATCACCTGAGGTCAGGAGTTTGAGACTAGCCTGGCCAACATGGTGAAACCCCGTCTCTACTAAAAATACAAAAATCAGCCGGGCGTGGTGATGCGCACCTGTAACCCCAGCTACTCAGGAGACTGAGGCAGGAGAACCGCTTGAAACCGGGAGACAGAGGTTGCAGTGAGCCAAGATCGTGCTGCTGCACTCCAGCCTGGGCAACAGAGAGAGACTCCATCTTGGAAAAAAATAAAATAGAAGTAAATAAATAAATAAGCCCAACTCCTCATGTACGGATGAAGAAGCTAAGGCCCAGGGGGGTCGTGACTTGCTCAAGATCACTTGGTCAACAGCAGAACCAGGCCTGGAACCCCTCTTCTGATTCCAGGCCCAGGGGTATTCTCCCTATGCTGCGATACAAGTGGCAGGTCAAGAGGACAGTCCCCAGTCAGCTGCAGCTCCTACCCCACCTGAGTGATCATCATATTACTTTCTCCAAGTTTCCAGACCCTGGAAGGCCCACTGGCCCTGACAGAACCCCAACAGGGGGAGCTATGGGAGGGACAAGGTCTGCAGCAGCCAGGCCCCAGACCCTCTTCCTCCTCGGGAAGGAGGCAGCCTCCGATCTTCCCCACCCACTTCCTCTTTCTGTCCATGCAAGGCCTTCACTCTCATTTGCAAGCTGACTGCCCCAGATCCATGCCCAGCCTCCTCCTTAGCCAGGGCCCAGCCCCGTGTGCCCGCAGGGCTTCTGGGCAGGGCCTGACCTTTTGGCCTGGTATGCCCCTGTTGCCATGGTGATGAAGGCCTGGCAGGATCTTCTCCCGTGAGATGGGCCTCCAGGCTGGGGGTTTTACAACTTTCTTCCTTTCTTTAAATCATTATTCTTTTCCTGAACAACAAGGGGAGAAAGAAATGCCAAAACAGAGCAAAAAGAGACTAAGAAGGAGAGAGACAGAAAGAGGAAAACAGAGCGCGAGAGATGGAGGGAGTCCAGTCTAGAGTCATGGAGGGGGTGGAGGGGCAGCGCCAGTGAAAGAGTAGAGAACGATCGGCCCAGCTTGAGGGTGAGTCAAAAACAAACAAAATCTTCTGCAGAATTAAGCGGTGAGATTCCGCAAGACAGGAGAGCAGCCTCGAGGGGCAAAAGTCACTGCTGACGACAGCACTTGTTCCCCAGACAGCACACAACAGCTGGCAGGGTCAGTCTGACATGGAACGGGGGGTACGTGGGGCGGGGGCAGTGCCAGAGGGAGTCCAGGGTCCCCACAGCAGTGGGTTCCGGTGCTCCCAGGGATTATAAATAAACAGGCACGTGGGAAATGCACATTCTTTCTCCAAGAAATATAATTTATGTTTACAGCCAGTTGTTTTTTCTTCTCCCTAAAGAAAACATTACCATGTGGGGCTCCGGCCCCAACAGTGTCCCTGAGTATCCTTGGCCCTGGCTCCCTCCTCCCGTTATTGCTTGGATGAGGAAGATCTGGCTCTGGGAATTGCAGAGCAAGGCCCCTTTCCTCACCCCCTCGGGGCTGTCCCTGGTGACGGAGTGGAGGTACAGAGTGCCAGTCCCGTGCCAGCCACCCTGGCTGTGCCCATTTAAGGGAAAGGAGAGTGCAGGCCGTGGGAGAGGCGCTGAGCAGCCTCCCGGAGCAGAGAGCCCCTCTCTGCGGTGCAGGAGGCTCTGGAGGCACGGTGGCTTCTTTTCCAACTTGACAGTTGGAAGGCTCAGGCTGTGGGGCGGGGAGTGGAGGGGGAGCTCCCTCCTCCCAGCAAGATTCCAGGCACACGCTGGGAGGCTGGGAGAAGAGAACAGAATAAGGTGGGGGTGACCCCCTGCCTTCTGTGCCCCATACGAACCTCAGGGGGCCGGGGAGGGAGGTATGTACCATCAGCCCTGGTGGAGGGGTGAGGGCAGCTTTGGTGCTGGGGCCCCCATCTGTTTCCCACTTCCGTCCCGGGCACCAGCCCCACTCCAAGCCCCTGCTCCTGGGCCAGGCCCTCCTCCCAAGGGCAGTCCGACCCCACACTGGCACGCAGTCCACCCCAGAGGTAGCGGTTCCTGCCCTAGAAACGGTGGGCCTAGGAGACCCAAACCCCAGAAGGAGGGAGGGTGGTGGGCGCCCTGCTTCCAGACTCAGCGAGACGTGGAGATTCTGTAGCCCTCAGTGACCCTGGTTCCAGGTGGAAGCTGGCGCCTCTGTTATCAGTGGCTCCATCGGGGACTGGACCCAGCCCAGACTTCTTGGTCTGACAACTGCCCACAGATCAGCCAGGGGATAGTCAGTCCTCTCACTACCTAGGAGTGTCTGAAGATGTGCCCCCGCCCTGCCTGTGCTCGGCAACTCGCCAAAAGTGGCCGCTCCATTGCCCCAAGTAGGGGCCCGCCGGTCCCGCAGGCCTAAGCAGCCAAAGCTTCCCAGAGCCCCTCCTCTCAGAGTGGCTGAAGCCTGTCAGCCAGAACATAGGCTCAGGTGCCCAGTCCTGGAGCGGCTTCCAGGGCGCGGAGGCTGCCCCTGGGGGCGCCCAGAGCCCGGGAACCAGCGCCGCCTATGAGCAGGTCTTCCTCCTCCTCATCCTCAAAGGCCCGCGCTGGGCGCCGGGGCGGAGGCCGGGGCGTAGGCTCGTCGCGCTCCGCCATGCGCTCGACGGCGCCCTCGCCCACGAGGAACACGGTGTCTGCGACGCGCGGGGGCCCGGTGACGGGGTTGTGGTCGTAGGAGAAGACGCGCAGCGCGCGCAGCGGGTGCAGGTCGGGGAAGCCGCCCAGGCGGTTGCGGTCGAGGTCGAGGATGTGCAGGCGGCCCATGCGCAGCAGCGCGGGCGGGAACTCCTCGAAGCGGTTGCCGTAGAGCCAGAGGCCGCGCAAGCCCGTCATGCGCGGCAGCTCCGCCGGCAGCGCGCGCAGCCGGTTGTCGCCCATCTGGAGCGACTGCAGCGCCACCAGGCGCAGCAGCGGCCGCGGGAAGCGCCGCAAGAAGTTGCCCTCGATCCAGAGGCAGCGCAGGCTCTGCAACTGCGCGAAGTCGGCGGGCAGCGCCAGCAGCCGGTTGCCGCCCAAGTAGAGGCGCGTGAGGCGCGGCAGGCGGCAGAGGCCGTCAGGCAGGCGCTCGAGCTTGTTGAAGTCCAGCGCCAGGATGCGCAGCTCGCGCAGCTCCTCGATCTCCTCGGGCAGCTCGCGCAGCCCCGTGCCGCTCACATACAGCTTCTGCAGGCGGCTCAGCGCACACACGGCGCTGGGCAGCCGCCGCAACCGCCGCCCGCTCAGCTCCAGCTGCTGCTCGCCGCTGCGCAGCTGCTCCTCCGCGTCCGACGGCAGCTCATCCGGCGTGGACTCGGCGATGCCCATGGTCACGGGCCCCGGCCGGGGCCGCTGCCACCGCCACCGCCCGGCATCGCCCCGCCCCGGCTGCCCCTCGGCCGCCCCGACGGTGTCGGAGCCGCGCCGGCCTCCGGGCCCCCCGCCCCGGCCTGCCCCCGCGCCGGGAGGGGGGCCGTGCGGGGCCGGGAGGAGGCACCCACTTGGGGTACCGCCGCCGCGCGCTGCGCTCCACCGCCCGCCCTCTGGCCTCCCCCGTTGCCTCCGCCGGAGGCCGACTGGCTAGGGTTCGCACTGACTCGCAGCTTAGCGACCCGTCTCCCTGGCAACCCCGACGCTCGTGCGGCTGCCAATGAGGCGGAGGGAGGGCGGGGCGGGGCGGGGCCAAGGCGCCACCCGAGCGGGGTCCCAGCGCCGGAGCCCGTCCCCTACCTGCCCGTCCAGCCCACCGCAGAGCAAGCGCAAGCCGAGAGATTCCCTTCCGTCCAAGCCTGGCACTGAGACCCGACACCCGACGCCGTTTGGTGTGCGGTTGTGTGCGCCCCAGAGCCGTGGGTCCAAGAGGAAGGCCAAGGAAACGCCGGCGGTGGATCAAAGACTCCGTACTAGAGGCTCACAAGGAGGGGCTGAGGGGCGCGGTCACTGCCGGTCATTCACGTCCAGCGGCGTGCGGCCGGCCTACCTGCTGGGATCACTTCAGTATAGTAACTCGAAACTGTGTTACTGTCTGGCCCTTTTCACATCTGCTGGTTTCACTGGGACCCAGGGCGTGGCTCCGCCCTGCCTAATTGCCCTACAGCTTCCTCATTGCTAAACTCACACCCCTCTCTCCTGCCAGGATCCCTCCACCGACGCTCAAAGTCTGTGTGTGGCTGTGGTGGACAGAAGACTGGGACGCGTGAACGCCTTTGAGCCACCAATCATGGCCACTCGCATTCCATGACTCTTCCTTTGCCTGCTACCACCAGCAGCCGTTCCCCACTGCCTTCTCCCCCCACCTCCCATCCGGAGCCCACCTGCCGGGGCTCCTGGCAGAAAAGCACTGGCTGCCACTGGCTTCGAGCCCATGTGTGCCCAGCACTATGCTGAAAGCATTGCTTTGGGTCCTTGACACAGTCTATGAGGTAGACACCCTCATCACCTCGATTTAAAAGACGGATAACCTGAGGATCAAAGAGACATGACTTGAGCTGGGTCAGTCTGAGCTGGGTGAAGTGCCCAAGGTCACCCAGTTGATGAGCAGCTGGATTCGAAGCCAGGTAGTGTGACTCGAGAGCCTGTGTTCCTAACCATAAACCATACCGATAGATGGAAACGAGGGTCACTCCACCTCCAGCAATGAGTTTTCTCAGAACAGAGCCTCTGATTCTCGGGGCAAAACTACAAAGACAGCATTATAATCCCATATGAAAGATGAGAGAAGTGGCCTCACCGGGATTAGGCACCCTGCTTACGGTCACACAATGCATAGAGATTGCAGCCTGGGAGCTGAATTTTCGGGCTCCAAGCCTCCTGCCTCCTGCCTTCTCTTGAACCCGGCTGGTGTGACCCATGTAACTGGCTGAATGGACTGACCTCAGGACAGCATGCTGCCCTTTGGCCCACCCCCATTGCCATCCCCACCGCAGGGGAAGGGAAATGGAAGACAGCCCAAGGGCAGAGAGCAGTTGCCAATGCAAGGTGAGGATGGGAAGCATCCCCACTGGAATGTAAACTGCCCAGCCAGGGAGGTTTGGGAATCTCCTTCCCTACTGGCACAGGCTCTAGAGCATACAGGAGACATTCAATGCAAATTTTTATTTATTTATTTATTTGTTTGTTTGTTTGTTTATTTATTTAATTTTGAGACGGAGTTTTGCTCTTGTTGCCTAGGTTGGAGTGCAATGGTGTGATCTCGGTTCACTGCAGCCTCCGCCTCACCTCCTGGGTTCAAGCGATTCTCTTGCCTCAGCCTCCCAAGTAGCTGAGATTACAGGTGCCCACCACCATGCCTGGCTAATTTTTGTATTTTAGCAGAGACAGGGTTTCACCATGTTGGTCAGGCTGGTCTCGAACTCCTGATCTCAGGTGATTCACCTGCCTCGGCTTCCCAAAGTGCTGATATTACAGGCATGAGCCACTGCACCTGGCTGAAAAAATTTTAACATTAAAAAAGTGGAGGCAAACATTGCATACAGTGAAATGCATAGTCGCAAGTGTACTCTTGGATGCATTTTGACAAACATACACACCCCTGTCCCATTTCCATCACCCCAAGAGTTCTCTGAAGCCTCTTGCGGTCAATCCCCACCTCGCAGAGGCAACTACAATCCTGACCTCTATCCTCATGGATCAGTTTTCCCTGTTCTTGAATTTCACACAAATGAAATTATTCAGCACATACTTTTTTTCAGATAATATATATTTGTTGGATAAACGAATGAAAGGGCAGAGCAATAGCAATTCTAATATGGCAAGAGGTGTTGGGGGCGGACAGGTGTTGTGGGACACAGAGGCAGATGTTGCTCCGAACCAGGAACCAGCCATGCACCCCCATCCTGGGAGAGACTGGCAAAAGGAAAGCAGGAATCCAGGCCAAGGTAGAGGACCCAGGTGGAACCCAGACACAAGACTTGGGGTATAGAAGTCTCAGCCCCAACCGGAGAGGCTTCAGGCCCCTCCCAAATGTCACTTAAGTTCCAATCCAGCTCTCTCCCTTCTACTCATTCAGGAGGACTTCTTGGAAGAGGTAAGGCTCTCAGAGACCAGAAAGGTAGGTAATACCCAATGAGGCTAATGGGATGAGGATGAGTCCCTACCCACCCCCCACCCCACCCCAAGCAGTTTCACCGAGGGAACATTGGCTGTGGAGGAGGAGGCTCAGCAGCCCAGCCTCGCCACATGCTCAGGCTGGCACCCAGCGCCAGGCTGCCCTCTTGGGCTCCATCCGCACGAGCAGCACCACATGAGCCCACATGAGCCTCTCCACCCCGGCACCAGCTTGGCAGAGCTTCCTGGGGCTGAGAGCATGGAGGACCAGCCGTCTTCTTTCTCAGAGCCTTTTTCTTGCTCTCGGCAGATCCTGTACCTTCACCTCCCACCAGGCCCTTCTCAGTGGGTAAAGGTAAAATGTGCTGGCATTCCAGGCCCACGCAGGCTGGCAGTGGGGCAATCATGATGAATCACGCTGGCACTGCAGGCACCTGGTCCTTGTTGAGGCGTAACTAATGAATTAGCTTCGACCCCAGCACGGGGCCTCTCAGCCTTTCCCCACTTCCCAGGAAGGCAGGAAACTGAGACCTGGGAGTGGGAAGCAGGGGAGGAGAGAGGACTCCGTCAGCTCCAGGCATGGGTCCCGAACCCTGGCCAGCCCCTCTGCCCACTCGCACACTGCAAAAACACCCAAAGTGCAGGTCCCCCAGGCCCCCAGAAACTGCCTCTCTGTTACTAATCATGAGCTATAACTATTAGTGCCCACCCCCAACTCTGTATGTTTAAAGAATTTCTTAAAATACAGGAAAAGTGTGGTGCTGTGAGAAACACCCCCGTGCCCAGTACCCAGCATTGACAATTGTTCACATTTCGTCAAACTTGCTATAAACCTATTTTCTTTTAAACAAAAGGAAGAAAACAGCACATGTAATATACAAGTCTCCTTTGTCTCCCCTCCAATGTCCCCATAGGCACTACTGCCCCCTCCACACTGACCCTGCCAAAGTCCCCTCTGGATTCCCCTCTCTGCCTTGGGGCCAGGACATCCCTGGCTGCTGAATAAGATGATGGGATCTTAGCATCCTAGGTTCTTAAAAAACAAGGATTCAAATCTATTACAGCCAACTACGAGATGTCAGAGCTGGGAGGGTGCTTAGCTCCTCTGGGAGGTCACAGGCTCTGTTCAATGTCTGCAAGAAGGTAGGGCCCCTTGTTCCAGAAAAATGCGTGGAGGCAGAGACTCACCCCATGATGTGCGCCATTCCCAGTGGTTCACGGCCTCTTGGGTGTCTAGGCCAACCCCTTCATTTGGCAAAAAAGGAAAGCGATGATGTCCTCACCTCACGGCCCACTCCCCTTACCTGCAGCAGCCAGAACTTCAGTTCCTGCCATCTTTCAGGTATTCATTCAACAAACCTTAAGCACCTACCTCTATGCCTAGGCAGGGGGAATTACTATGAATGTGAACATAACAGACAAACCCCCTGCCTTTGTGGAATTTATATTCGTGCAAGTGGAGATCATTAACAAAACACGTGTCAGGTCATGATCAGGCTATGGAAGAAATAAAGCAGGGATAAGAAAGGAGGAGGGCTGGCTGGGCCCAGTGGCTCATGCCTGTAATTTCAGTACTTTGGGAGGCCAAGGTAGGCAGATCACTTGAAGCAAGGAGTTCAAGACTAACCTGGCCAACATGGTGAAAGTCCATCTCTATTAATAAAAAATTTAAATTAAATTTTAAATTTTAAACAAAGAGAGAGGAGGACTAAGAAATGTGTGGGGGGTGGGGAGGGGCTATCATTTAAAACTGAGTGGCTAAGGTCAGGTGCGATGGCTCACACCTGTAAACCTAGCACTTTGGGAGGCCAAGGTGGGCAGATTACCTGAGGTCAGGAGTTTGAGGCCATCCTGACCAACATGGCAAAACCCTGTCTCTACTAAAAATACAAAAATTAGCCAGGGTGGTGGTGGATGCCTGTAATCCCAGCTACTTAGGAGACTGAGGCAGGAGAATTGCTTGAACCCGGCAGGCGGAGGTTGCAGTGAGCTGAGATTGCACCACTGCACTCCAGCCTGAGCAGCAGAGAAAAAAAAAAAAACAAAAAACAACACCTGAGTGGCCAGAGGAGGCCTCATTGAGATCATGGCATTGAGCAAAGATGGCAGGGTACACTCCTGGCAGTGGAGATGGCAGTGCCAAGCCCCTGGGGCAAGAATATGCCTGGGCCTTTGGGAGCAGCAAGGGGCCCAGCCCAGGGAGCAAAGGGAAGCATGGTGGTCGAGGAGATCAGAGAGAGAAAGTAAGGACGGGACAGGCCGAGGAGGGCCCGGGTCCTTCACAAGGACTTTGGCTTTGACTCTGGGTAAGAGGTCGTGGGGGAATTTTGCACAGAGGATACACGTTTTAACATGATCCCTTTGGCTGCAACTGCAGGAATAGGGGTGTGTGTATGTGTGCGTGTGTGTGCATGTGTGTACGTGTGCATGTGCGTGTGTGCATGTGTGTGTGTTGGGGGAAAGGAGTTTGTGCAACTTTAACCTCTCTCCTCTTGGTTCTCTCCCACAGGGTAATGATAGCTGTCATTTACTGAACACCTACAGGCTGTCAAATGTATTCTTCACAACAGCTCTGCCAGGCAGGTGCTAGATTCCCCACCACCCTCTGGCTCTACAGATGAAGAAACAGCTTAGATTCCGAGATGTTAAATAGTTTGAGTTTCAATGTGGTTAAACAGCCACTGCCAAGCTACAAGGTCACAAAGCTGGTAAGGGGCAGAGCCAGGATTCAAACCCAGTCCATCTTATTGCAAAGCCCGGGCTTTGCCTGCTATGTCTCGTTGACTCTGTGGTCTGGGAGAAATTAGAGAAACCACGCTGCGTGCTCAAACGCTCATCCCCATCCTGCAAACAGCAAAAATATTTCTAGGGGTGCCCTACTTGGAGATTTTGATGTTGTCAGAGAGGACAAGAGTGGCTACGAGCCATAGCACTTCCCTTTTCCCATCCCAGGCCCCAGGGCTCATACGTTTGCTTAACTAGGGGGTATCCTGAAATCCTCAGGGCAAACCTAGGAACCCCAAATCCGGCCCCAGAAGACAGAACAAAGAGGTCCCCGGGTCCTGGGTCGTCCTAGGCCTGTGATCTGGGCTCAGGGCTTATCTGATAGCAAATTCCAGACAGTCTCTGGCCCACCATTGGCCTAGAGTTCATCAGTGATAGCCAAACTCACCAGGCTGGCTCAGCCACTGCCAAGTTACTCCTCCCACCCTGCCTAAGAAACCAGAGCCCAGGCATGGCCTGGGGATCATATTTACCTGGAACCCTAGCTCTGTGAGTTACCTGCCTGATCTGTTGAAAGCTGAGAGTCCTCCCAGGTCCCCCTCAGAGACGCCAGAGCTGGAGCAACAGAGGCCAAGGGAGTGTGAGGAGGGGGAGAAGCTGACTGGTTCCCAAGGCCATGTTCCAGAATGTTGTGGATGGAACTCTGACCACCCCAGTGGGTTCTGTTAGGCCATCATGCCACAAAGTGGACTTGACTGTAGCAGGACGAGCCACAGACAAAACCCCTCAGACACCATGTTGTAGAAGGAAGGGCTTTATTCAGCTGGGAGCGTCGGCAAGCTACCATCTTAAAATCCGAGCTCCCTGAGTGCACAATTTCTGTCCCTTTTAAGGGCTCCCAACACTAAAGATTTCACATGAAAGGGTCATGACTGATTGAGCAATCTAGGGGGTACGTGACAAGGGCTTCATGCACAAGTGGTCAGAGTGAAACAGAACAGAGCAGGGAGTGTCACAATGTTCTTCATACAGTGTCTGGAATCCATGGATAACATTGGTTGCTAAGTCATGAGTTGATTTTTAACTACTAGGTTTAGGCCAGGCAGGCCCAGGCCTGGTTTCAGGTCTGGTTTTGGGTCTGGTGCCTGGCACCGGGCTGCCTGCCTGTGGTTTCACTTCCTTGTTTCTTCTTAAAACAGGTACTGAGTATAAAACAATATGACAGGGTCTCTGTCTTCCCTCATTTCCCCCCTTTGAGGCTTTCACTCATTTTACTAGTGGCAGTTCTCACTTTTATTTTCATTACTTATATCTTCCTGTGCAATAGATTGATAGTGATTCATATAACATGCTTGTGCTGAAGCATTTTGGTGAACTAAGGTAGCGACAAAGCTTTTTATCATTTGGAGAAGTACAGGGATCAGACAAGGAAGCAGTAAGCAGGTTCCTATTACTATTATTACTCCTATTATAAGAGTTTTAAATCCTCCTATTGCTGGGAACCAATTTCCAAACATGGCTCCCGGATTAAATCCGCGCCACACTTGCACGGGTACATGTGCCAGTTTTGTTACATCTTTAACTATATCCTCAACTACTTGCCCCTGATCATCTACGTGTAGACAACAATTAGTAAGGTTGAATTTTCCACAAACTCCTCCTTCAGCCGCTAGCAAGTAGTCAAGAGCTAGTCTATTTTGATAGATAGCATTTCTCATCAGAGTCTCTGGCCGGGCAAGAATGGTCAAGGCTTGACCGATTTTATTAGTAATAATTTCTAAAACAGCTTATAACCGTATGATCCGGTTGAGCATGTAGATGGGGGTCTGATATTCCCATGAGCCATCTTCTGCCCAAGTGACGGGTCCATAGTATTGTGTAGTTTTTTCAGGGGGGCATTCATTATCTTTCCAATTACCTACGGCTATGCTTCGTTTTTCGCGGGAAGCATAGTCAGGGAAGCCCAGAAGTTCACCTGTTTTTATGGGCAGTAAGAAGAAAGATGGCTTAATGGTGCCAATTACACAGCTACCTGTCCACTGATCAGGCAGCTTAGCATAGGCTCTATGTCCACATATCCAGTATAACCCGGTGGGGGCCGTCCAGTCCCGGTGGAATTCTGGGTGGGCCCAAACAATCTGCAACTTTGGAAATTTACTGAGTGGATTTCTTTCTGTGTAACTGGAACTCCACCATGTAACTGTCTTTGTGGTACCATTATACAGCTTTTGCCCAAGACAACTAAGCCACCCTGCAGGATGAGTGGATCCCTTGCCTTCTCTAGCTATGCAATACTGTCCAATAATCGAGGTTTTTAGAACCCAAAGATTGTCAGGGTGGTTCTTTTGGGCCAGGCATTCATCAGGAACTGGGTCTGTAGGAACTAACTCTCGGGCTTCCCATGGCCAGTGATCTCCTGTTACAGTTCTTCCACAAACATAACATGAAGTGACTTTTAGAGACTGGGCTACATGTTCAGCTAATTGCAAAAACAAATTTCTAGTTTTTCCAGGAATCTCAGGTACTGGCACATTTAGTTCACCATAGAAAGTCTGAAATACTGGTTCTGGAGAGCGTCTTCGAACCTCCCCTTTTATTAGGATGCCTACTCTAGGATCTAGTCCTTTTCTATCAATGCCTAATGATACATATTCTCCTTTATTTTATTTTAGGTCTGAGGAGTTTGTGATGACCAATTCTAAAGGGTTGCAGCTCCCACTCATGCAGGAGGGGCTGTCTTTTCCTTCCCAGAGCCAAACAGGATTTTTTTAATCTTCTTTCCAAGTAGTCCAAATGACACAAGACCAGTATTGACACATCTCACATAAATATGATTTTTGACAGATAAACTTATTTTCTGCAGTGTAACTTTTTTTCCCAATGTAGAGACCGCATCCTATTCCTTGCTGATTACTAGTAATAGCAGCACAAGTGCCAAATTTTAAGGTTATATGTTTGGGGATCCCTCTTTCTTCTGTTCCAGCTATTACTTTGCTTGTGTCCCTTAGGAAAGGACCAGTCCTTAGTCTTACTTCAAAGACTGTGATCATGGAAGGTTCAGAGGGGTCATAGCACACATCGGGCTGATCGCTTCCTGGATTACATACTTTGTACTGAGTGTTATTATACAAACAGGTTCCCTTTGGAGTTCCTAGGCATTCTTTTTTTTTTTTTTTTGAGATGGAGTCTCGCTCTGTGGCCCAGGCTGGAGTGCAGTGGCCAGATCTCAGCTCACTGCAAGCTCCACCTCCCAGGTTCACGCCATTCTCCTGCCTCAGCCTCCCGAGTAGCTGGGACTACAGGCGCCTGCCACCTCGCCCGGCTAGTTTTTTGTATTTTTTTTTTTTAGTAGAGATGGGGTTTCACCGTGTTAGCCAGGATGGTCTCGATCTCCTGACCTCGTGATCTGCCCATCTCGGCCTCCCAAAGTGCTGGGATTACAGGCTTGAGCCACCGCGCCCGGCCCCTAGGCATTCTTAATAACTGTAAAATAAAAAGATTGTTTTAACTTGTCCTACCTCAGTGACCTGAGGTGTGCACTGAAAATAGTCCTCTGTGTGGGAAGAAGCTGTGGAAGCTTTTACCACACAAGTTCATGTTATAAGGTAAGTAAGTCCCACGACAATTTTCCTCATGCTTCAGCCGTGCATAAACCAGTCAGCTTCCGGGTGTGACTGGAGCAGGGCTTGTCGTCTTCCTCAGGGTCCCTTTGCAGGGACTGTCCAGGCTTGGTTTGGCCTCCCAGGTCTCAGCGGCTGCAGGCTTCACGCGGCTGTGGTGAATCCAGGCTGGGATTCCTTCCACCCTGACAGCTATGGGAGTGGTCAGGATAACGGTCTGGGGTCCCCTCCACCGTGGCCGCAAAGGAGCCACGTTCCAGTCCTTGATCCACACGTGGTCACCTGGAAAAAAAGGGTGAACTGGGGAGAATAAGCTGACTGGGCACCTCTCATTTACCCAAGTTGAGATTGTCTGGGTAGTTTTCCCCAAGGCCTGTAGCTGTCGTTGTAATTCAATTTCACCTAACTCTTGGGGAGTATCCGGAAGTCCTCACAGTATAGGAGGAGGCCTCTGATACAGAATGTCACAGGGGGAGAATCCTATTTTCTTAAAGGGGATACACCTAATTTTAAACAATACCATAGGAAGGGCTTGTATTCATTGTAATCCTGTCTCCTGACATACTTTCCCTAAACTATGTTTGATAGTTCGATTCATTTGCTCCACCTTTCCGGAACTCTGAGGTTGGTAGGCGGCATGTAACTTCCATGTGATTCCTAATACCTTTGCCATCTTTTGTACCAAGTCAGCCACAGATGCTGGCCCATTATCTGAGCTGATTTGTAGAGGCAGTCCAAACCTAGGGATGAGATCTCGAAGAAGCACACAGGTTACTGCACGAGCTTTTTCAGTTCGTGTTGGATAAGCCACCACCCACCCGGAGTAAGTACACACTAGAACCAGTAAATACTTGTTACCTCCGCATTTAGGCATCTCTGTGGAGTCCACCTGAAGATCTTCAAAAGGAGCCGCTCCATAGGCTGGTACGCCAGGAGACACAGAGGGGCCTTGCTTTGCATTGTTCTGTCGACAGGTAACGCATCGCTGTGCTACTGTTTTAGCAAACGCTGGCAAGTGTGAGATGTAGAAATACCGGCCTAACAGCTTTTCAAGTGATTCTTGGCTTAAATGGGTAGTTTCATGTGCAGCCAGCACGACTGCGGCTCCTAGCAGCTGTGGCACGGCTATTTTTCCATCTGGTAACTTTATCCATCCTTCCTTTATTGTTTGTCCTCCCCCTGCCTGAAGAAAGTCTTTTTCCTCTTTAGAATAAGTAGGCACCAGATCAAGTGTTTGAGGGAGTAGTGGGGCTGTGACTGATGCCCAGTAAGGAATAAATGCTGCTTTTCGTGCCTCTGTGTCTGTTCGGGAGTTTCCTTGGCTCACCGAGGTGGAAACTCACTGGTGTCCCCTGTAATGCGTGACTGCTACCTTTTGGGGTTTCCACACTGCTTCTAATAATTGTAGAATTTCTTGTTGGTATTTTATGTCCTTTCTCCCAGAATTTAGTAGGCTTTTTTCTTTATATAATGCTCCATGTACTTGAAGGGTTAGAAAGGCATATGGAGAATCAATATAGATGTTTACAGTCTTACCTTCACAGAGTTCCAGAGCCCGAGTTAAAGCAATGAGTTCTACTTTTTGGGCCGAAGCGCCCTGAGGCAATGATTTAGCTTCAACAACATCATCCAAGGTTACTACCTTATATCCGGCGCACCTTTCTCCTCACGAGTTGATGAAGCTGCTCCCGTCCACGTATAATTCCCAGTCTGTCGATGCCCATGGCTGGTCTCGAAGATCGGGTCTGCTAGAATAGACTGAATCCAACACCTCTACACAGTTCTGTTCAACAGGGCTGTCGGATACTGGGAGCAAGGTGGCAGGATTTAAAGTGTTACAGACTTCATTGGTTATGCGGGGGTTTTCACATAACAAGCCTTGGTACTTAGTTAATCTAGCATTTATTAGCTAATGGTGTCCTTTGGTTTATCAGAGTTACCACCGCATGGGGGCTTTTATATTTAGGTTTTGTCCAAGGATTAGCTTATCCACTTCTTGTGCCAACAGGACCGTTGCCGCCAAGGTTCTTAGACACGGAGGCCAGCCTTTAGAAACCCCATCTAGTTGTTTTGAGAGGTAGGCCACTGGTCTTGGCTGGGGCCCCACAGTTTCAGTTAAAACTCCTACTGCCATTTTTTCTCTTCCTGACACATAGAGCGTGAAGGGCTTTGTCAAATCTGGTAGTCCTAGAGCTGGGGCTGACATAAGTTTTCTTTTAATTTACAAAAGGCTTGCTGTTGTAGAGGCCACCATTCAAACGGCTCTCGGTAGCCCCCCTTTGTAACCCCGTACAATGGTTTGGCTAGCACCGCAAAGTTTGGAATCCATATTCTGCAAAACCCCACAAGCTCCTAAAAATTCCCTTACTTGCCTTCTGGTTTTAGGTTCTGGTAGGCTCCAGATGACCTGCTTTCTTTTTGACCCTAGGCTGCACTCCCCTTTTCAAACAGTGAATCCCAGGTAGCGTACCTGCTGTCTCCAGATCTGAGTTTTCTTCTCAGACACCTTATACCCACAGTCCTCCAGGTGCCGAAGCAGGGCATCCATCCCTTTTGCATACCTGACTGCCGTGGAGTGTCCTCGCAGAAGGTCGTCCACGTACTGGAGCAAGACGCAGCCTAGGTCTTTAGCAGAAAACTTCTGGAGGTCTCAAGCCAACGCCTCCCTGAAGATGGTGGGGGAATTTTTGAACCCTTGGTGAAGCCGAGACATCACTCAGGTACTGAGTGATGACACCTGACCCCAGATCTTCCCACTGAAAGGCAAACAGTTTTTGATTCTCGGGAGCTGGCCCGATGCTAAAGAAGGCATCTTTCAAGTCCAGGCAAGTAAATCAGCCGTCCTCAGCTGGCAGTAATCCTAACAGTGTGTAAGGGTTAGGAACTGTTGGGTGCAGAGTCACTGCAGCTTGGTTTACCAAGAGTCATTATAACTTGGTTTACCAAGTGTAAGTCCTGTACGAGTCAATAGTCTTTGGTACCTGGTTTGGGGACAGGTAGGAGGGGGGTGTTCCATGGAGACTGGCAAGGAACTATAATTCCAGAGGCTTTTAAGCGTCTAAGATGAGTCTGTATTCCTTTAAGGGCTTCCCTAGGAACTGGATACTGCTTTTGTCTCATTGGCTGGGCCCCAGGCTTAACTCCTATGAGTATGGGGGCTTGGTTGATTGCCGGCCCGGAGGATTGTCCTCCGCCCATACTCAGGGCCATCGCTTAGCTAGAGCCGGTTTTATTTCCTGAATTGGCTCTGTTAGAGAAAGTCTCCATTTTTCTTCCCAGGGGACTGTAAGGGCTATGATGACTCCTGTTTCTGGTAACTTCAGCTGTTTTGTAAAGGAAATAGTGGCTCTCAGCTTGCTAAGCAAGTCTCTTCCCAACAAAGGCAAGGTGCAGTCAGGCATATACAGAAATTGATGAGTCACTTTATGTCCTCCCACCGAGCAGGTCCGCGGTAGGCAGAAAGCCTGCTTGGCGAAGACTCCTGTTGCTCTAATTATATCAGTGGTCTTTTTAGATAAGGGGGCCACTGGGGTGGTTACTACTGAGTGTTCGGCTCCATTATTGACCAAAAACTTAATGTCCTTGCCCCCTATTGTCATCCTGACCATAGGCTCTTTTGGGGCGTTTGAGCCTGGTCCCCTTCAGTCTAGTAGCCCTTTGGCCAGATTGAACAAAGTCCCTTCATCTTTGTCTGAGGTCTTTTGCTCTGCATCACCCTGCTTCTCCTTTAGTTGGGGACATTTATCTTTCCAATGCCCTATTTCTTTACAGTAGGCACATTGGTTACGCTGCAGACGTGAGCAATTGGACGAGGCGTTCTTCCCAGAACCCTCTTTTCCCTGCCCTTTCAGTGGGATTCCTCTAATTGCCGCAGCCAGCAAATCAGCATTTCACCTGGCCTGGGGTTCGCCCTCCTTACGGCTTTCTTGGCGGCTTGTTGCATCTCTATTTACAAATACTTGATTAGCTATCTCCAGCAACTGCGAGGTATTCATTCCTGCAAACGCAGCCTGTTTTTGCAATGTTCTCCAGATATCTTCTGCGCTTTGACTAAACTAAGGCCACGTTAATCATACGCTGATTTTCAGGACTATCTGGATCGAAAGGAGTGTACATACGATAGGCCTCACACAGTCTTTTACAGAACTGGGCTGGGCTTTCCTCCTTTCCTTGGATGACTTCAGAAACTTTATTTACATTGGTGGCCTTTTGAGCCCCTTTTTTCAGACCTTCAATTAATGCCTCTCGGTACCATCTTAGCCCCTCCATATCTGGTCCTTCATTTGGATACCACTGAGGGTCTGTTCCTGGCAGCTGAATTTTTACGTATTCCTGCGGATTTTGGTAATCGACTGGGATGTGCTCTTCTAGCCATTTAGTTGCCGCCTGTAGCACCCTTCGCCTTTTATCTGTGTTAAAGAGGTACATGAGTAGGTGGCAGTCAGCCCAAGTAGGATTATGAGTCTGGATAATTGTTTGGAGCAAGTCAATTAGAGCTTGAGGCTTTTCAGTGTAAGATGGAGCGCTATTTTTCCAATGGAGGAGGTCAGCCGAGGTGAAAGGGTGATACACAAAGGCACACCTTTCTACCATGTGTCCATCCTCATCTATCCCAGCATATCGCTGCTCTCTCAGGGGCATTTGGATTCCAGTCTTGGGCCGTAAACAAGTCCCCAGGGGAGGAGTTTCTCCTGCAGCTTTACTTCCCTTCTGGTCTACTCTGGATAGTCTAGGGGCTGTGGGATCAGGAAAAGGGGGGCTTTCCACTTGATAAGGGTCGGGGGGGCACTGTTGGTGCCATCTCCTGCCACAAGTCCTCGAGCTCTGAGTCAGACAGAACTTTAGGTGCCAGCTTCCCTCGGCGGGTGGAGTAAGAACCTTCCTTAACTAACTGTCCCTTTGCTACTAGTACTGCTGCTCCCTGTCCTCTTAACCACCGTCTTAAAATCCGAGCTCCCCGAGTGCACAATTTCTGTCCCTTTTAAGGGCTCACAGCACTAAAGATTTCATATGAAAGGGTCATGACTGATTGAGCAATCTAGGGGGTACGTGACAGGGGCTTTGTGCACCGGTGGTCAGAGTGAAACAGAACAGAGCAGGGAGTTTCACAATGTTCTTCATACAGTGTCTGGAATCCATGGATAACATTGATTGCTAAGTCATGAGTTGATTTTTAACTACTAGGTTGAGGCCAGGCAGGCACAGGCCTGGTTTCGGGTCTGGTTTTGGGTCTGGTGCCTGGCACTGGGCTGCCTGCCTTTGATTTCACTTCCTTGTTTCTTCTTAAAACAGGTACCCAGTATAAAACAATATGAGAGCGTCTCTCTCTTCCCTCATGACGACTCCTTCCTCCTGGGAGGAATGCTGGGGTCATGGGTGGCAGCCGCTCTTTGTGTTAATACCTTCTTGGATCTGTGGCCAAATGCAAATCAGATAATCTGTTCCAAGAATACAGATCCAGGTCCCAACCAAGACTACCAAAGACTTGCCTGGCCCGGTCCCCCTGTGGCAGAGGCTACTGAGAGTGACCAACTTCTGCTTTTCCCCCTCTTCGTCCTGAGCCCTCAGTGTAACTACTTTTCCTAGCCAAGAGGGTAAGACCCTGGGATGACTGCTGGGCTAATAGATGTGGGCAGAAGTGAAACATACCACATCAATGCATAATCGTCCACGCTCTGTGTATCTGCTGTGATGTTAAAGATGGAAAGGATCCTGGATCCCAGAGTCACCACTTGGAGATGAGCTAACCTGATGAGCTTCTTTCCACTCCAGGACCTTTGGACATGCCAGTCCCTCTGTTTGGAATTCTCTTCTTCCCACTCTGCTTGGTTCACACTACTCATCCTTAAGGTCTCAGCTGAAACCTCCTGATATGATTTGGATGTTTGTCCCCCTCAAATCTCGTGTTGAAATGTAATCCCCGGCTGCGTGCAGTGGTTCACACCTATAATCCCAGCACTATGGGAGGCCAAGTTGGGCGGATCACCTGAAGTCAGGAGTTCGAGACCAGCCCGGCCAACGTGGTGAAAACCCATCTCTACTAAAAATACAAACATTAGCCAGGCATGGTGGTACACGCTTGTAATCCCAGCTATTTGGGAGACCGAGGCAGGAGAATTGGTTGAACCCAGGAGGTTGAAGTTGCAGTGAGCCAAGATCACCCCATTGCACTCCATCCAGCCTGGGCAACAAGAGCAAAACTGAAAGAAAGAAAGAAAGGAAGGAAGAAAGAAAGAAAGAAAGAAAGGAAGGAAGGAAGGAAGGAAGGAAGGAAGGAAGAAAGAAAGAGGGAGAGAGAGAGAAAGAAAGAGAGAGAGAAAGAGAGGGAG
>NC_045446.1:12256536-12270891 GCF_002776525.5 Piliocolobus tephrosceles
AAAGAAAGAAAGAAAGAAAGAAAAGAAAGAAAGAAAGAAAGAAAAATGTAATGGCCAGTGTTGGTCATGGAGCCTAATGGAGGTATTGGGATCATGGAGGCAGATCCCTCATGAATGGCTTAGCACTATCCCCTTGGTGATGAGTGAATTCTTGCTCAGTTTACTCAAGATCTGGTTGTTTAGGAGTCTGGGACCTTCCCTCCTGTCTCTTGCTTTCTCTCTCACCAAGTGATAACGCTACTCCCTTTTACCTTCTGCCATGACTGTAAACTCCCTGAAGCCCTCATCCGATGCAGATATGGCACCATGCTTCCTGTGCAGCCTATACAACTGTGAGTCAAAATAAACACCTTTTTGTTTTCTTTTCATTTTTTTTTTTTTTTTTTTTTGAGGCAGAGTTTCTCTCTTGTTGCCCAGGCTAGAGTAAAATGGAGCAGTCTCGGCTCACTGCAACCTCTGCCTCCTGGGTTCAAGCAATTCTCCTACCTCAGCCACCTGAGTAGCTGGGACTACAGGCATGTGCCACCATGCCCAGCTAATTTTTGCATTTTTAGTAGAGATAGGGTTTCACCATGTTGACCAGGCTGGTCTCAAACTCCTGACCTCAGGTGATTCACCCTCCTCAGCATCCCAGAGTGCTGGGATTATAGGAGTGAGGCCAACATGCCCATCCTGCCTTTTCTTTATAAACCACCCAGCCTCAGGTATTTCTGTATAGCAACGCAAGAACAGACTAACACACTTCCCTTCCAGGATCTTTCAGAGCATGTCCAGTCCCTGCTATAGATTCTTGAGCTCCCACATTTCTCCTTCAAAGTAATTATTCCAATCATACTAAATAAATAATAACTGTGAATGATTTATTTGAAGTCTGTTTCCGATGTACTAGGATGTGAGCTCCATAAAGACCAGATCAGAGGGCTAGGCACGGTGGCTCATGCCTGTAATCCCAGCACTTTGGGAGGCTGAGGTGGGCAGATCACAAGGTCAGGAGTTCAAGACCAGCCTGGCTAACATGGTGAAACCCCGTCTCTACTAAAAATACAAAAATTAGTCAGGCATGGTGGTGTGCACCTGTAATCCCAGCTACTCAGGAGGCTGAGGCAGGAGAATCGCTTGAACCCGGGAGATGGAGGTTGCAATGAGCTGAGATCGTGCCATTGCACTCTAGCCTGGGTGACAGAGTGAGACTCTGTCTCAAAAAAAAAAAAAAAAAAAAGACCAGATCAGTGCCAATGCTGTGTGGAGCCATTATGGGAAGCTTCGGGCAAAGGAAAAATCAGTAACATGAATCTCATCTTTGTTTAAAATTTTGATATTTTGTTCATCATGGATTTTTGGCAATAATTTTTACTTTACAATGATTGCATCATTGGAGGTGGTGTTTTTTTTTTGGCGCTTCTTTAAATATGATGCCTAGAGCAAGTGCCTTGCTCCTCTCACCCTAGTCTCAGCTCTGGATCGCGCAAAATCGCCCTTCCTGGAAGGATTATCACAAAGCATCAGTGACAGCGTATGGGAGCTGAGTGCTGTCATTTTGAGATACTTATTACACCGTAGACAATTTCCTTATATCCAATGACTTGCATTCATATGCTAAGTTGGTTTCCCATATTCCCTGCTCTCCAGGAAAACTCAGAACAAAGAATCAAATCCTTGGCTTTGAGTTGCAAAAGAAGCTTTGAAATCCCAGAGCTGAGACTATACCGTTACAAGAGCCGATTTTGAAAGAGAAATCTTTTGTGTAGGTCCAAAAAAGCTTGGCTTTGAACTTCGAGAGCAAAGAGCTGATGCCATAAGCCCTGGAGAGGGGAAGGATGCATCATCCCAGAAGATACCACCCCAGAGGAGATTAAGGTTCCACCGGCAGGTGGGAGAGGAGGGGCAAGCAGCGCCCGGAAACACGCATGCCAGCCCAAAAACCAGTCGTCAGCCCCATCTGGGCAGAGCCTGGGGGTGGCATGAGAAAAACTATATACCCCCAGGTATACTGGGGGCCACCAGGGCAAATGGGACCCACCTGCACTTCCCTTACCAGCTGTGGCCTGAGGATGTAACAGGCCTCCCACAAGTCACTGTATCTGTAGGGAGAGGCCTCAGTAGAGTAGACATAGAGGTGGACTCACAAGGGCAGGCATCCAGAAGTTTCCATACCTGCAAGACAGACATGGGTGTCCTGAGAGATTAGACTTGGGGAGTCCACGTCTTTGCCAAATCCAGTTACTGATAAACCAAGATACACTTTTCTTTTGGTCACCCAGGCTAGAGTGCAATGGCGCAGTCTCGGCATACTGCAACCTCTGCCTCCCGGCTTCAAGGATTCTTCTGCCTCAGCCTCCCAAGTAGCTGGGATTACAGGTGTGTGTCACCATGTCTGGCTAATTTTTGTGTTTTTAGTAAATACCAGGTTTTGCCACGTTGGCCAGGTTTGTCTCAAACTTCTGACATCAGTTGATCCACCCGCCTCGGCCATCTGAAGTGCTGGGATTACAGGCCTGAGCCACCGCGCCCGGCCCCGAGATACACTTTTGAGGTCTTGAGTACGGCTTATGAAATCCATACTCACATATACCTGCTCTGTCTGGCTATACAAGTCATGCCATGTACAATGGAGCCATATCTAACGGTTCCTTTTGACAGCAGGATCCTACACTAGAGGTAAGTGTCTCGAGGAACAGCACCTTTGATCCATGTCCCATAAAGGGTCTTCACAGGCCAACAGCAAACTCCCTAGGTGTGTAAAAGCACCCAGAGCACCCTGCTCACAGAAGACACCCCACAAATGCCCTTATTAGTGATGGTAACCCGCGTGGGAAGGACATTTGAATTCTTTGGGCCTCCCAGCATCTGAAGCCCCTGGCTATGTTGGAGAATCCACCTGTCTTACAAAACAGAACCCACTTTCCTCCCAAGGCAGCTGAAAATGCTGGGAGCTCACTTTCCCAGCGTCCCTTGCAAGCGGGGTGGAAGCCTGTGACCCGGAAGTCGCCCCCAGATACACCCACGTCAGATTCTGAATGAGAAATGAGAACTGCTGAGCAAAAAAACCACTCAGATCCCTCCTGAGGGCGGTGTGAGGAGCGGCAGCAGGGGCTGTGTCTGAGGAGCAGCGGTGGGGAGGCCTGGGGTCTTTGTGGTCCCAGGACCATGGGGCGATTTTCTCTGTGCTTCCTGGCTAAGTGGGCTCTAAGTATTTTTTTTTTCTTTTTTTCAGACGGAGTTTTGCTGTTGTTGCCCAGGCTGGAGTGCAATGGCGCCATCTCGGCTCACCTCAACCTCCACCTCCTGGGTTCAAGTGATTCTCCTGTCTCAGCCTCCTGAGTAGCTGGGATTACAGGCGCCCGCTACCAGGGACCCGGCTAATTTTTGTATTTTTAGTAGAGACGGGGTTTCACCATATTGGTCAAGCTGGTCTCAAACTCCCGACCTCAAGTGATCCGCCCACCTCAGCCTCCTAAAGTGCTGGGATTACAGATGTGAGTCACCACGACCCGCCGGGTTCTAAGTTTTATTCTCAGGTCCACCTGAAGATTCTGTGAGTGCCCAAGACCTTTTAAGAGATTCCTTTTCTAGGCCGGGCGCGGTGGCTCACACCTGTAATCCCAGCACTTTGGGAGGCCGAGGCGGGCGGATCACGAGGTCAGGAGATCAGACCATCCTGGCTAACACAGTAAAACCCCATCTCTACTAAAAATACAAAAAACTAGCCGGGCGAGGTGGCGTGCGCCTGTAGTCCCAGCTACCCGGGAGGCTGAGGCAGGAGAATGTGAACCCGGGATGCGGAGCTTGCAGTGAGCGGAAATCTCGCTACCGCACTCCAGCCTGGGCGACAGAGTGGGACTCCGTCTTAAAAAAAAAAAAAAAAGAAAGAAATTCCTTTTCTGCTTAAATTAGCCAGCTGTGGTTTTTGTTGCTTGTGATGAACTCTGACTGATAGCCTCCACCGTCAGACCTCATCAGCCTGTGACCACTCAGGGAGTCGCGTGATCATTCTCCCTCCCCCTGCCCCTGCTTCCACTGTCCTCCCAGGTGTCCCACACTGTCAAATGCTGTTCTGTGCTCAGGAGAAGCTTTGCCCGTGTTCTTCAACGCCAGCCACCCGCCCCCAGTGCCAGAGCCCACCAGGAGAGCATGGCTCCGCAAGGCCATCTGACCATAGGGACCACAGCTTGTCATCAGGCCCCATACGAGGCTGCTTGGCTCAGGGGCTCATGTAGCCTTTTCTGAGCACAGTGCCTTCAGCTTCTCACCCAAGCTTAGGCCAGGTGAGCGACACACACACCTTCCTGCCCTGGCCCTCTAACTGGGGACTCTAAAGACATACACACACACTTGGCCGGGCACAGTGGCTCACGCCTGTAATCCCAGCACTTTGGGAGCCCGAGGCGGGCAGATCATGAGGTCAGGAGATCGAGACCATCCTGGCTAACACAGTGAAACCCTGTCCCTATTAAAAATACAAAAAATTAGCCAGGCGTGGTGGTGGGCGCCTGTAGTCCCAGCTACTCGGGAGGCTGAGGCAGAAGAATGGCGTGAACCCGGGAGGCGGAGTTTGCAGTGAGCCGAGATCCCGCCACTGCACTCCAGCCTGGACGACAGAGCAAAAAAAAAAAAAAAAAAAAAAGACACACACACACTCACACGCTCGCCCACTCTCACACACTCACACTCATGCACTCACATATACTCACACAAACGCATTCTCTCACACACATACATACACTCGTACACTCACACACCCACATACATACACACATACACTCACATATATACACACTCACACGTACACTCATATTCACACTCATACACACTCATATACTCACACTCTAACACACACACACCCACGCCCACAGACACACTCACACACGTATACACACATATACACTCTCACACACTCATACACTCATACCCACATACTCTAACACACACCCACACATCTACACTTGCACTCACATACACACACATACATTCACACACACTCATATATATCCACACTAACACCCACACATGCAGACACACACATATGCAAATACACACAATCATCTTCACACACATACATACATACACACACTCATACACTCGCATATACACACAGTCACATATATACACACACGTACATACACACACTCATATACGCACACTGTAACACCTTCACACCCACACACATACATACACACACTCATACACTCCCACTCCCACACACACACACTTATACACTCACATACATACACTCTCACACTCATACACACATATACTCACACGCTAACACACGTATACTCACACCCACAGACACACAAAGTACACATGCACTCACACTCATAATCACACACTCATACACTCATATCCCACATACTAACATACCCACACATATACACGTACACACAGACACATGCATACACACACTCATATACCAACACACTCACAGACCCCCACACACAGACACAAATACACAGTCTTCACACACTCATACACTTTCACATATACTCCAACACACACCCACACATACACATACACATATACACTTACACACCACACTTACATATACACTCTTATACATACAACTCTCGCACTCACATTCACACACACTCATATACTCACACTCAGGCCATACAGTCCCAAACTCACACTCATGCACTTACACTAATGCTCTCACACACATGCTCTCACACACACACTCATATTCACACACTCTAGCACTCACACTCTCACAGAAGTGCACTCACCTCTTTAGCAAAAGAAATCAAAGCCCATACCTGTCACTGCCTGGCTCTCCCAGGAAGTTCCCAGGCCCTATTCCTGCCCATCCAAGACCCCAGGGAAGTGATGGGGTGGGGAGAGGCTTGGATTCAGAAGGGAGTGCAAGCGGGCTCACCGGGCCAGCGCCGCATGGCTTTGGGCAGGTTGCCTCACCTCTGGTCAGGTTGACCTGCCCATCACAATGGTCCTGGGCAGAGCCGGTCTGCAACAGCGTGGGGAGGAAGCGGGGCGTGGTGGGATGTCCCACAGGCCCTGCCAGACCCCTCTGACTCTTCAACAGGGGCCCTCAGTGGGGCCGGCTGGGTCTGATTCATCCCCTGCCCTTACATACTTGCTTGTTCAGTGAACAGTTCCTTGGGAATGGGTGGCCCTCCAGATGGTCAGAGAGGAGACTAGGGAACCGATTCAGAGCCTCACACACTCCATCTGTCTGGGTGTACCATACCCCCCGTCCTCAACCTCCCCACACAGGGCCTCCCACCACCCCCAGGCCTCCAGTTCCCAAAGACAGATGCCTCTCACCGCCCCCACCCTAGGAGCCCTGTGTTCCCAGCTGGACAGCTGTCAAGCCCACGAGCCGGTGTTGCTGCCTGCCACCACGTGACCCAGGACAGATGGCACCTGTCAACATCAGCCGCCACCAGGCCATGACGAACAAACAGCAGCCTCACACGCGTCCACACGCGTCACAAGCCGTGCCTGATCTCACAGCACCCAGCACCCGCCCCACCTGCTGTCCCATCAGCCCTCTGGGCAACACACCCCCACACCAAAGCCGTCAGCGCCGCACCCACCTGCGTCCTCAAACTTCCCTCGGAGGGAGGCCCCTCTGTGTTCTTGCTGGAAAGGTGAAGGCCCACGAACATTCTCAGCACCCGCAGGCTGTGGGGGCTTAATGAAGGTTAATCATCATCCCGTACACCTCAGCAAGTTTTTAAAAATAGCCACTGGGGAGCGTGCAGGAAGCTTCCGGCAGCAGCAGCGTTGTCACCCGCTGGAAGGACTGACTCTGTGAACACCCGAAGTCTGGTTACCAGGTGAAGGGAGAAGCAGGCAGCTGCCAGGAGGGCCTGGCAGAAGTGGGCCTTAGGGACGGGGCGGTTAAGTGGGGGCAACCCCCTGGAAGGTCAGCCAAGGCCTTCCAGGTCAGGCTGTGCAGGTGATCACCCACCCTTGATAGAGAGGAGGTCTGCTCTCAGGAAAGGGCTTGTTTGGTTTGGTTTTGTTGAGACAGGGTCTTACTGTGTCACCCAGGCTGGAGTGCAGTGGTGTGAACACGGCTCACTACAGCCTCAACTTGCTGGCCTCAAGTTCTCTTCCCACTTCAGCCTCCTGAGTAGCTGGGACTACGGGCACGTGTCACCAAGCCCAGCTAATTCTTTAATTTTTTGTAAAGATGGTCTCACTTTGTTTCCCAGGCTAGTCTCGAACTCCTGAGCTCGAGTGATCCGCCAGCCTCAGCCTTCCAAAGTGCTGGGATTATAGGCATGAGCCACCTCTCTTGGCCTCAGGCAAGGGTCTTGAGGGGGCCCACCCAGGGCCAAGCAGGAGACAGAGGCCAGATTCTGTAACAATCTGCATTGTGGCTTTTTTTGGGGGATGGGGGGGGGGGGGGGTGAAGTTTCACTCTGTCGCCCAGGCTGGAGTGCAGTGGCACGATCTCCGTTCACTGCAACCTCTGCCTCCTGGGTTCAAGCAATTCTCTGCCTCAGCCTCCTGAGTAGCTGGGACTACAGGCACCCGCCACCACACCTGGCTAATTTTTGTATTTTTAGTAGAAACGGGGTTTCACCATGTTGATCAGGCTGGTCTTGAACTCCTGACCTCGTGATCCACCCGCATTAGCCTCCCAAAGTGCTGAGATTACAGTCATGAGCCACCACGTCCAGCCTGCAGTGTGGCCTTGACCAAGTCTCCACCTCTGTCTTGGCCTCTGTTTCCTCTGCTCCAGCATAAGGGCAGCTTCTATTTGTGTGTACTCTGTGCATGTTGGATTTTATCCAGAAGGCAGCTGCTGCTATTGGCTGAAGCTCAGAATGGTTAAGTGACAACTGGAGGTCACAGAAGGCTTAGGTGACTGACTGATGGTAGGGAGCTGCCTTGGGTTGTGGAGAGCTGGAATTTGAACCCAGGCAGTCGGATTCCAGGGCTCAGGCCTATGACAGGTACAATCTGCTGACTGCATGGGCCTTGGAAAGAGCTCTGGGCTGATGCTCTCTGGAAGCAAGGGGATGAGGCCACTGAAAATGAAGCCACGTGGTCCGCGCCCCGGCCTGCTCCTCTGGGCCATCCCCTAGAGACTAACTGCCTTACAAGTCTTGTAAACTCTCATGCTGAGAGAGCGGAACTCTCCCGCTGTCCCCTCACATCAGAGCAGGAGAGGGAAGCCACACAGCAAGACGTCCCTTCAACAGGGACTGGCATCCTGAGGAGCCACCAGATAGAAAGTGTCCCCTCCTCCTGTCCTTGGGACACAGAGAATTTCCCAGCACTGACTCTACCCTGGTCTTGGTGCCTACCAGGCGCCAAGGCTGGAATGTAGAGGCCCTTAGGCCACTGCGGGAGAGCTTAATGAGGTTGGTCAGAGGCTGGGCTCTGTGCAAGGGGAGACCAAAGGGCACACTCAGAGAGGAAAGGTGCATCCTGGGGGCAAAGCAGTGGTCCCTAAGGGACAAGGCCATGGCAGCTGGGCAGGTAGGGGGTAGCAACGTGGGAGCCAACTGCATGGACTCAGGGAGGCTGGGCGACTGACATCCTGGTGTTAAGGTGGGTGATACCCAGAAGCCCACATCTGCCATATCCATTCATTCATTCATCTGGTATTTACTGAGCACCTCCATATGTGCCAGGCACTGTTCTGGGCTTTGGACTTCCAGGGTGAACAAGGCATATACGGTCCATGCCCTTGTTGAGGCTCATAACTGAGAAGGGCTCCTTAGCATGGCCTTCGAGCCTCCCCCAAATCTGACCAACCTGCCTTCTCTGATGCAGTGCCTCACGAATTGTCCCCCTGCCCTGGCCAAACTGCTGCCTGGTGCAGGACAACGGAGGTGGAGACGATGGAGAAAGGGTGTAAACAGGCTCCAATGTCCCTGGCACCGTAACTCCTCCACCCCCCATTGAGCCAGATAGAGGAAGGATGGGCAGGAAACATGAGCTGTAAAAGGACACTCGGAGGAGAAGAAATGAAGACACGAAATAGAGATGAGGTGCCGTGTGTGTGTGTGTGTGTGTCTGTCTGTCTGTCTGTGTGTCTGTTCTGTAAGTCTCTGTACATCCATCTGTTTTTGTGTCTATGTGTCCAGCATGGTGGCTCACATCTTTAATCTCAGCACCTTGGGAAGCCAAGGTAGGAGGATCGCTTGAGCCTAGGAGTCTGAGACCAGCCTTGGGAACATAGCAAGACCCCCATCTCTACAACAAATACAAAAAGTTAGTTGGGTGTGATGGTGTGAGCCTGTAGTACCAGATACTCAGGAGGCTGAGATGAGAGGGTCACTTGAGCCCGGGAGGTTGAAGCTGCAGAGAGCTGTGGTTGCACCACTGCACTCCAGCCTGAGTGACAGAGGGAAACCCTGTCTCAAAAACAAACAAACAACAACCCTGACACTTGGTAATTTCTTTTTTTTTTTTTTTTTTTTGAGACAGAGGGTCGCTCTGTGGCCCAGGCTGGAGTGCAGTGGCTGGATCTCAGCTCACTGAAAGCTCCGCCTCCCGGGTTCACGCCATTCTCCTGCCTCAGCCTCCCGAGTAGCTGGGACTACAGGCGCCCGCCACCTCGCCTGGCTAGTTTTTTGTATTTTTTAGTAGAGACGGGGTTTCACCGTGTTAGCCAGGATGGTCTCGATCTCCTGACCTCGTGATCTGCCCGTCTCGGCCTCCCAAAGTGCTGGGATTACAGGCTTGAGCCACCGCGCCCGGCCCGACACTTGTTAATCTCTAAGAAAAAAGGTTTAATTGGCTCACAGCTCTGCAGGCTGTATAGGAAGTAAAGCACCAACATCTGCTTCTGGGAAGGCCTCAGGAAGCTTCCACTCGTGGTGGAAGGTGAAGGGGGAACAGGCATTTCTTTTTTTTTTTTTTTTAGACGGAGTCTTACTCTATTGCTCAGGCTGGAGTGCAGGGGTGTGATCTCAGCTCACTGCAACCTCTGCCTCCCAGGTTCAAGCCATTCTTGTGCCTCAGCCTCCTGAGTAGCTGGGATTACAGGCATGCGCCACCATGCCCAGCTAATATTTTGTATTTTTGGTATTTGTATCTTTGGCCAGACTGATCTCAAATTCCTGACCTCGAGTGACACCTGCCTCAGACTCCCAAAGTGCTGGAATTACAAGCATGAGCCACTGCGTCCAGCTGGGAGCAGGCACTTCACACACAGGAGCAGGAGCCAGAGGTGGGGGGTGCCACACACTTTTTAACAACCAAGTCTCACGAGAATTCACTATAGTGAGGACAGCACCAAGCCATGAGGGATCCACTCCCGTGACCCAATCACCTCCCACCAGGCCCCGCCTCCAGCACTGAGGATTCCAATGCAACATGCGATTTGGGTGGGGACAAATACTCAAAACCACATCAGGCTGGCTGTGTGTGTGTCTACGTGTCTAAGAGTCCTGGATGTGAAGATCTGGTGTTTGTGCACGCTTGTTTGTGTTTCCGTGTGTGTGGTTGTGTTAGTTTATGTGTACTTCCGTTGGCATTTATGTGCCTAGATGTGTGTGTGCATGCCTTCAGGGGTCTGTGTGCACTTGTGTGTTTGTATTTGCGTGTGCTTTTGTGTTGAGTGCGTGTGTGTGTGTGTGTGTCTTTGGGCAGGGAGAGGCTGGCTGATCCCGCACTTGCTCACTCTCCACCTTACTATGGCCGTGGCTGGGGCCCAGCCCAGTCCCTTTGCTGACTCACTCCTATTGCTGGGGCATGGACTGGCAGGTCGCCACCCACAGTCTGGGCTGTCGCTGGGTCCTGAGTCTGGCTCTGAGACTCTGTCTTCTGCTTCCCTCCTCCCAAGCTGGGACCAGCTGGAGCCACCCACAGCCCACATGGAGCCCCAGCCAGGCTGTGGACAGCCCCCAGGCATGCCGTTCAAGACTATGCTGGGTACGGCCAGGCTCTGGGGCCAGCAGCACTGCTCCACAGACCTCCACTAAGGAGCACAAGTGGAGGCAAGGGGTCGGAAGACACCCCCTCTGCATGCCCAGACAGGGATGCAAGGCACAGGAGACATCCCCAACCCAGCGCTGCTGCTGCCTTTCTGCCCTGTGTGACCCTGAGCAGCTCACGCACCCTCTCTGGGTCCACACTCCTCATTTATAAGGAGCTGGTGCTAGCAGGGCCACGGCATACAGTTGTAGTGTTGTGCACTGCACAAATGCACCTGGCTGAGGTGGCAAAAGGTGCTGAGAGCTGGCCCAGATGCTGTCTTGCAGGCTGAGGGCCTATGTCAGGCTGCAACATCTGGAAGAAGAGACACCCTTCTCTTCTCGTGCAGGATGTTGGCCCATCAGGGCCTGCGCTCACCTGGGACGCATAAGGTGCAGCTTGTTCTCTTTCTCACAAACAGGCCGCCCTGCTCTGGTCACCTTGGCTGGGAGGGAGAGTGGCACCGGCCTTTGTGATCAGCCCCCCGCACCGTGTCGGTGTCCAGGTGGCCACGCGTCCGAGACTCTCCTCTTTCTCCTTGCCCTGAGTCTGCTTCCCTCCCCTTCTCTGGCCCACCGGCCCCTCCCCTGGGGTTGTTCCACCCACACTTAACCAAGTACTTTCCCAAACAGCACAGGCCATAAAGGACCCTTTACAGGACAAGAAACTGAGTCGGGAGAAGGAAGTGCCTATCCATCGTGTCACGGTTCTTCAGAGGTTCCAGCCGAGCCCTTCCGACTCCAAATCTGGCCCAGCTCCTCCACCCCTGCACCCCCTGCCCCAGCTCACCCCTCCTTTTTCCAGCCACCCTGATAGTGATGTCACACGTCTCTGCTTCAATGCTCTTTATTTCATTAGGAAAGTAGCCGGGCGGGGGTGTCCCCCGGGGGATGGAGTGGGGGTACAGACAATAGCCTGGCTCCTGTCCCCTAGGGTTGACAAACCTGTGGAGGAGAAGCAGAGGCGAAGCCTGAGCAAGGGGCTCTGGGGTATTTCCGTGTGCTTGCCTGGCCCAGAAGAGGTTCTGAGAGGCCCCGATCTCGCACCCCCCACTCGGAAGCGGGGGTCCCCAGGCAGGACTGGCTTCACCCAGGGCTTGGGAGGCAGGGCTGGCCCACAACGGTTGCCCACACACTGGGAGCAGCTGAGTGTGGGAGTCCTAGCCCCTTACCAAGGGCTCAGGGCTCAGCTGTGTGCCATGAAGCGGCTGCTGTGGGGTGCGTCCCGGTAGAAGGGGTCGGCTGAGGTCAGGGTTCTGCAGGGAGGCAAGAGGAGAGTGTTGGGGGCGTTGGCAGGCAGGGATGGACCTTGTCTTCTCGTCTTCTGCCTGACCCTCCCTGAGAGAGCACAGCCAGGGCTCAGCCAGGGCAGCCAAGCCACAAACATTCTTTGCCTGCCAACTCTGGGCCATTGTTGGTATAAATGTAATTTCTGAGGAATTGAATTGAGCAGAAAGGAGCTGAGTGAGGCGGAACCACAGTCCATTCATCTCTAGATCCGTCCCCCCATCCCGCTCTGGATCCAAACCACCCCAGAGCCCCTCGCTCAGATCCTCCTGCTCCAGCCCACCTGGCCTGGGGTACCGGGGCAGGAGAGGGAAGAGGAGACATCTGAGGGAGGGGTCACTGGACGGAGAGGAGGGGAGGAGTCAGTGCTGGCAGGACAAGGGACACCAGAGCCAGGCAGAGGAGATGGGCCTCTCATAGGAATGAACCGGACTAACAGAGCAAGAGAGGAGAGGAGGGGAAAGGCCTGGCGCAGGGCCTGGATGAGGGGTAGGAGAAGGAACAGAGCTGGGGGGAGTGCCACCTTCCCACGTGGGGGTGCAGGTGCCGCAGGCTCTCTGTGGGGTTGGGGGCGGCCTCCATGCAGCTGACCGGCTGGCTGAGGGCGTAGCCTCCTGGAATCTGGGGCTGGATGCCACCTCGAGTCCAGCCTTCCCGGTCTAGACCTTTGGGGATGTTCTCGAAGTACCTGGAGGAGAGGAGGGGTCCTTGGCTGGAATCTGGCCTCTGCCCACCTCTGGAGCCCCTCCTGCCCCTCTCCATCGGCCCTCAGATCACCCAGCCTCCCCGCCTTTGCTCATGCTGTCCTCCTCGTCTGACTCTCCCTAAGCCCACGTCCACTGGGGGAAGCCTTACTCGAAAAGCCTGCCCTCCCCTCTGCCTGACGCTGAAACACTCTTTGGAGTGTAAAAGGACAGTTTCAGTGACGCCCCTGTCCCTGGCCTGCCAGCACCTTGGGGTGGAGACCCCATCTCATCCACTTCTCTAGGCACTTCACTTTCCTTCCATTTCATTTCCATTTCCTTCCATTTAACTGAGCACAGCCAGGTCCGGAAGGTGCAAAGACAAGTAAGATGGGGGTCCCACCCTTGAACTTATGAAGAGGGGATGCAGACAGATCAATGCAGAAATCAGTGATGACAGCCCTGGGGCTCTGCGCGCACCAGAAAGCACCAGCAAGTGTGCCTGACAGCCAGAAGAAGCTCAGGACACGACAGGACACGACAGGCTGGAGGGACCCAGCAGAGAGGGCTGGAGCTGGTCTCTGCCAGAGCCACAGGAGGAGATGTTTGCCTAAGAAGGGGTCAGAACGTCGTTGCCCCTCACACCCAGACTGAGCCTCTGGCCCTCCCCCCACCTCCGTGGGAACTGGAGCAGCCACTGTGCCGCGAGTCAGCTGTGCGAAGCAAAAGCACTGCTCCTCCCCTCTGAGCCTCAGGGGTCAGGCCAGAGGACAACCAGCGGCCCTTCCAGCTCTTGTTGCTTCTCCAGACCACCGCCCTCCCCTCTTTTCAGTCTCAGTTCAAATGTCACCTGCTCAAGGCCACCGATTTCAAATCTGACCCGTGCCCACTGCAGTCCTCTGGATCCTTTTCTCCCTGCTCATCACCTAACAGCTCTCACTAACAGACCGCAGCCACATGCATGCCCCCTCCCGTGCTGAGGTCTGAGCTCCGTAGGGCAGGAGCTGCACACACATTCCCAGGGCCTGGAGCAGGCCCTGGCACCCAGTCAGGGCTCAGTTAAGGTCTATTCCATGAATGGATTCTGGGAGGTATCCTGGAGCAGGGGGTGGGGCAGGCGGAGCCCGAGGAGACAGGGAGGTTGCAGGGACACCTTGGAGGACCCGGAGCTGGAGAGGAAGCAGGGTGGTCACAGATGACTGATACGTGAGGAAAGCTTGCGCTTCCTGGCTCAGAGGAGTCTGTCCTAAAAACGACACTTCCTGGAGCCGGGCAGATCACAAGGTGAGGAGATCGAGACCATCCTGGCTAACACAGTGAAACCCTGTCTCTACTAAAAATACAAAAAAATTAGCCGGGCTTGGTGGCAGGCGCCTGTAGTCCCAGCTACTCGGGAGGCCGAGGCAGGAGAATGGTGTGAACCCCAGAGGCGGAGCTTGCAGTGAGCCGAGATCGTGCCACTGCACCCCAGCCTGGGCGACAGAGGGAGA